>NC_081557.1:269527967-269768169 GCF_022355385.1 Mustela nigripes | reverse complement strand
GGGCGGCCGCCCCGGGATGAGACGGGGGCAGGTGGGCGGCCGCCCCGGGAAGGAGGCTCAGACTTGCTGAGCCCGACAAGGGGGCGTTGGGGGCTCAGGTCCTTGGGGTCCCGGAGGGCGGAGTTAAGACCTTCTCCTGTAGGGCGGAGGCCTGTCAAGGTTTTAGAGCAAAGGGACTGTTGTTGGCGACGTCACGCTGTGGGATTGCTCCCCGGGAGCCCTGCCTGCGCACGGCGGCCGAGGGACCGGGTAGGAAGCCGCTTCGGGTGTTCGGACGCAGGGTGTGGGGCGCAGGCGGCCCGTGGGCGGGGCCCGCAGAAGGACAGACCCCGCAGGATGTCGGGGAGGCAGAGGAACCTGTAAGCCTGACCGGGTCGGTAGCGAAGGAGTTTGTGCCGTTACAAGAAGCGACGCTCACCAGGCCCGTGTTAACCAGGAAGGGGAAGGGCCTCGTCTGAGCCGCGCACCGCCCCGTAGGAGGGGACGAGCGTGACCGTCGTCCGTGGCGCAGACGCGTGCACGAGGCCGAGAGGGACGCACACGAGGGAGACGGGGCGGCCTCGAGCCCGACGCTGAAGGGGAGTTTGAGGAAGACGTCCGTGTCCTATTTGACCTCAGAGGGCATGTGGGGGGGGTGACCTGCAAGCCGGCCGCCTCCATTCCCAGATCCGTCCCTCACCCGAGGCAGAACTCTAGGAAAAAGAGGTGAATTAAGGCTCTTCCTGCCTTCGAGAAACTGTCCATCCAGCGGGGGGAAGGGCTGTTCATTCCAACATCTGGATTTTCCCGCGTCGGCCCCCCCCCACCAGGTGCTACTGTGGTGCCGGGAACGCAGGAGGGAACAGAATGGACTAAATTCCCCATCTTCACAGAGCCGCGTTCTGGTGAAGAACTTACTAAAAAACAAGCAGAATTGGGCTAAGTCGTGAAAGACGAGTTCAAGGAGGCGCAGAGGGAGAGAGCAGGGTCTGCTGGGCCGTGGCTGCGAGGCCTGCGCTGTGGACAGGCGAGAGGCGCGGGGGCAGGCCCAGTGACCAGTAGTTGGGGATTGCGGTCCGGAGCGAGGCCGGGTCGGCCTGACACCGATGCGGACAGCTGTGCGCGCCCCGTGCGGAGGAGGCCATGTGCTTGGGGTCACCAGGGAGGCAACTTTGTAGCTGTGGCCGCTGGAAGAGGCCCGGGGCCGGCCTGCGTGCTCTGGGCCTCCCTCTCGGCAGGGCTCCAGCCCGTCCGCGCCGGTTCCCTGGGCCGCTGGCAGAAGGCAGCAAAGGGGGCCCAGCCCGGCCCACGAGAAGCGTCCCCGGCACCGACACCCAAATCCGGCCACACGGACCCAAGGCTTGTTTCCTGGTGTCCGGGGTGGTCTGGAGAGAGAGTGGGTGTTAGGGGACGGATTGTGCCCCAGAATCCTGCGTTCAAGTCCTGAGCCCCGGAGCCTCTGGATGTGACCGCGTTTGAAGACGGGATCTCTGGAAGGTGATCGCGTTAATGTCGTGGTGGTGGCCTCTGCAGAACGGGCGTCCTAGGGAAAGAGGAAATTTGGACACACACACACACAATAGACACGCACACGCAACAGACACACACAACAGACACACACATACACAACAGAAACACACACACACCAGACACACACACAGATGCACACAACACACACACAACAGACACACACACGCGTGCACACACACACACGGACAGTGCTGTGTGAGGAGACAGAGGCGCAAGCTAAGCACGGCAAAGGTGGCTGCAAACCACCAGAAACTCCAGCCGTGGAACACGGTGTCCCTCAGCGTCCCCAGCAGAGCCAGTCCTGCCCAGGCCTTGATTCCGGGCATCTGCGACACCGGGTTTCCATTGGTGACCGCCCCCGCCCCGGCTGTGGTGCTTGCCAGGCAGCCGGGCAGGGGTGCGGCGGCGTTGGGCTGGGAGCTGCGGGGCCGCTCTTACCGCTGGCCAGTGTCGCCATCGCTGTCCGTGAGGTCCCTTCCCGATGCGGCTGCAGTCAGCGTTTCAGGGCGGCCACCGCGCACCCCGGTCCCTTCAGTTGTGACCCACCGGCTCTCGGCGCCTTCAGAGAACCGGCCCACACGCATGTGCCCCCTCTCCGGCCCTTCACTTTCTGGAAGGTTCTCACTCGTGGAAGTGATCGAACGTCAGGGTGTGCTCCGCCGGACAAGGTCGGATTGGTGAGGGGGTCCGTTAAAAACAACCAGAATGTGTTCACGGTGGTGGTGTCGGGACTTACAAGGGGATTTAGCATTTTAATGGACTGGGAGGGTTTTCACTTAAACTCGTGGCATGAAGGGCAGGGAACAGACTCTGAGCTCCATGAGAGGCACAGACTCCGCTGGAGCCGAGGGGCCGGGAAGTCATGGAAACAGACACAACTTCAGCAGAGCCTCAGGGTAAAGTGTGGACCAATGACCCGTGGTGACCAGGAGCTTCCGCAGAGCTTAGCCCTGAGGAGCTGATCTCCTGTGGAGACTACCAAGAGGGCCCAGGGTTCCGTCAGTCGCCCCTACTCCTCTCCGGCTGCTGGAGCCGGTCAGCGGTGGGTCAGCACTGTCATCCTCTAGAACCTCCGGAATGTCCCCACTGCGCCTCAGAGGGCTGCTGTCATTAACCCAGCCTCGTGGGAATGGGGCTCATCGACCCCACCTGCTAACTCAACTGTTTTCTCTTATTTACTATGTTCTCTTGTGTTCACAAGTCTCAGAAGCAGCCAAATGAACATCACACCCAAGATTTTCTTGCGGTACCCACTAATGAGTTGTGCACTGCGAAAATGTTTGAAGCTGGTGGCCGTATCTTCTTCTTCTTTTTTAATTTGTATCTGACCGGTATTTTTTATTTGTCAGAACTTCGCTGCCCTGAAATTTATACGTGTGCTGGGTTCCAGCTAAGGACGGTGTGTTCATTGGGTTCAGTGTTCACAGTATCTCTGTGAAGGAGACGCCAACACACCATCATCTCCCAGAGGAGCCTCCACGAGGTCATTGGCTTCATCGGGCTCATGGAGCCGGTCAGGGTATATGCGCGTCAGGGTATAGCCCAGCGCTCTGGCTCCAGGGTCCTCGCTCTTAACCGCTGCACATCATAACACCAGTGTGGGTTTGGATGATGGTGCTGGAGACGTAAAGCTCCTTGGGACGAGTCCCCGCCCTCAGGCCCCGGCGGCTACAGTGTGACTTGGTGAGTGCGGAGCAGGAGAAACGCACCAGGCTTTGGGAATCCCAGATGAGGAGCTTGCCCAGGGCTGGGTCTGGGCAGGCTGTCGAAGGAAATGACGACCAGGACCTCAAGGACTTCTCCACAGAGGAGCCGCACAGACAAAGGTGTGGAGGCGTGAGACATCCAGGTTGGGGGTGCGCACCAGCTCTGTGTAACTGGGGCGCAAGACGAGACGGTGGGAGAGAAGGCGTGGGGGCAGGACGGGGAAGGCGTCGCTCAGGACACATTCAGAAATTTGGATTCATTCCCCCCCGGAAGGCAACGTGCCACCGAGGGGTTTTGAGACCGAGAGTGAAACGTTTGGTTTCATGTCGCAGGAAGGTCAGTGTGGTCGCTCTGTGGAGGACGCTTTGAGGGGCCCAGAGCACAGACCGCCAGATGAGAGCTCGGGAGGAAGGTGCTGTGTGAGTCCGGGTGAGTCCTTCAAGGAGGAGACTGTGCGGACGCTGAGGCTTTGGATTTGGCAGGTCACGTGTGCTGAGTGGATGTGCGCTCGAGGAGCAGGAAGTCTCAGTCAACCCCAGCAGCTTACGGGTGCAAGGTACGGGTCTCGATGTATGACATGTTTGAACTCGGTCACTCCCTCAGGAGCCTGAGTGGTTTCGCAGATGAGGAAGGTGACACAGGAGGGCTGAGTTCCTGGCTTGAGGGCACTCGTCACGGCCAGCGAGAGGCAGACTGGGACTGGGGCTGGTGTCCTGGCTCTGTCCCCTGCTGTCTTCATCACCATGCCACGGCCCTCCCGAGTGGGCCTCTGCAGGGCCACCACCACCGCTGCCAGGTGGCCGGATGCGTGGCGGTGCCCTTGGCCTCCTCCAGAAGGGAGCAGCGAAGGACCCTGGACTCCATGTCCCTTGGGTTTAGTGTGACCTGCCTGTGGAGCCCCCAGGGAGGACTCCAGCTCTGGCCCTTCTTCCCGGAGCCCCTCCTCACTGAGCCATGGGGCTTAAACCATTACACAGTTTTACATTTACATGACAGGTTAATGGGAAAAAAAATTGGTGGAACAGGGTCTAAAATCTCTCATAAGCCGATGTGATTTCTCTCTGTTTCCAGTCTGCTGACTGGATGGCAGATTAAAATGTGAAGATTTGACAAAAAGATAATGTAGCTGTGCCAGCCTTCAGCGTCTCAGGCATAAAATTAAGTTTAACGTTGTGTTACGGTCTTGAAGACTTGTCATCCTGAGTCTGGCCAGACCAATGTGATTTAGAGGGTTTGGTCTCGAGAAATGAGGAGCCGCAGAATGTGGAGCGAGGCCGTGGAGACGGCAGCCCGGAGAAGCCCTACTGCGGGCGACACGCAGGCCCTTCGGTCACGCAGGTAATATCGCCTCCTTTCCTGCCTCTTTGACCGGGGGCTCTGGTGGGTCCGACTGGTTCTCCCGCTGAAGTCGGGAAATTCAGTGACCCCTGCTCCATGCCCCGGCCGTTCCTGTACGTCTCCTCCAGCTGCGCGTTCTCTCCGCATCTACTCGTTTGCTCCTTTCTTGGGCCCTAAATGTGTGCCGGCCCCATAACTACCCCAGTTTTCCTTGGGAGCCGCGTGCTTCAGTCTGGCTGTGGACCGGTCCCCAGGCTGTGAAGTTCGAGCTGAGCTCTGGCTCCTTCCCTCCTGCGCACCTGAGTGCGCCCTTGCACAGACACTCCGGATCCTCCCGTTCTCCGGGTCCCTGTCCGCGGCACAGTTTGTGTGTCTTACCCCTACTGCCCCTCCCGGCAAAGCCTCGTGAGGGCATCTGCTCAGTCTGTGTCCTGGCCTTCGAGGCTTGTCATTCCTGTCGATATAAGAAGTGAGATACAGGTCAGCCTCACAGAGCCCGGTGCTAAAAACAGAAGCTTCACCCCCAGGCTCTTCGGGTTTGGGCATGGACAGGGGATGCCCCTCTTGCTGCCAACCCCACTTCTAAACGACGTCTTGGTGCCTAGTTGATGCTACCACCCTCCACGTAAGAGGGAACCTGAAGACAGAAGAGGAGCCGAAACGTTCTGCCTCGGCTGAGTCAGCTCCAAAACGTGCCGCGGGCCTGAGTGGAAGTCGCAGGTGGAAGCAGGGAGCGGATTTCCTCCCCGTCCTTGGGGGAGGGGTCCTGGCTGCTCCAGCCCCGTGGTGGGCGACGGTGGGTCTGCAGGGGCCTCCAGGAGCCCCTCCCCCTGCGCGGACCACCCTGCACGCCGCTCCTGCAGCAGCCGAGTCACCAGCCTTCCAGGAGAATTCCCCCAAATTTTGCCGAGAAGACCCGGGGTCTCACCTTTCTCGTTCCAGTCCTTGCATTTGAGCTCGGGAGGGTCAGCGCTTTCTGTGATGTCGGGACGGGAAGAGCAGAGCCCGAGGTTTGTTCTCAGGAACTGCATTCTCTCCCCGGAACTCCTGTTCGTTCTCCCCCCCGAGCCCCTCCAGCCTGATGTTTCCGCGGAAGTGCGTTTGCCTCTGTCCATCTTGTCCTTCCACAGCCTGTGAAACTAGGAGACAGGCCCCCCCACCCCGGGGCCTCGGACGCCTCCCACCCGCCCCCATTCTCGGGTGTCATTTTCGGGCTCGTCTGTGCTTGACAGGGAACCGCATTCCCTGCGAGACGACTCCGCGAGCAGGTGGCCTTGTGATGTGGGCTCTCCGCGGAGCCCCTGCAGAGCCCGGCCAACCCCGGAGCCAGCTTCCTTCCTTCTGCCTCTGGGTGCTGCTCACATTATTATTTTGGACAAAACTGGCAGGCTCAGTGGAGACGTTTTCCCAGGGCTTCGAGGAAACGCAACATACCATACCCCATTTTGCCTTTTTTTTTTTTTTAATAGAATGCTTCAATTTTAATGTGGAATTTAAAAATTTATCTATTTTTTCATTTTATTTATTTATTTATTATTTTTTTATTTCTTTTCAGCATAACAGTATTCATTGTTTTTGCACCACACCCAGTGCTCCATGCAATCCGTGCCCTCTATAATACCCACCACCTGGTACCCCAACCTCCCATCCCCCGCCCCTTCAAACCCCTCAGATTGTTTTTCAGAGTCCATAGTCTCTCATGATTCACCTCCCCTTCTAATTTCCCCCAACTCCCTTCTCCTCTCCATCTCCCCATGTCCTCCGTGCTATTTGTTATGCTCCACAAATAAGTGAAACCATATGATGATTGACTCTCTCTGCTTGACTTACTTCACTCAGCATCATCTCTTCCAGTCCCATCCACGTTGCTACAAAAGTTGGGTATTCATCCTTTCTGATGGAGGCATCATACTCTATAGTGTATATGGACCACATCTTCCTTATCCATTTGTCCGTTGAAGGGCATCTTGGTTCTTTCCACAGTTTGGCGACCATGGCCATTGCTGCTATAAACATTGGGGTACAGATGGCCCTTCTTTTCACTACATCTCTATCTTTGGGGTAAATACCCAGGAGTGCAATTGCAGGGTCATAGGGAAGTTCTATTTTTAATTTCTTGAGGAATCTCCACACTGTTCTCCAAAGAGGCTGCACCAACTTGCATTCCCACCAACAGTATTAGAGGGTTCCCCTTTCTCCACATCCTCTCCAACACATGTTGTTTCCTGTCTTGCTAGTTTTGGCCATTCTAACTGGTGTAAGGTGGTATCTCAATGTGGTTTTAATTTGAATCTCCCTGATGGCTAGTGATGATGAACATTTTTTCATGTGTCTGATAGCCTTTTGTATGTCTTGATTGGAAAAGTGTCTGTTCATGTCTTCTGCCCATTTTTTGATATGATTGTCTGTTTTGTGTGTGTTGAGTTTGAGGAGTTCTTTATAGATCCTGGATATCAATTTTTTTGTCTGTACTGTCATTTGCAAATATCTTCTCCCATTCCGTGGGTTGCCTCTTTGTTTTGTTGACTGTTTCCTTTGCTGTGCAGAAGCTTTTGATCTTGATGAAGTCCCAAAAGTTTATATACTTGCTGTCTCTACACCTTAAAGAACTGGAGAAACAACAAATCAAACCAACTCCACACATAAGAAGGAAATAATCAAGATTAGAGCAAAGATCAATGAGGTAGAAACCAGAGATACAGTAGAACATATCAATGAAACTAGAAGCTGGCTTTTTGAAAGAATCAATAAGATCGATAAACCATTGGCCACACTAATCCAAAAGAAAAGAGAGAAAGCCCAAATTAATAAGATTAGGAATGAAAAGGGAGAGATCACAACTAACACCAAGGAAGTAGTCAAGTATCTCTTATCAACAGTTATATGCCAATAAGCTAAGCAACCTAGATGAAATGGATGCATTCCTGGAAAACTATAAACTCCCAAAATTGAACCAGGAAGAAATTGACAACCTGAATAGACCGATATCTAGTAACGAGATTGAAGCAGTGAGACAGGAATCCATCAGAATCCTAGAGGAGTACATAGGCAGCAATCTCTTCGATATCAGCCACAGCAACTTCTTTCAAGATATGTCTCCAAAGGCAAAGGAAACAAAAGTGAAGATGAACTTTTGGGACTTCATCCCGTTTTGCCTTTTAATTCCCATGGGTCGGATTTCATCAGAGACTGCGGTCAGGGGTGGGTGCTCACCGGGAGTCAGTGGGGAGCAAGGCCACGGTCGGGCCCGGGCAGCTCTGAAGGTCACACACGCGGTGCTGCCCACAGAGATTTCCCGGTTGTGTGGTTTTCTAAAGCAGTCGAGGGGGGCTCCAGCGGGCAAACCTCTGTGCACGGAGCCTCCCGTGGGCCTGGAGATGCTCCTGAGCAGGCAGGCAGCTGACCCTCCCGCCATGGGGTGCGCCCTGTCCGGGAGCCCTGGGGCGCACTGCGCTCAGCCCCACCGTGGCGTGTGGCCTCCCTGCAGTCCTGGGTGTCTGTCGGTGACGGGGCAGCTGCACAGAGATGGGCTGCTGAGCCCCGGCTGCCCGGGAAGGACGGCCTGGCCCCACGACGCTCGCAGCAGCCTACTCTGAGTCATGCGGTCTGGTTCCGAGCCCGCTCCCTTCTGCAGCCCCCGGGCAGAGGCTCTGCCCCGCCGCAGGCTCCTGGGTGACGCGGCTGGTCACCCCCACCCCCTGTGGCTGGTAAAGGCCCGTGAGGTCCTGCAGCTCTTTGCGCTCAGAGAGCCCAGGCCTCCTTACTGTGTCGGAGCAGAGAGGGCAGGGAGTCCGCCAAGGGGACATTTCGGTGGCAGTGGGGTGAGTTCCCTTTTGTCCCTGGGGCAGAGGGACATGGTCTCTGGGAAAATGTGATTCGATGTTCGGGGGTAGGTCTTACCTGTTTTCAGCATTGGAGCAGGTGTACTTAGGGGAGAGGAAGACAGCTGCTCTGTGTGTGTGTGTGTGAGAGAGAGATGTGGGGGTGCTCACGGGTGGACGTCCTGTGCTGAATGAGTCTTAGGGTCTGGGGACATCGGAGGCCGCAGATGTGGAGGCTCCTCCAGTCCAGCTGTGGCAAAGAGAGGAAAAGAGGCAGTTTCTAGTCAGCCGGGATTTTGCTTCCCAGAACAGCCCAAAGGCCAGAAGGTTCCATCTCCTCAGCCCTGACTTTCTCCTGTGCTAAGCAGCCACTTGCTCCAGTTATGTCTGAATTACAGCGACAGCATTCGGTATACTCAGGGCTTCAGATCATCTGAACCTGGAGCGGAAAGAAAATCAGGCCTTCCTTGGTCAGAGCGTGTCAGCTGCTCTCGCAAGGCCCTCCTCTTCCCTCCTCTTCGCCTCCTCGCTCCTGGGGTCTTGCTGAGCCACAGACGCCGTCTTGGAGTCGCGAGGTTCTGCCTGGCTTCTGCACAGGGACATGCATACTTTAAAGTCAAAGTCAGCCGTAAAGATGGTGCCTGCATTCTGCCTTCTGTTTCTTCTGAGGTTTACAGAACTACAAGTTCCCATCCACGAACAAGTTCTTTGGGTTTAAAATTACATTTAGTTAAGATTAAATACTTCAGACCTGGTGATAAGGATGCCCACATAAGTACGGGGGTTTCTTTTGCTTTAAAACAGGTCTCGAACAGAGCTGTGTGTCCAGACACACGGTCCAGGATTTCGACACTGTCCCGCTTTCGGTGGTCCCTGCAGCCTGTGGTTCATGGACGAAGAATGGTTCTCTTGGAAGACATTTTCCAGCCAAGAGAAAAAGTGGACATTAGCCAGGCAGAGGGAACACAGCAGTGAGAGAACATGTGATTTTGGCAAACTGAAAATAGTTTGGATAGTTTTTATGGGAACCAAGCCATCAATAATGAGATTTCTCCGGGGTAGTATTGTCTTTCGTGTGGTGTGAGTGATCTTCTGACGCACTGTGGCACGGCGGCTGTTCTAATCGTTCTTTCTGCACGAGTCAGGGGATTTGCCTCTATCCCAGTCCCCGGTGAGAGGACTCTGTGGAGTCAGGCGTCCATCGATGGCTCAGAGCCTCAGGCCTACCAGGGCTCGGTGAGGCATGAGCGTGTGGTTTCGTGAGCCCAGCGCTCTGCCCGTCTGAGAAAACTAGCGCAGCCTTCCCCTGGTGTTTGCCAGGACCTTAGAATTGGGGGTTTGCAAAGGCAGTCCCTTGTAGCACAGTTTTTTTGTAGATCACGAAACCAGCAGGTTGCAAGCAGCGTTCTAAGAAATCCATCAGAATATGTTCCACAGATGAGGGCCAGTAGTATTTAGTGGAACCTTGTGTGTGTGCTTGATGGGAACGCCTTTCTAAGTGCTCAGGAGTGTATACTTGTAGGCCCAGGAGACAAAGATATTTCACCTTCATTCCAGCACTAATTGATTCGTAGCGGCTGGCTAGGATGATGCACTGAGAACGGGTCAGTGGCAGTGTCTAGACTCAGAGAGAAAGCGCCATCTTGGGTTAGCAATGCAGGGTCCCTGGGCTGCTGTCTGTGCATTTGCTCTCCCCGTGGAAAACACTAAGTGAGCAATAGAAGTAGCTCCCAGCAGGCAAGTTACAGAGCCTGGTTGTGGCTGAATGGGCGGGCGGGCCAGGTTTCCCTGGGTGTGACTAACCCCAGGAAATGGGAAATGTGCGTACGCATGTTTGTGTGTGTGCATGTACACGCACACGCACACACGCACGCACACAGGCTTTATTGTGGGTTTTCCATCAACAAGAAACTTCATTTTAATAAAAAGCATAAATCGTTCTCATTTGCTAATGAGATTGTTTAAATGAGATTTTGACCTATTGAATGTTTTTTTTAAGATTTTATTTATTTATTTACTTGAGAGAGAGAGCAGAGTTGGGGGAGAGGCAACGAGAGAGGGGGAGGCAGGCTTCCCACTGAGCAGGGAGCCCGACGCGGGGCTCGATCCGAGGCCCCCGAGATCATGACCTGAGCCGCAGGCAGAGGCTTCACCCACGAGCCCCCCAGGCGCCCCACCGCAGGCGTATTACATGCTTCTCAGTTTCAGTTTGGAGCATCAGTAGGCAACGGCGTGGACACTGGTCTTTGCTAAGCAGTTGAGGTACGAGGGAAAATGAAAACAGAGCTGCCCCCTGTTCTCACGATGCTTGAAGACTGGCACGGGAGACCCGCAGCGACAGAGACGGGGCTGTGTGCGGTGGGAGGTCGGGGCGGGGAGCTGAGACCCGGACCTGGGCCTGCCGCGCTGGCCCATCGCACGCAGCTGGGAACCCTGGGGCCCGCACCTGTCCTGGTGTTCGCTGCGGAGCCGTAGAGGAGCACCTGCCGCAGGGCCCCGGTGCGTCACGTGAGCTTCGGGACCTCCCCGCCGTCTGTCCCCCAGGCCTTGCTGTCAGAGCTTCTCCTCACCTGCAAGGCTTTTTCTGAAAACAGGCTTCCTCATCAGCCTTTCAATTTTACAACTTCTTCGCTACAAGCAGTTCTCCGGGGAGGAGTGGGGGAAGGAGATGCTGTGTTCTCAGAGCTCAGGGCTCTTCACGACTTCCCTGGATCTTTAAGAACATTTTTCTCACAGTAGTTCTGTTGTCTCCATGAACTCTGTCACCCATGTGCCCATCGCATTCTTCAGCTCCACAAAGTGCGCCTGTTTGCTTCCAATTCCAAACTCTTCTTATCACCTTCTGTGTATATGAAACAGTTATCACCTTCTGTGTATATGAAACAGTAATTTTTTCAAAAGGTTTTATGTATTTGACAGAGAGAGAGAGAGCTCACACAGGAAGGGCAGAGGGGGAAGCAGGCTCCCCGCTGAGCAGAGAGCCCGACGCGGGGCTCTATCCTGGGACCCCAAGATCATGACCTGAGCTGAAAGCAGACGCTTATCCACTGAGCCACCCAGGCGCCCTGAACCATCACTTTCAGGCAGACGTACTGGGCCTCATATTTCCTCACGTGCTACTCGCTCAGACGGTCACGTGCCGCTCCTGGTCGCTGTGCGCGCACCTGCCTTTAAACACAGAGAACAGGGCACGCTGTAGCAAGGAAAGCGCGCATTTTTGTGGACTGGCTGTGGGCTGTCCCCGGGGCTGCATGGACTGTTTTCTGTATCTTCGCTGCGACCGTGTGAGGCAGGTCCCCTCGTGATCCCCTGACCCACAGGGAAACCGAGGCTGGGGGAAGTCACTGGCCACACCGGCAGCGGCTCAGCGCAGACCTGGGATCCGAACCCAGGCAGTGTGATTCCAGATTCCTTCCTCTCAAGCCGCTCCGCTTGTGGCCTGCCTGAGTGAACATAAAAAATGGGCTTAGGAGCTAAAGCCCAAGTCGGCTTAGATGAGTGACTCCGAAATCAGCATGAGGCTGGAATGCGCGGTCTGGAACCGCACACGGGCCACGGTTGAAGGAGTGCTAGGGCTGTGGTTCCTCACGTCCCAACGTCACGCTCTCCTTTCTACGCGGGTCTGTGGCGCAGTCGGGTGACTTAGAACGACACTGTTGGTGCTCGGGGCTTTTCCTCAGAGTCTAGCATCACCGTGAGGCTTGTGCCCAGCCAGTGATACGAAGATAATCAGCAGTTTCTAAGAATTGCTACTTACTTTTCTGTTTCTTTCTTTCTCTTAAGATTTTATTTACTTATGCGAGAGAGAAAGCACAAGCAAGGGGAGTGGCAGGGGTGTGGGGAAGCAGACTCCCAAGGAGCAGAGAGCCCGATGCGGGGCTCGATCCCAGGACCCTGAGATCATGACCTGAGCCGAAGGCAGAGGCTTAACGACTGAGCCCCCCAGGCTTCCCTACTTTTCTGTTTCCGTTTTGTTTTGTTTCCTTAGAGGGATGGTAAGCTTCTTGAGAAGTGTCCTTCGATGACACACACAGGCGTGAGTGATCCTTGCTGAGGAAGGTGCCGATGACGACCGAGGTCACTGCTGTCCCTCTGCCCTTGGCCACCGAAGGGTGTTGTTCACCACACACCTGACGGCAGCCCACCCCACTTAAAGCTGAATTCTCTCGCTGAATTCTCTGTTTCTTCCCGTTTTGTTTTCTTCATCCACCAAACTCTGTAGATTCACTCATAGTGTTTCTTGGGCCTTAGGGTCGTTTGGGGCTCTCCGTTGCGCGTTCGTAGCACATGTTAGATCCAGCCGTCTGCGGATTTGATGACGTATTTTTAGTGTCACGTTGCTGGGATGATAAACACTTGGTTGCTCAGGCACTGCGGGAAATGCAGTGGATACGTTAGAAATAATGCCAGGTAGGTGTTAACAATAAATGTCGTTGCCTATTGATGATTTAAACTTACATTTAAAATCGTGGTGTCCTTGGCCTGGCAAAGCAGAGATGAACACAGCTGAATCGGACGTGCTCAGCCAGCTGATTTCCAGCCCCCCGAGACCCCCCAAAGAGTGGAAATAATAATGGCTCCTCTTCGTGCGTCTTCCAGGCCTCTCCAGGCCGGTGCTTGCTGGGTCAGATTAGCTGTTAAGTCGGAGCCTGCCCGATTCTCCCACAGGCAAGTGTTTTTCCTTCAGTTCCTGGAAACTGAGTGGGTCTTTCTCAGCCGTTCTCTTTCTCTAGTTTGATTCTGTCTAAATTCTGTTTCCTATTTAAGACTTTGGAAATTAATCTTTCTCTTTTAGGCTAAAATGGGCTCAAGAAACTCATTAAAGTCTTCCCAACCCTAATCCCTTCCGTCTTCGGCAAGACCTCCTTCACACGGTGACACCGGCAAAAGCTCCCTCTCAAACCCTCGAGGAATCTTCCCGTCTTCCAGTTTGCTGCGTCCGTTCGGGGACTGGCTCCGCGCTGGGCTCAAACAGCAGCGCTTCCTCTCGCTCGTCCTGATTCCACGGGCCTGAACCCAGCCCTTTCTGCCGGCGGCTGCTTCCTGCGTTTCCCCTCAGTGCTGTCGCGTCTCCTCCTAGCGCCTGTGGCGGGAACGAGGCGCAGGAGAAAATGCCTTTAAGAGAGAGCGGGGTCCAGGGGCGGCCAGCCAGATGGCACGCTGTTGGCTGGCCCGGTCCGCACATTGTCCGTATTTAATGTCTGCGATTACAGGCAGCCTTGGGAGGGCGGGCATAGCAACGGTGGTCACTGGCGTCTATCTGAGCATGTGCCGTGCGCCAGCCGCGGAGTTAAATGCTTCAATAAACATCTCATTTAAGGGGCGCCCAGGTGGCTCAGCCGTTAAGTGTCTGCCTTGGGCTCAAGTCATGATCCAGGAGTCCTGGGATCGAGTCCCACCTCGGGCTCCCTGCTCCGCGGGAAGCCTGCTTTCCCTCTCCCACTCCCCCTGCTTGTGTTCCCTCTCTCGCTGTGTCTTTCTCTATCAAATAAATAAAATCTTAAAAAAAAAACACCCTCATTTAATTTTCACGAAATCTTGGGGGGAAGGTGGTGGGTCACCCCCGTTTTACGTAAGCGGAAATTGAGCAAGGTTTGGAGACGTTAACTCGCTTGTACGCAGTAGAGCTGAAAGGCGGGCCCGGCGGGTCTAGTTCTGAAACCGTCGCAGCAGGGGTGAGTGCAAAGCCCGAACCAGGGAGGCCACGTCTGAACGCTGCTCCAGAATGTGCCCGGCCGTCCTCGGCCCGCTCCTTCCCTGAGCTGCACGTGGCATCGTTGGCCTTGCGGCGTCACTGTGACAACGTGACCCGTGGTTACGAGGTGCTTGGCGTGGGGCTCGGCTCCTGGGAGGTGCTCTTTTATTAAGTCTTCCCCATTTCTGCTGTTGTGTCTTCTTCAAAGATACGTTTTCTTTTTAAAGTGCATTTTAGTCTCTTGCCTCTGCCTTATCGGTCACTTTTGTCCACATTCCTGTGGAGCCGGAGACAGTGTACGTGGGACCTGTGTGGGGTGGGTACTCAGTTGGTACAGCCGATACCCCTAAAAATGGAGATGCGCGTTCCGGTCGATCTGAGGAGAGGAAACTCAAGTTCCCGTTTGAATTTGAACTTGATGGTCCATTCTCGTGGACCAGAGAGTGTCGTCTTGGCCGCGGATGAAAGCCAGCAGGGAAGGAGAGGCAGCGTGTACATCAGAGAATGAGGGTTCTCTCCCGGAAAGAGATATTTCAAGCATCTCGGTGCAACAAAAGCCCTTTCGTCTTAGTTCACTGGAAAGTACCCCTCAGCTTCAGAGAGTAGCCTGGCCATCTGGGAGACCCTTTCTGGATGATTTCCTCTGGTTCTCATTTTCCTGCCATCGGTGTTGCTTCCGAAATTTTCTAATCCCGATACAGTGGGAGCCGCTTCTTCCCCTTCTCTCCTGGCTCCGCCTGCCCGAGTCCGGTTGTCACAGGGATGGATCCTGCTACCCGGGTCTCGCCGGGTGGTTCTCACTAGAAGGACCGACCGCGCACGCAGCTCTGGCCCGGCGCAGCTCCCTGCCCTCCGGAGGCTTTCAGCCATTGGACTTCCACAGCGCCCTGCAGCAGGAGGTGCTGGTAGCCTTTCCCATTTTGCAAACAAGTGGAAGCACGGACTCCGGGACTCGCCAGGGTTGTAGGACAGGCCTTGGGTCCTGCATTCAGGGTCTGTCCTCTCCACTGCCGCCCTGTGCCGCCTCTCCCCTGCCCTGTCCCGGCAGCCGGCACTCCCTGATACTTTTGATTCCACTTAACATTTTACTGTTTTCAGTGGTGCCTGGGAGCGGCCCAGGACATGCTCCACAGCCTCACGGGCACCGTGACTGAAGCTCAGAGACCCTCGGCCAGACCTCCTCTCTTGCAAGACGGACCAGCAGGTGCCTCGACATCCTGTGCCAGCCTCTCCCGGTTCTGGCGTCCTGCTCACCCAGCAGCCCTGTGCTTAGCGTCTGGCCCCCCAGAGGGAGAACTGTGCTGGGAAAACGCACGGGGCATGTGGAGCCTCGAGGACCCTTGTGAACTGGTAAACTGAGGCTGGATGACACGAATCTGCCGCCCAGAAATGCGTTGTGAGAAATGGGGTCACTGGGTCAGGGTCTGTGCACGTGAGGCTGAAGGCCCTGCTCTTGACCCTTGGCAGAATCTCCAAGGTCCACGCAGTGACATCTTTTGTAGGATTCCTCGCAGGGGTGCTGATTCCCAACACCGAGCGGGTTTAAACGTCGTGGCGCTGAGCTCCACCTGCTCCGCGGTCAGAGAGAGCCCGGCACCCTCTCCTTCGTGGGGACACGTCCTTGTCGGCTCACCCGTGCGCGAGAAAGGACCCTGGTGCTGCCTTCCCACCCGAGCTCTGTTCCTCTGCATGGACACGTGTCGTGTGTGCTCTGCAGATAACTGATTGACATGGGTCCCTTCCCTCCTGGCTCCGCCAGTCTCCCTCCGAAGCCGGTGTCCGATGGGACCACACATTATGCATCTCAGTGACGACGCATTAATTTCTTGAGAACTAGCAAGTGAGACCTGAATTGTCCAAGCATGTTCGGTTTTGCTAAATAACTGATCGCATCCATTATTTATAAAAATTTCCTTGCTGGATGTTCAGACAGACCTTCTGCCAACCCATTGTCTCTACTGGATTGTGGCTTCCTGGCATGAAGTCTGAAAACTTACCTCAGATTTCAGTCTTTGAAAGCTTTTGGGCGAGCCGCCAGATGAAGTCCAGACAAGGGAGACTGGCCGGGAGCCAACCTGTACTGACCTCTGCCCACGGCCCTGGGATGAGGCTGGGCAGGGCCTGGGGCACCCGGAGAGACCCGTTTGCGGCATTATAGCTTCGTGGCTGCTCTGTCCCAGCCAAGGAGCAGCCGGGGGCTTGTGGACCTGGATAAATACGATCGCAGGATGGGCCACGCCATAAGCCCGCCGGGTCCGTGTGAGTAGGAGGATAATGTGAGCCAAGAGAAACGGGGAACTGGGACAGAGAACCGCACAAGGATAACGTCCTTGTCTCTTGGACACTGTATCCCAAGAAACGGTGAATGAACAAAATAAACATAATTAGCATGTCCGAGAAAAACAATCAGCGATGCGGTTGGCGGATTGGCTTTCCCTTTCGCTCCATTGCCCTCTTACGTTTTGTTTAATAGAAGGTTGATGTGAGAACTCAGCAGCTTCTGACTTTTTATTCTCGGGAACTAGACAGCACACATGTGGTGTTCTAAGTTGAGCTTGTTTCACGTCAGAAATCAGAATATCCAGCCCAAGGTGAGGACCGAACCTGTGAACCCAATGTAACGTCAACCCCCCCTTCCTGCCCCACCTGAAGCCTGCACGGGCTGGGGCTGCCGTGGGGAGGTTGGTGGGTCACTGGCAGCCGCTGTGCAGTCTCTGCCTTATGCTTTTCTCCCTTCGTGGCTCTCAGTTTGCTGGCTGGCTTCTGAGCGCCCGGGGCAGGGGGCAGGTAGGGAGTTAGGGCAAGGGAGTCAGCAAGGTGGCTTCGTCACACTCTGAGCCTGGCTAGTGGCATGTGGACCCTTTCCCTCGTGAGTGTTGTGGGTTCTTCAGACGCTCCCACGAGTGGCCATCCCACTCCTGCCCTTCTCGGGGCTGTAGAAGAGGCATCTGTACTCCAGGAGGTCCCTCTGCATTTCTTCCTAAGACCCTGGCAACCCAGTGCCCACTTCTAGCTTTTTGCTGCTGGGGTCTGTCTCTCTGCCCCTCTAGGTAGCCCTAAACATAGTACCCAAGCTGACCACATGCCAGCTCTCTCTTCTGAGGGACCACATTTGGCCCACAGGACACCCCTTGCCTGAGGAACCCCACAAAAGCAGACCAGTCCCCCGTGCGCTCCACCCTGCCGCCACACCCCACTCTGGATGTCAAATGTGCAATGCTGGCACCCATGATCTGCGCTGTTTCCTGACTGTATTTCGGAATGTTCCAGCTGGTCCACACAAGCCGACTTCGCTGGGCTGGAGATGAAGGGCTGGCAGCTGTAGCCCTTCTGTCCTGGGGGTGATGAGGGGATCTTCACAGCTCATTAATAGCTCTTCTCAGTAAAAGCTCGTTAGCTGTCTGTCCCCACCACACCACACTCTGACCCCTTTCCACATCCTTAATCTGGACAAGGCATCCGAGAGGGAAGGAGGCAGGTCTCAGAATTTCCTTTGTGAATTCTGTAAAAGGGGGGCTTGTTCCAAATTCACGCGGGTATCTGATACCTAACATATTGGTGTCTCAGCCAAAACAGAAGCAGAAAGAATCCTATTCTAGTATCTTATTCCGTAAACAACAGAGAAAAATGTGAGAGTGTGCATGTCAGTTGTCTGGTGCTGCTTAGCACCATGAAACCGAGTGGCTTCCGACGACACTAGTGTACCATCTCCCATGGTTCTGTGGGTTGGCTGTGTCACCCCTCCGCTGGTCTCACCAGGGCGTCTCACCACTGCAGCTGCACCGAGCCGGATGGTCAGCCGTGGCTCACGCGGCTGCCCCCTCGTGCCGACTGGGGGCTGGGCGCCTCAGTCCTTGTTCTCGTGGCTTCTCATTGTCTCATAGGCTAAAGCAGCTTCCTTTCATGGTGATCTGGGCAGTGTTTCAAAAGACGAAAGCAGAAGCTATAAGGCTTCTAGAGGCCTTGGCTCTGGAAACCGCGCAGAATCGCTGTCCTACACTTTGTTGGCCAAAGCAAAACCATAAGACCAGCCAAGACGCAGCAGGTCGGGGAGAAGAGAGTCTGCCGAGAGCGTTTACCTCTTTGGCTCTACCCTGCTCACTGGTTCACTGCGGGGCTTTCTGCCTCTGCTGACTCCAGCAGATGTGGCATGGAGGGGTAGGTTACACGGAGTCCACGTTGGTTTGATGGGCTTAGATTTGGAAGGTTAGCAAGGAGGGAAGAGAAAAGATCCGGAAGGTAAGAGCCCGGGGAAGAAAGCAGAGCCAGCCAAGGGGGTTTTGGGGAGGCAGTGGGGTGGGGTGTAGGACACACACCGGTTGGGAGCCCTTGTTACAGAGAACAGGCCAGACCGGTTCTTCCATGCACGAAGGCAGGAGCAGACAGTATCTCTGTGTGGGGGGGGGGGGGGGGGGGGCGAGACCTTCCAGAGCGTATTGTGAAGAGAGTTTCCCGCAGACTGGATGCCTCCCTGGACACCCGCAGACTGGATTCCTCTTCTCCACCGTCGTCCCCGGACACACGTCCCGTCCCCATCCTTCCTCTTCCTCATGTGTTCAGAGGAGGGGGCGTCCCAAGAGAGGTGCGGGTCCGGGCACACAGGTCTGCCTGCAGGTATAAGGTTTCTGGAAGGGGTGGGTGGGGGAAGCTGTGGGCTGCAGAGTCAAAGCTCAGGGTTTTCATGTTTAAAACCCTTTCTAAAGCCTTGCGTTGTGAATGCCCGATGTGTGTTTATCCAGAGTTTTTTGCTGAGAAATGCAGTGCTCGGGGCTTGTTTTCAGCTGCGGAGGCCACCGGAGTCACACAGCGGATTGTTGGCGCTGATAAGCACCCTGGGGGAAGCACAGAACCTTGACCCGCCTTATATTTTAAACCAACACAAAAATCTATAGAATTTATTTTTCACTTTCAGAGAATAGATATATGCCTGCCTTTAGGGGAAGATTCCATGCTTTAAAAAAAAAAAACAAACATTTTTAAAATTGTGGCTTTTGAAGGCTCAGCTCAAGCTTGGACAGCTGCGGCGACAGACCGCCACCATCCCGCTCCCTCCTCAATTAACCCTCCTGTCACCTAAAACCTTTGCCCTTGTGTGTCTGAAGCACACTGCTTTCAGCAACCACATGGCCGGAGACACTGAGCCCAGCCGGGGGAGTTCAGAGCCTGCGGGGCTTGTGGCTTCCCCCTTGGCCGCCCTCCCCCGCAGGCCCCGCTGCTGGGCTCCCCTGCCCAGGGCCCGCAGGCCAGAGCTGGGAGCCGGTGGCCTCGGCCTCACTGCCGAGAGGCTGCCAGCAGGGGGTGTTGTGTCTACACCTGCGGTCCGGAGGGTGCGGACACCACCGGCTTCTCAAGTTGTTAGACACTTACAGCTGAAGGGGACGTTAGAACTCACGTCACCTGCGGGTTTCCTTTGTTCATGAGGAACTTCTGGTCCAGAGACACGAGTTCGTGGTAGAAGTTGGGCCCAAACCCAGGCCCCTTGACCTGCAGGCTGGGGTCCCTCCCGTCTGGGATCCCTCCCTCCGCCCCTCCTCCTCTCTCCCTCCTTGGCACACCCCCGCCCGGGCCCTGTGTGGTCTCAGATCCCTCACAGTTGGGAGCAACAGGACTTGGATGTGAAACTCTTAGAAAGGAGCAGAAGATGGTGAGTACTCGCTGCTGTTTGCCTGGGAAACGCAGTTGGGGACTTTCTGCATTTGGCCTCATAATAGTCCACTCTTGACTAGTAGGGATGAGATTAAACTGTACAGTGGTTTTTTTTTTAATAGTTAAAAATAGCACACTTGTGGCAAAAGTTACTATTTCTTACAAATCACCAAAATAGTCACCCATCCTGTGAGAGGCGAGATATCAGAGTGTCGGTCTTGTCTGTTATCACCAGCTGGGTGATCTCCGCCAGGTTTTTAAACATCGCTTGGCCTCATCTGTAACATGGGATAATAGTGCGGGCGAAGATTAAGTGAGATAAGGCACTTAAGTGCTCAATAAATGTTAATAATGGTGACAACAGTGACAATAATACTAATGGCAATTCTGGCGCTTATGACGTGGGACTACAGTGCACTTGTGTCTACTGCGAGGGAGAAAGGCCCCTTCTCCCCACCGGTTAGATAAGTAGCTCTGCTGAGAAGCTTCTCCGCCGTCTTCCAGTGTCCTCCCCAGAGACCCCAGGCTGTGGCCAGGAGTTAGCCAGGCTGAGCGAGTGGGAAGAGGGTGTGAAGCGGCCCAAGGTGTGAGTGAGCGTCTACATCACGTCAGCCTGTGCCGAGAAAGAGCGGGGTGAGGGAAGCGGGCTCGGACGCCTTCTTTCCCGACGTGGGATCCTTCTCATAGGCGAAAAACAAATAAACAAACAAACAAAAACCAAGGAATGGGCAACAAAAACGTTTTATTAGAAGATAGCTACATATCTTTGGCCAGTTTTTATCAAATAATTTGGGCAATGTTTAGGATTACTTGCACAGTCTTAATTTTTGTTGTTGTTTTACACTTCTGCGAGATGCCTGCCAAAGGTGAATCCATCCCAGGTAGCAGACGGCCTTTGAACCAATTAAACTGGCCTTCGTCCAATCGGTAGCATATGCCAAATATGGTTTTGTTTTATTTAATTCACTCTTGTCTTGTCCGTGACCTGGTGTCCTCCATTGCTGTCCTACCCCAGGAGGCAGAGACGCCATCTTGACTTTGGTTCTTCCTTCTCTTTCCAGATTTTGAGCCCCTGGCCAGAGTGCTTTGTGGTCACAGTATGTAAATGATACCCTTCCAGGAAGGCACCGTATAAACCAGAGATGCCCAGAAGGGCAAACATGAAAATAGTTTCCCTGATTTTTTTTAAAAGATTTTATTTATTTGCGATAGAGAGAGCGCTCACGCGAGAGTACAAGCAGGCGGAGCCGCAGACACAGGCTCCCTGCTGAGCAGGGACCTCCCCCACCCCAATGCCGGGCTCCATCCCGGGACCCCAGCGGAAAGCAGAGGCTCAACCTGAGCCACCCAATTGCCCCACTTCCCTGATTTTTGTCTCCAGTAGCACCTGACACAACATTGAATAACTGCTGGGTATATTTGACAAATCGGGAACCGGGTTCGTTAGGGAGCTGGGGAACTTAGAAATCAGGCTGCCTTCAGGAAAATTTATGAGGGTATTACTGTGTGCAGCCACCAGTAAATAGGGCACCAGGAGCCTGGGCTGAATTGATGATCTTCTGCCTGACTGGGACCTGCATGGACTGAGCATAACTTTCTTGAAGCAGAGTGACTTGTGGGGGGGTTGTTTGTGATAAATAGAACGGATGGAAAAAATGAACATCCAGAATCTCTCGGGAGTGAAACCAAATCACAAGGCAATTCTATTTCTGCTGCGTTCACAGTCAAAAAAGCCTGAGCATGTCCTTTACGCAAGAGGCAATGCAGATAGAAAACAGACCCATGGAGAGGGATTTGGCCTCCCTAGTAATTGCAGGAACCTAAAGCAGAAGCCACGCGGGGCCAGTTACGCCGGCAAGAGCAGATTATAATCACAAATCCAAGTCTGGCAAGGCCTTTGAGAAAGCCGCATTCTCATAGTAACGTAAATTAGTACGACATGTCTGGAAAGCAACATGGCAGAGTGTAATGGACCATGAAATCTCACATCTCTGGGCTGGTAAACATATGCTTGGGACTGTATTCTGAATAAATAGCTGAAAAGAAGAAAAATAGTTGTGGGAGAGGCAGCAGACAAGGAGAAAAACGGGAAAAAATGCCTAAAACGGATGAAATAGGAGCATACTGTGGTATAAAAGGAAAAATATTATTATAAAGAATGTTATGTTTGTGTATTATGAAAACAAATAGAAATTTGGATGTAGGATGCTAAGTGAAAAATAGCTAAGCTCAAATTTTGTGACTATTGATACAGGTGTGTTTAAAAAGAAGCCCAAGCAACAATAAAACGAAAAAGAGATTATTCACTTTTGCTACATGGCGGAGTGAGACATGAATTTGATTTTTCCGTTGCTTTGATACTTGGGTTTATCTTTCTCAAAACACAGTTTTAAAGGCTGCTCTTCTATAATTTACATTTAATATTAATATATAATTTATCAAGGGCAGAAGCGTGGAAAACTCTTAGGTCTTCATCATGTGGTTCTCCTGGGATCATGACCTGAGCCGAAGGCGGATGCTTAGCCCTGAGCCACCAGGCGCCCCGACAGCCGCCCAGCTCTTACCCGTCGGCCTGAACAGCCCAGACGCCGCATCTCCGCGCTGCCGGACTCCCCTGCTGGCTGCGCAGAGGGAATGAGTGGTCGTCAGGAGCACTGAGTGACTGCAGGAGAAAATCGTGTCGAATTAGCCTCCTGGTTTGCTCCTCCGAAGCCAGAGCTTTATCTTCTCGGACGTGGTGCTCGGGTCATTTGGGCATTTCTGGGAGAGGAGGCCAGTATGGGAGAGTAGCAGGAAGCAAAGTGTTGGCTCCTTCCCCCACTCAGAAGAACCCCCCCATTAAGTCAGTACGTGTCAGCGTCATAGGCTTCCTTCTCCTCCGGGCCCGTCCTTCTCGCCCCGCAAGCTTGGCGTCCTCTGATGGTCATGTTTACTCTCCTACCCACCCCTGGGAGTGACCGTAATCCTAGTAAAATAGGGTCACGCATTTCCTCCAAGTAGCTGGATATTCTTAAGGGTTTAGGCACAGACTCAACGGACACAGACTAGACATTTGATTGGCATGTGGCCGTGTTTCTCCTGTGCTCGCGCCTCTGCAAGCCCGGTACTGAGTCTCGGGTCACCTTACCTGCTTCTGTGCGGCGGCAAACGTCGGCGAGTCCCTGTACCGCGACATGGAATTCTGCGGACGCCAGGTGGCTCTCAGAGTCAGAGGTCGTGGGCCTGGGTCGACACCATCTGCTTTCACGGGAAGATTAAATCTGCGCCTGAGCCCCAGGATGAGGAGACTCACATCCCCCTCGGGGACACAGAGTGCCTTTCCTGCAGGGGGAGAAGCATGGGGACCCGGATAAGCGTTCACCGGAGGAGCTGTCACAGAGTTCTCGGGCTGGTGTTCCCAAATTCGTTTCCCCACTCTCTTTTCCTCTCTATATTTTCCCCCTGAACAAATCAGAGGCCTTCAGGATAATAAGATGACATTTATTGAGCGTGTGCTATGGGCAGGCTGGATTATGTCATCGTAATTGCTTCAGTCTTGACAGTGGCCCCGTGACGTTGATGGGTACAGCCGTCTGCATTTACGGCGAAGGAAACAGGCACAGACGGCCTGTTGCACGTTCAGGCTCACAGAAGGATTGAAGCAAGCTTCAGACCCCAGCGGGTGGAGGTACATTTCCGTCCCTGAGCTCTGCCCCTGGGGTCCCTGTGCTTGCTGACCTGGCCTGGAGTGAGGGGACCCGGGGCCTGTGGCCCAGTTCGCAGGGCTGGCAGTAACCCGTGGGAGAGCCACCCCAGAACCGGCCAGCGGGATCTGCCCACCAAGTTTCAGCCCGCGAGCCGCCTGGGCCGTAGAACACGTAGGAGGCACCGAAATCCTCCTGGACCCGCGGCTCCGCAGGTACCATCAGCAGGCGGCTGCGAGGCAGAGAGGAGGGAGAAGCTGCCTCCTGTGAACCAGATGAGGAGGGTACGTGAGGAGAGGACGGACAGACCCCAACTCACGACGTTTGTGGTTGGAATTGTAGTTCGTAAGGAGCAGAAGCAGGAGACGCCTTGGTCTGACGCAGGAGAGGACGGCTCGCCTTTTCCAAAGCCAGGGGTGGGCCCGTGTACGTGAGGAGAAGGTAGGATTGTGGTCATTTTGCTGGGGGGGTGGGTGGAGAGTGAGGAGTAGGTTGGCCTGTTTGGGGGCCTTATGTCTGTGAGGCTGCCAGGTCTGTCCAGCTCACTCTGTCTTGGTGGCCGGAGTGTGACAGCTCCGAACCCTAGACCCCCCCCCCCCCAACACTGAGCTGCCCTGGGGCACCTGGAGGCTCTGCCTGGGAAGCTTCCCATTCATTCTCAGCTGTGAGGCCAGAGCTGGGATGTGACTCCGAGTCCAGGCCATGGGCCCCCTGGACGCGCTGGGGGCTTCCAGCGGCTGCAGCGGGGCTGGGGTACAGCCCCCAACCCCATCCTGGAGCGGCACTGGGGCTGAAAGCCTTCGAGACAGTGACCCCTGGATTAGGACAGGGGAGCCAGAGGGGGCTGCCAGCCTCTCCAGGTGACCTCAGAGCTGTCCTGCCAGGCTGGACCCACGCCAGGCCCTGGGCAGCTGCATCCTGCACCTGTGATTCCTGACGGAGGCCATATGTTTGCAGCTGCCAGCAGGGACCGCTGGTCAGCCAGGGAAGCTACGCAGCAGGACACGGCTCTGTCTTCCACACCGCGTCCCACGCTCAAGAGGGCGGGCTTGGTGGAGCCTCCGCGCGGGAGCCACGGGGCAGAAAGTGGAAGCGAAATGGGAAGCCAGTGAGCCCTCCGGACAGGGTGGACAGGGCGAGCATCCCGGCCGGCAGTCGGGGTCTGGGGGCCTCCTTGTGGCCGGGCAGGAAGGTGAGGCAGGCTCTGGGGAAGCTTGTCTAGAAGCAGCTGTGGCAGGAGCGGGAGCTCGCGGGCAGGACCGCGCTGCTGGGTTTAAGACCCTCCTGCCCGCTTCCCCTCTGCCCTGCCCCTGGACCGTGTGCCGTCCCCCGCTCAGCCGGTCTGGTGCCCTGCGGAGGACCGTCAGGGCCCGCTGCTGCCCCCAGCTCACAGGCCAGCGTGGCACACGTGGCATAGATACAAGGAGAGGCGCCCGGCTAGGCCCGGTAACCGGAGCTGGGGTCAGCCGCCTGCCCAGCCTCCCTGGGAGGAGCCCCCGCGTTCCCCAGAACCACAGTCTTGCTTCTGCTCATGACCCCAGAAACCCGGCTCAGCTGTGTAGCCTCAGGCAACCCCGCTGGGTCCCGAGTGGCCACCGGCTCGTCCTCCCACCCGGGCTGCGGCCACCCCTCCGGCGCGGCCACCACCTACAGCCTGGGACTCTAACTCAGTGTGCGGCTTCGGCTTCCGGAAGCCCAGAGCTGGTTCTTCCACCTGACGGGCGGCCTGCTGAGGTCCGGACCGCCGAGGACGGCTCCCTCGGCCCTTCTCCAAGCTCCTCTGTGCCTTTCTCCTCCTCTGCCTGGGAGAGCCCGTTCATTCTCAAAACCGCATCAGAAACCGCATCCTGTGTGCAGCCTCCTGGCTCCTCCAGACAGAGGGACCCACTCCTGCCTCCAGCCTCTCCTCTCCCTTTTGGTTTGTCGTCTTATCCCGGGGCGC
Organism: Mustela nigripes; assembly: GCF_022355385.1. Classification (NCBI taxonomy): domain Eukaryota; kingdom Metazoa; phylum Chordata; class Mammalia; order Carnivora; family Mustelidae; genus Mustela; species Mustela nigripes. Next base: position 269,742,828 of record NC_081557.1, on the reverse strand, counting down.
CAGGCGCCGGGGGTGCTCAGATGGTTGAGCCTCTGCCTTCGGCTCAGGTCATGATTCCGGCTCCGGGAGTCGAGCCCCGCGTCAGGCTCTGCTCAGTGCCGAGTCCGCGTCCCCCTCTCCCGCTCCCTCTGCTTGTGCCCTCGCCGTCCGTCTCTTTCTCCGTCTCTCTCAAATAAGTGATTTAAAAAAAAATCTTAAAAGTCCTGGAGCCCTAGGGGTCTCCCTCGCCGACACAAACCCCCCTCGGTGTTTCTCCCCAGCCAGAGCTTGCGGCGCTGCTGGGCAAGTGACATCGGACTGGACTTCTGACTTCTCACTTCCCAGAAGTCTGCCTCACTTCTGGGCTGTGCTGGGGAGTAACTGGCTTTACTTTGATGTGAAAGCCTGTTTCTCAGAGGTGCGTGTCTTGACCTGAGGTGTGGCCTTTGGACAATGGGGACAGAAATAGCCTTCCCTCTGGAATTGGAGCTTCCGCTTGGCTGGCCGGAGGAGCGTTCCTGAGTGTGGAAATGCGCATCGTAAGCGGCAACAATAAACAGCGGTTCTCAACCTGGCCTGCACTTTGTAAGCACTTGCAGGTCTTTAAAAATATCACAGCTGGTGGGGCGGGGGGGGGGGCGCGGGGCAGCTCAGTCAGTTGCGCATCTGACCCTCCGTTTGGGCTCAGGTCAGGATCTCAGGGAGCCCGCCCGGCGAGGCGTCTGCTTGAAATTCTCTCCCTCTGCCCCTCCTCCTGTCACACGCTTCCCTCTCTTTCTCTCTCTCTCTCACACATAAATAAATCTTGAAAAAAATAAATAAATAGAAGCGTCCCAGCTAGGTCCTGCCCCAGGTCCTGATTTAACTGGTCTGGGGCGTAGCCTGGGCTCCAGAGGCGCCAGACAGCTCTGGGGTGGTTCTGCTGTGCCGCCCAGGTTGAGAACCGCTGCGGCCGGGCTGCCGGACTCCGACGAAAGAGGAGACCCTTAAGTAGCACCTCTGGGGACGTGCAAGGCCTGGGAAGCGTTGGGAGAATGAAAACATGTTCGTTAAGGGAGGGGGAAGGACAGGTAGGCCAACCAGGACCCGGAGAAGTAGAATCCGAATGAGGCTTCTTTTTTCCTCCTCAATCTGTGTGCCCCATGTGGGGCTTGAGCTCACGATCCAGGGATCAAGAGTCCCGTGCTCACCCACTGAGCCAGCCAGGTGCCCCGGGAGGAGGATTCTTAAAGGCCTCATTCTGCGGGACTCGCCGAAGATGGGAAAGCGGCAGACAAAGGAGGTCGTAGCTGGGCTCACGGGAAAGCCCAAGGCCAGAGAGGGCAGCCAGGGCAGCGGGGCCTTCCCAGACACGGGGAAACGCCGGTGGTAAGGGATTTACCTGTAAAAGCAGAATGGTTTGGACTGGCTGTCCATGGGGATGTCCGAGGGGCAGCAGGAAAAACCGTTACTTCTCAAAAGAATCAGAAGGAAACCCAAACCCGGAGCAGCCGCTGTGTCTCGGAGACGAAAGGAAACCTCTTCCCAGAGGCCGGGGTACGGCGGGCACCCTAACCCCTGGTTTGGAAGAGACCATAGCCCAGGGGTGAGGCCTGTGCCCTCAGGGAGAGTGAGGACAAGTGCCCTCGGGCCTTTGAAATGCATTCAAGTCCTGGGCTCCTGGGTCAGGTACGCAGCTCCGAGGGCACCGTCCTCACGTGCTCCACATGGGGGGCGTCCATCCGCGGAATATTCCAGAGACATCACACCTTTGGCCCGGGGGCGGCACTTGGCCTTGTCCACTGCAGGCATTGTTGTGCCCAGGGCCGCGCGTCTCACGGCAGAGCTCGGGGTTCGCTTGAGTCCAAGGGTGAGGAGAATCCGAGAGGTCTGTCTCATGGGGAACCCTCCCCCCTCGGATGTGAACCCAAGCGCCTCAAGATGTGAGCTGGGATGACCCTGTGTTACGTGCCACGACTGAGAAGCACAGACCCGTCTGCACCCGGCAGCGGCGACGGGGGCCCTCCAGAATCTTCCATAGCGGAGGGAAGCTGCCCCTTCCTCCTGGACGGTCAGGCTGGGGTTCGGCCGCTCCTGAGAGAGGAACAGGGTGAGCCCCGTGTGTGTGACGGGGATGTGGGGAGAAGCCTGGGCTCGCGCAGCTCAGCCCGTCTCAAACTGCGACGGCCCCTGCGAGTGGGTGTGAAGCGCTTCGGTCTGGATGGCGACCGTCGCTGACAGGAAGCATCAGCGCGAAAGGGCTTTTATGGAGATCGTCTGTGTTGTTTGTGTGGTTTCCAGGAGGCCGTGTGGGAGCTTATTGCACCGCAGGTCCCTGTTCGAAACACACCCGAAGCCGCCTCCTCAAGGAGCCAGATAGTAACTCGTCTCTCCTTTCCTTTCCTTTCTTTCCTTTTTTTTTTTTTTTTTAAGATTTACTTGTTTATTTGAGAGAGAGAGTGCGCACAAGCTGCGGGGGAGGGAGAGACTCTCAAGCAAACTCCCGACGGAGCACCAGACCCAGTGCCAGGTTCGATCTCATGACTCCGAGGTCATGACCTGAGCCAACATCAAGAGTCGGTCACTTAACTGAACCCCCAGGCGCCCCAGTGACTTGACTTTCAACCTTGGGGTCCAGGTAACGCGTATGCCCAGTTGGGAAAATCCTGTTAGCTTTTCAATAAAAACCCAAGGTTGTTTTGTTTTGTTTTGTAACAAGCATGCCGGTTGCTCTTGTCCCCGGGGAAGAGCCTTCTGGAAGGGGCCGTCTCTGCTCCCCTGACGCGGGGCCTCTGCCGTCCCGGGAGCTTCGAGACCGTCCAGGTGGCTTTTCTTCCGTTCTCTTCCATGACTCTCGTTGTCACTTGAATTGCTACTCCCCTTAGGTCTGGGCCAAAATCAAACGCCTCTTTCCAGGGCTTTCTTTTCGTACGGTTTTCACGTCTTAGTATGTTCATGGATCAGCTGAAGCTGCCACAGTAACAAATGGCAGGAAATGGGCCCAAGCCAGACCCAAAGCTGCCATTTTGTTTGTTTAGAGAGACAGAAGGTGCCATTAAGGTACGGGGAAGAGTTGATGGTGAAATGAAAATAAAACTTGAATTTGCCGTCATAAGGTGTGTGCTGGCTGCGGGTTCCGTCTGTAAAAACCCTGTCTTCAAGAAGTCCCGTTCTGGGGCTCTGGGGTGCTCAGGACTTCAGAGAAGGACCCGGGGGACGACGGTTCTACCCATAGCAGCATCCGTTGATGACTGTGCGGGAACCCACCGTGTCTCAGGGTCCTGAGGTGGGTCCTGGCGGAAGCGGCTGCGGGGAGGCAGGTTTGTGCGTGGGCTCATCAGGGTCGTGCTTGGTAGGACCCGGGAGGGACTAGGAGAAGCAGGACCGGGCAGAGAGAGCCGCTGAGCTGCACCCAGGGCATCAGAGGCCCAGGCAGCTCTGGACCTGGAGGGATCTTCAAGGACGTCACAGATCGAGGCCTTTGTGCCCCTGGTGACCCGACGCAGGCTGCCACCGGGGAAAGGGTTGGAGCTTGGGCCCAGCAGCTTCCTTCCGGGATGACGGTACCTGGCGAGAGACTCCGCGGCGGCAGCTGGGGGAGCGAGTAGCCGGACCCTACAGGGAAGGCTGAGACAGGCCCCGCAGCATCTGGACGGGGGGTGCAGGGGTGACTTCCCCCAGAGCTACGTTTGTTACCTGGCACTTTTCCAGAAAGAAGAGCTTTCCCTCGTCAACTAGAAGTGAGTTACAGAGTTCTTTCTAAAAGGACCGGGAAAATCTTCAATGCTTACATTTCCCCCCTAATCGCCCACTTCCCAAGCAACGAGGTGATCCGATCCAGCCGTACTCTGAGTTGCGTGGAGGCTTCTGCCAGGGCGGGTCCCTGCTGCCCTGAAGCGTCCACAGTCACATTTTACCGCGGTGTTGCAGTGAAGACGAGCGTCACCGCGGCGGCGTCCGCGCCTCTCACCCAGCACTGGGTGCGTTTGCTCTCCCGAGGGAAACCTACTGCGGGCTTTCGGCTCCGTGTCTGCTGTGCCCAACGGGCCAGTTAGTCCGGGTCATGCTCCGTCCAGACGGGGGCCAGGCAGGCAGCACCCGAGTGCCTGAGTGCGCAGGGGGTGAGGGGCAGTGACTGTCGAAAGGGAAGGGGTCTTTAGCCCCACTTCCCTGCAGAAAGTGGCCCCGCAGGAAAGTGAGGTGGCCTGGTGTCGTCACATTGTTCCATTTTTCAAGAGAAACCAGAAATGGAGATTGTTTTTTATTTTTGCAGTTGTTTATTTTTAATTGTTGGCTCAGTTTTTTAGAAATCCGTGGGCTGCTTGTGGACGGAGGGCTGTCAGTTGGAGGAGCTGGTTAGCCGTGAGCCTCCCGGGGAGAGGCGCTGACCGTGACCGCACTCCGCACCTTGCAGAAAACCTGGTACGCGGAGGGCACCCACGCGTTTGCTGAGAAACGAGGGAATGGGTAATGGTGGCTTTCCGAGGCAACCTCCTAAAATTAGGTTGGGTTTTATGCATCAAAACCAGGGAAGATCAGAAAACTAGGCCCCGGGTTGTACTGTAAAGGAGAAAAGTCTGCCTTAGGGGGCTCCTGGGGGGCTCAGTGGGTTAAGTCTCTGCCTTCAGCTCAGGTCATGATCTCAGGGTCGTGAGATCGAGCCCCGCATCGGGCTCCCTGCACATTCAGCTGGGAGCCTGGCTCTCTCTCTGTCTCTCTCCAAAATAAATAAATCTTTAAAAAAAAATCTGCCTTGGGTTATCCACAGCAAATTACAGAGACTTGGCAGGAATAAAAATGTGTGAAGAAAACCGTTGAAACCAGGGTTCATAAACTAGGTCAGCCTGTCTCCATGGTGCAGTCACTAACCCAACTATCAAAGGGGATTTCTTGGTATCTTGATAGAATGGTGTATTATGAAATATAAAATTTTTTTTTCTTCTTAAGGCAGACACATTATTGTGGTAAAAAAGAATCTTTTGAAGACTGTTTGTTGTCATTTTTCCCTTTGGGGTCACTGAGTACACCTCACCACCGAACGTTTTTCGTCTGTGTCTTTGGCCTGTGGTTGCAGGATGGGGAAGTTGGGTCGGAATCCACTGTGTTCATGCCAAGCCCCAAAGAGGACCTTTCTCTGGTCAGAAGAGAGTCTGAGGAAAACGAGATTCTTGAGGAGAAACGGGGACAAAAAGCAGTGCCGCCCAGGGGGGCTTTCCGTCGACTCAACACTTTAATTATGAGCAATTTTGGCTCAGTCATAAAGGCAGCGGTGGTGCCCTGGGCTTCTCTGGCCAGAACTTTTCCCAAAATGCTCCTCCAGGGCTCAGCCGTCCAATGGACGGTCTGGGTCTCCCAGGCTTCACGCTTCATTGCTGAGAAGGTGCCTTCTAACTCGGCCTCGACTTCTGGGGCCCGGGCTCCACCCACTAGCTGTCTCGATTTCCTCAGAGAAGTTGCTTGTTAGGAAAAAAGAGGATGACCCAGTATTACCAGGTAATTCAGACCACGAGGGCAGAAATGATCCTTTTTTGTTGCTTCTCCCAAATTGATCAGTTTGGGTCATGATGGGTCATGATTTTACTCAATCTTCCTTCAAAGGACAAACTTCATTTTTTTTTTTTTTTTAAGATTTATTGGGCACCTGGGTGGCTCAGTGGGTTAAGCCGCTGCCTTCGGCTCAGGTCATGATCTCAGGGTCCTGGGATCGAGTCCCACATCGGGCTCTCTGCTCAGCGGGGAGCCTGCTCCCCTCCCTCTCTCTCTCTGCCTGCTGCTCTGCCTACTTGTGATCTCTCTCTGTCAAATAAATAAATAAGATATTTAAAAAAAAAAGATTTATTTATTGAGAGAGAGAGAGAGAAAGCACGTGCACAGGAGCAGGGGGAGGGGCGGAGGGACAGGGAGAGAGAATCTAAAGCAGGTTCCACACCCAACGCAGAGCCCGACTCTGGGCTGATCTCAGCACCCTGAGGTCATGACCTGAGCTGAAATGAAGAGTCAGATGCTTAACCAGCATTCCCTCGGGCATCCCTGAGGACCAACGTTTTGATGTTATAGTTTCTCATTTAAGGTCAGAGACATCCGTGAGCTTGTGCACAGCCAGAGCAGAAGTGCGTCCCTCCCTCTCACACACTCCTCCTGCCCAAGAGAAAATCAAAACCGAATAACTAATGAACATGTAAATGAGTATCCCCACAGACACTGAATTACTCTCTGTGCTCTGTTATCTCTGGTTCTAATTTCAGTAGTTCTGTCTGATTTTGAGCGGCTGCCGGAGAGACGGGTGGTGGGAGTCATCCTGAGTCGTGAACTCTGAGTGAGTTTGCTCTTCCCACGTTCACCTCAGGGAACCCGGGAGGCTGGGCCTCCGAGTGGGGGAAAGAGTCTCTGCTGGGCCCTGGGGGCTCCTTTGCCCTGAAGGCTCCGCTTGCGGGTCACCCAGCCTCAGCCTTGCAGGGTGGCCTAGTGAGAAGCATAACTGGGCTTTTCCATAACGTTATACTGAGATACGACTATTTGCTTTATATACATTTTCACTGATCTCACAACCGTCCGAGCCAGTGTCTGCCTCGCAGGAAAGAGAACCAAGACTAAGGAAGATAGAACGGTGGCCCGGTCCCGGCCCCGCGCCCCGGAGACAGCAGGTGGGCAGCGTGGCTGTCTCGGGGCCCCACTTTGTGGAAGGAGCCTGCGCGCTCCAGGACTTGTTGCAAGCTCCGATGCCCGCGCCTCGCGAGTGAGTCCCCCTCCCCGGAGAGAAGCTCCCCGTCATTTGAGGGAGAGGAAGAGACTTTGGAGAAGGCAGAAGACGTGAAGGAAATAGGAAGCCACACAGAATAGTGGAAAGATCCAGTCTGAGCTTGTGGAGCGTCGCGGAGCCGTGGTCTCTCGAGCCCTCGCTGAGGGTCCTACTGAATGAAAACCCACAGAGAGGAAAGGAACTTGGAGTCTTTGTTGCATTTTTCAGTAAAATGTTGAACAGCCAACAACTGCAAGCGCAGCTCTTCCGACACCCGCGCCCACTCGCTCTAGATGCCAGACATCTTCCAAAGCGGCCTGGAAGCAAAGAGCATTCGTTTGTGGAATTTTCTGAGAACAGAACCAAGTAGCTCTTCCCTTCCCCAGTCTTTCTCTTTGCGCAACTGGTTCTACGTACTTTGTACTTTCCTTCGGGACAAGGGCTGTCAGCACCATGCGGGGATGACCACAAGCCCTTAACGTTCTGTTTAACAAATTCTTCTTCTTCTTCTTTTTCTTAATGGGCTGCACACCCAGCAAGGAGCCCAGTGCAGGGCTCAAACTCAGAGCCTGAGATCCAGGGTTGGATGCGTAATGGACTGAGCCAGTCAGGCGCCCCGTCTGTTTAACAAATTCTTATTCTGGTTAAGGGATATTTTTGCTATAATGAGCCCTCGGCCTGCACTGAGCTGTGGAGATGGGACCGCGAGGTGCAAATGATCGTCAGCCTTGGCTCTTTTAGCAGCTCAGTTCGTGTGTGCGTGTGTGTGTGTGTGTGTGTATGTGTGTGTTATTAACGTACAATGTATTACTAGCCCCAGGGGTACAGGTCTGTGAGTCATCAGGCTTGCACACTTCACAGCAGTCACCATGGCACAGACCCTCCCCGTGTCCATCAGCCGGCCACCCCATCCCTGCCCCAGCCCCAGCAACCCTCAGTTTGTTTCCTGAGATGAAGAGTCTCTTATGGTTTGTCTCCCTCCTGATCCCATCTTGTTGCATTTTTTCCTTCCCTATCCCCCCATAATCCCTGCCCTGCCTCTCAGATTCCTCATATCAGGGAGATCATATGATAGTTGTCTTTCTCTGATTGACATATTTCGCTAAGCATGATACGCTCTAGTTCCATCCATGTTGTCGCAAATGGCAAGATTTCATTTCTTTTGATGGCTGCATAGTATTCCATTGTGTATATATACCACATCTTCTTGATCCATTCATCTGTTGATGGACATCTAGGCTCTTTCCATAGTTTGGCTATTGTGGATATTAAGCAGCTCCGTTCTTATGTTTTTACATTATAGAATTCGTTTTGTGATGCTTTGAGGGCAATCCTTGTCTCATCTTCTAAACTTTAAAATCTGCCTTAAGTACTGTTTTTCCCACTCTACCTGAAAAGAAAGAAAGAAAGCAGGAAAGGAAGGAAGGAAGAATGAGCAGAGGGCAGACGGTAGGGAGACGAGACTTCCATCCTGGACTGTCACTAAAACACCTCTTGCCCACATCACTAAGCCAAGGGGGAAGGCAGGTTTCCTTGGTCCTAAATGAGTCTCTGCAGAGACGGGGCGGGCCTTGCAGCTCCAAGTGTGGTCCTCGCGACAGAGGCCTGGGGACCTGTGGTGCGGCCTGGGGCTTGTAGGACAGACAGACTCTCCTGCCCCACCCAGACCTTCTGAGCTGTGTCTGCAGTTTTACAAGAGCCCCAGGTGATTCGTGGGCCTGTCTGTCCGAGGGCCACTGTCTTTGTCCGTCGCTTTCTTAGCGTTTGGGGTCCCCAGAGTTGTCAGTGTAAGGCCCTAGGACATGTGTATAAAATTTTGTTTTGGTTTTTTAAAAAGATTTTATTTATTTATTTGACAGACAAAGATCACAAGTAAGAGAGGCAGGCGGGGGGGGGGAGCAGGCTCCCCGCTGAGCAGAGAGCCCGATGTGGGACTCGATCCCAGGACCCTGAGATCATGACCTGAGCCGAAGGCAGAGGCTTAACCCACTGAGCCCCCAGGTGACCCTATGTGTTTAGAGTTAAAAGCTCCTCAACTAGGGGCTCCTGGGTGGCTCCATTAGTTGGTTGTGTGTCTGCCTTCAGCTTAGGTCATGATCTCAGGGTCCTGGGATGGAGCCCTGCGTACTCTGGCCGGCTGCTCAGAGGGAGTCTACTTCTCCCTCTCCCTCTGCTGCTCCCCCTACTTATGCTTGTTCGAGCTCTCTCTCTCTCTCTGAAATAAATAAATAAAATCTTGGGAAAAAAAATCAAGCCCTCGAGTCATCTGCTGGAGGTAGCCCAGCCTAGAAGCCACCGGTCCGGCGGACGGAGGCCGGGCTCCCAGGCCACGAGGCACGTGACGGGGAGTGTGACTGCGGCGGCACGCGGAGAGGTTCCCGCCCAGCTGCTTCACTTCATCGACCGCACTATCTTCCACAACGATCTCCCGTCTGCCCGTCTCAGGCTGGTCGTGTGAATGAGATTCTGGGTCCCCTGCTGTCTCTCCGCATCATATTTAAGTGCCTTTCTGGTCAGCCCCTGTGAGATTTTCTCATTTCGTTTTACTCCCCCCCGCCCTCCCCTCCCCCCCGCAGCGAGCCGGGCCGCTCGCTCTGCTTGGAGGCCCGAAGCCTTCACACCCCACGCCTGTCCTCAGGCCAGGCCTGTCCCGCAGGGGCTCCCGTAGCGCGGTCCCTCCCCGTCCGTGCTGCCGTCACCCACGTGAGGGGTGTTTGCGGTGCCTCCAGAGGCTGCCCCCGAGTCAAGGACCAGCTCTGTGTCGTCTGGCCCCGGGTCAGAGCAGACAGGGAGGGGCTTACGAGAGAATGGGAGGCGGGAAGCGGAGCCCTGTAACCTGCCGGAGAGAGACCAGCCATTCAGAGGCTTCGCCGTGAGGGCCCAGGAGATGCAGTAGGGTCTAGGTGGGGAGGTGGGATCAAGAGAAGTCTTTTCATGTTTTTAAACCTTTTTTATTTATTTACTTTTGTGAGGTCTGGAAGGGAGCACGCACACACACTGGGGGGGGGGGGGGGCAGAAGGAGAAGCAGGCTCCCCACAGAGCAGGGAGCCTGCCTTGGGGCTCCATCCCAGGACCCTGGGGCCATGACCTGCGTTGAAGGAAGACCCTTAACTGCCAGAGCCACCCAGGTGGCCTGTTTTTTTAATGTTTTTTTTTTAACGTGACAGAAGCAAGTGCAGTTGTGGGCTGGTGGGAGTAGTACGGAGCACACGAGGGGAGGGAGAGCTGCGGAGCGACGGGGTAGGACGGGTGAGATGCGTGAGGAGGGCCTGCCTTACTGGCTGTGCGGACCGGCCTCGTCGTAGTGGAGAAGGCTGGGGTACCCAGGCTCGGACGCTGGAGGGCGGTGGTGGGGGCAGAGCCTGAGGAGGTTCTGCTGTTCTCCCTGAAATCAGAAGCAAAGTTACGGGGTGGTGTAGGGGCGAGGGGGGTGGAGCAGGTGTGAAACTGATGAGAGAAAGCGCGTGCGGACCCCGGAGCTGTGTCGGCCGCTGGGTGGTCCCCGTGCGAGTGAAGCCCGTGGCCGTGAGCTGTGCAGTGAGACCTTTTCTCTGGCTAAGTGAGTTGCACAGGTGCCGGCGGAGGCCACGTGGAAAGACGGACAGAGTCTCTGCCCTCCTGGAGATTATGTGTTAGAGGGGAGGCTGGCATTAGTTCAGAAACTCCTTATTTATTACCGTGTGCTGGTTGCCGTATTGAAACACAGGGCTGGGGAGTGTCCGGCGCGGGTGCCAGGCCCAGCCTGAGGGCCTGAAGTGAGATCTACAGAAAAGACTTGAGTTCCTGCTTCTTTTTAAATTTTTTATTTTTAAAAAAGATGATTTTATTTATTTATTTGACAGAGAGAGAAGGAACACAAGCAGGGGGAGTGGGAGAGGGAGAAGCAGGCTTCCCACTGAGCAGGGAGCCTGATGTGGGGCTTGATCCCAGGACCCCGAGATCACGACCTGAGCCAAAGGCAGATGCTTAACGACTGAGCCGCCCAGGCGCCCCTGCTTCTTCTTCTTCTTCTTCTTCTTTTTTTTTTTTTTTTGAATTGCACGTCGTGTGGTGCGGTAGCAGGGTAGTAGTGAGATACGGTACACTCTTGTTTCTTAGTGATCTGCTGTGTCGTCTGTCCTATAAGCTAGAAGCCAACCAGGAGAAGTCGCATTTGCTCAGAACCGTAGCATCCTTTCCGCGACCTAGCAGAAGGCAGGAGGCACTTGAGGAAAATAGGCAGTTCTTCCAAAACGCACGAAATACATTTTCTCTAATTCCATTCCTTTTCTGTTACATCTTCCGCGAAGATGCCGGCGGTTGCTCAGAGATTCGAGCCGTGGTGGAGAGCCCAAGGACAGCCGCGCAGCGCGGGAGAAGCGGTTTCGTGGAGGGCGGGCGGCTACGCACGGACAGGAGGCGTTGGCGGCTTCAACTAGAGGGAAGCCCTTCGCTTCTCAGCCCGCAAGGCCCTTTCTCGGGAGCGGCTGAAATCGTAGCTGCGAGGATTTTAGAGATTTAGAATCTCTGAACTTGTAAGCCCAGACCTTTAAAGGGAGGATGTAAAGTCTGGTCAAAATTCTTCGGAACATCCTCTCGTGAGATGAGTGGCCACGGAGGGCCTCGCCGGGTCACGGGCAGCCCTGGGTCAGGCCCTCTGTCTCAGGGCAGGACGGCTACACAGCCCGGGCCCGGGGCCCGCTGGGTCAGAACCTCCCGTGAACCCTTCCCGGACGGCGGACTCCGAATCTCGGCAGGGGGCGCGTTTAAACATGATCCCCTGGGGTACGAAGAGCGCGTTGAAGTGGGAGAAGGGGCGACCGAAAATCCTACTGACCTCTCATCCTCGTCCTTTGTTTTCAGCCGATTTCTTAAGCAATTTCAGAGACAAGTTACTGCCTCGGCTCGCAGTGAAGCCAGAGCTGTAAAAGAGTAAGGACAAGTGTAGTCGCGTGGGGAGCGTGAGCGAGAAAGCTTCCAAGGGCTCGTCTAGGAACGGAGCGGGATTCTCTGCCTCGGTGCTGCTGACATTTTGGTAATGATTATTCTTTGTTGGGGGGGAGCCTGGGCACTCCGCGGGCTCAGCAGCGTCCCTGGACTCTACCTTCCGGTCTGGGGTGGTGACAACTAGGAATGTCTGAAGGCTTTGCTAAGTGTCCCTCAGGGGGAGGAGGACACAGAATCACCTAGCCCCTTGAGAACCACGGGCTTAGAGTGATGACAAAGGCAGGTGTCCCCAGGGGGCTTCTCAGGGAACATTTTCCGAGGCCCCGACTGGGGTGACAATGTGAACCGGAGCTCGCTGCCCCCCAGGCACAGGAGCATCTTGCGTGCTCACCTCTTCTAATCTTTATGACACGTCTGTTGTGAAGCAGATAGTGTTTCCTCCACTTCACGGATGGAGAAACCGAAGTTTAGAGCTTGTCACACTACGTGATAGACCAGGGATTCAGTCCCAGGTTCCTCCCAACTATCAGGCCGTGTTGCCAGTCACGTACGGATACGTGTGTATATATATTCTCTCTGTCTGCGTCTGTCTGTGGGTCTGTGGGCCTTTCCTTAACTGTCTTCTGCACCTTGGGAGGACCGGACGGAGAGGGGAAGCGGCTGTTTACTGGCCAGAGCCCCGAGCTGACTTTCAGGGCAGTTGCGCTGGCCAGTGAAGCAGCGTCTGAGTGCAGTATGTCCCCGCATGGCCCTCCTGGCCCTCCCCACCTGGCCGTATCCCCGGGAGCCGCCGTCCTGCCTGTTTGCTCCACTGCGACCCCTCCCCTCCCCTTGGTGTGAGACAGTTCCGTGGGTGCTTGTCACACCTCCCGGCAGGTTTCTGCCTCCGGAGCCCACTATCGAAGCTCCCGCTGTCCAGGCCGGAAGTGGGGGAACGAGTGTCTGTTCGAGGCCCTGCGTCCAGTCCTTCGGGGTACAGAGCCAGGAGCGGAATTGCGGGATCACACAGCAATTCTGTTGAACTCGTAGAGGAACCACCCAGCTTGGCCATGGCGGCTGCATCGTTTTCATCCCCGCTAGCAGTTCACAAGGGTTCCAATTTTTCCACCTCCCTGCCAGCGCTCGTTATTTTCTGTTTGTTTCTGTTTGTTCTGGTCGTCCTCTAAATGGGTGTGAGGTGGTCAGAGACGAGTGGGTGTGAGGTGGTCGGAGACGAGTGGGTGTGAGGTGGTCGGAGACGAGCTTCTTACCAGACCCCTTCTCTAGCCCCGTCTTTGCACGTTGGGTTCCTCTTGCCTCCTTCTCCTCCTTCAGGTGTCAGCTTGATTCTGGTGTCTGCTGCAGAGTTTTCTCCAGTCCCCCAAACTAAACTATCCCCCTTCTATGTATTTATGCTTTAGTAATCTCTACAGCCAGTGCGGGGTTTGAACCCACGCCCCTGAGATCAAGAGTCGTATGCTCTTCCAACTGGGCCAACCGGATGCCCCTAAATTATCCCCCTTTTAATCTCTCTTATGTTATGCTATTTGTCTCTTGTGCAACACTTGCTATAATTTATAATTATGTAGTAAATAACTCACTTTTCAAACTCCTACCAACGTGAGGAGACAAAGTTCCATTGTCGGGCGGCCACCTGGTGGACCCGTTCGAGCCGAGTGCATGGTCTGTGAGAGGAGCTCGGCAGACCGTCTCACGAATCCATGGGTTGTCTGGTGCCCCAGGGCAAGCTGAGGTGGAATGCGTGCGGAGTGACGGGCATTGTGGCAGTGGACTCGACAGTGGGAAGGCAACACACGGAGCAAGGGTCTTGAGCTGTTCTGAGCTGACTAGAAGGACGCGGCGCGTTCAGGCTCTCCTCTCCTCTCGTTGCAATCAAGGCAACCCCGAGAGGTCAAGCAGCCCTTGGAGGTGCCGAATGGGGTCTTCCTGCCTTAGACTGCAACCCGGCTGCAACACTTCGGTCTAACTGCCTTCGCGTATGAGCTGGGAGTCACATCACCGACCCTAGACCTGAGGCGAATATCCCGTTATTGTGTATACACTGTTTATTTTTTTAAGGTCTATTTACTTATTTGAGAGAGAGAGAGAGAGAGAGAACATGAATGGGGGAAGGGCCGAGGGGGAGAGAATCTCGGGCCCTCTCTGCTGAGCATGGAGCTGTACCAGGGCTCAGTCCCATGACTCATGAGATCATGACCCATGGGGTCATAAGCTGAGCCAAAATCCTGAGTCAGATGCTTAACCGTCTGGGCCACCAGGCACCCCTGGCAGAAACTATTGAGAGCAGGACCTGGCGCAGGGAGCTCTTGGTCAGTAAGAGCCATTCTATTATTTAGTAGCTTTCGTGCTGGTCATAGAGGGAAACAGACAACACGCACCAGAGCCGCCAGTTGCTGCTCTGCTAGCGTGGTGGGTCTCAAAGAGCTGCCCATCTCTCCCTCTGCAGGTCCAGAATTAAGGGAGTTTTAATTTTTGGTTCTTAACATCTCTCCAGGACTGTTTTGTGGTTGTGCAGTCCAGAGGTTCACGACAACAATTCTCTAAACACTGCTCCGACTGAAGACTCAGCGTGGCTGGAGGCTCCGCCTTCCGTCACGGAAATTAAAGGGACTGTGGAGTCTCCCCCCCGCTGCTGGCAGCTAGAGCTGGGCTTGCGATTGGCGCACGGACAAATAGGGGCTTCAGAATCTTGGGTCTTGATAGATTCAGACATAGGCGAAGGGTCAAAGAGAGACTCTTCTTGGCAGCTGTGGAAGACTGAAGAGACGGCAGCATGACACGAGGGCCCAGTGGTGCCAAGTGTGCAGAGGTGATGATGTCTTTCCCTGCACCCTCAGCAAATGGTTTCGTTCCATTCCCTTTTGTGACGTGTCTATTTTATCTTACATTGAGAAAATACGCATCATAACAAAGTCTAATAGGAATTCAGTAATAGTTTTTAAAGACTGCTTTGTTGAGTTATAAACTCATAGCATATGGTTCATCTATTTGAAGTATATAATTCATTGGTTTTTATTATATTCATGCAATTGTGCCACTTTTATCAAAACCAGTTTTAAGGGGCACCTGGGGGGCTCAGTGGGTTAAGCCTCTGCCTTCAGCTCAGGTCATGATCTCAGGGTCCTGGGATCGAGTCCCGCATCGGGCTCTCTGCTCAGTGGGGAGCCTGCTTCCTGCTCTCTCTCTGCCTGCCTCTGCCTAATTGTGATTTCTGTCTGTCAAATAAATAAATAAAATCTTAAAAAAAAAAAAAAGAAAACGTTGTAAAACATTTTTACACTTCACACCAAACGCTGTACCCACCAGCAGTCATTCCCTCTCCCTGCCCTCCCGGCCCCTTGAGACACGAATCTACTTTTGGTCCCTACTGATAGCTGTTCTTAAGCCAGGATGTAAACTGTACCTTCCCACCCTTGAGATGAAGTTGCTACTGAAGTCTTGCATTTGTTAACCATTGCTGCAGAACAAATAACCCAAAATGTAGCAGCTTAAGGCAACACACCTTTACTTCCTCCAAGTTTTTGTAGAGCAGGAATCTGGGTAACACTGGAGCTGGGGCCTCTGCTCCAGGATCTCTCACAAGGCAGCCCTGTGTGGCCTGGGCTCCTGTCTTATCTGAAAGCTTAACTGGGGAAGGATCTGCTTCCAAGTTCACTTTCACTGTTTTTGGCAGGACTCAATTCCTTGAGGATTATTGGACTGAAGTCTTACTTCCTCCCTGGCTGTTGGCTGGAGGCCACCCTTGCTTCCTTACTGCACGGGCTGTCCCAGTATGGTGGCTCACGTTATCAAAGCCAACACAAGAGAGACTCTACTAGCAAAACAGAAGTCACAATCTCTTGTAACCTAATCACAGAACCAACATTCCCTCAACATCACTATATTCTTTGGTTAGAAGCAGGTTACTAGGGGTGCCGGGGTGGCTCAGTGGGTTAAGCCTCTGCCTTCAGCTCAGGTCATGATCTCAGGGTCCTGGGATCGAGCCCCGCATCGGGCTCTGCTTGGCAGGAAGCGCTCCCCCCCCCCACTCCCTGCTCTGCCTGCCTCTCTGCCTGCTTGTGATCTCTCTCTCTCTCTCTGTCAAATAAATAAATAAAATTTTTATTTTTTAAAAAAGAAAGAAGCACATTACTAAAGGGGAAGAAATTATACAGGGCCATGATTACCAGGAGACAGGGAGCACTGGGGCCGTCTTGGAGGCTCTGTACCAAAACCGTCCTGCAACCCTTCCATGAGATCTGTAGGCTATTTAGCACCTCTCTAGTACATTTCTTTTTGGGTTGAGCTAACCAGAATTGATGACTCTTGTTTGCACCCAGACCAATAAATGAGTTTGTTGCTTACCAGGCAATTTTGTGATTCTGAATTCTATTGATCTAGCACCCTTCTCTACAAGGTATAAGCTATTTGATAAAGTTATTAACACTATTTGTTACTCCTTCTTCCCCCAAAGTTATCAATTCTGTATCTGAATAGTTCAGTGTCTCAGAGCCAACTAGCCAACATCCTTCTGAAAACTAGTTTGGATATTAATATCCACAAAGATCAGAGAAGAGAGGTTAAGAGCCTCTCAGATTGGCCCTAGCAGAATTGGAAAACTGAGTCCTGTTAGTAGAACAACCTCATACTCAGGCCAGGGTTTTTGTAGTTTGTATTCATTTGGGCTATGGCCAGAAGGTTGCTTTCTTCCTTAGAGGTTCTGCAGAATTTTAGTATCAGAAATCCAGAGCAAACTAGCTTCAGTAAGAAAAAGGGATTGGTTGGCTCCCATAACTAGGAGAAATACCAGGAGACACACAGGGTCAAAGGAGCCGTGGAACTGGGAGCTGCAGCTAGCAGCCCAAGGCAGGCAGCTGTCCTCCAGACTCTTGTTGGCACCTCCACCATCTCCATGTCCCACCGTCTTGGCCTCATTCTCTACTATTGCAGTCATGCCTTGGAGTGTGACCTTTAGTCTTTGAGCAAGAAGGGAGAGAAGAGCTGGGTCAGGTGTCCACTGCCAGGGCTTCTACACCAGGCCGGCCTGGGTTCCGTGGCCACATTCCTGTTGCCAGAAGAAGGACCATGCAAAACCAGTAGCCACTCCAGCCCAGGGCAGACCAGCCGTGTCAGCGAGCCCTGCAATACCGGAGATCCCAAATAGGACAAGACAATTCCATCCTCTGTGATAAGGCCTGGTCTGGGAGCTGTACACTGAATGGATTCTTTTGTGGCCAGTGCCTTTCATGGAGTCTTGGAATTCACTTGATTATAGCGGAGGTCCAGAGTCTTAATCCGCTGGGGAGACAGGGTCACATTGAATTTTTCCATTACAGTCTCACTTGTTCCCCAAGTACTTGACAGTTGGGAAAAAATTGTATGTAGAGACATGAAGGCCAGGGATGACACGGAAAATAGCTGCTCACTTCATAGACTCATGACCACGGTTAAGTCATAGCAACAAGAAAGACCAGAGCTTTTCATATACTCTGACTTTCTGTGATTTATGGGCAGATTGTTTTTCTGTTTTTAACCTTTCAAGTAAGGAATGATTTGTCAACTTCATGAAAACCTCATGTATTCAGAGACTCATTAATCTCAGCGCCAACGGCAAGTCTTGCTTTTAGACCCATGTAAATATGGACTGAAACCAAGATCAGTAGACTTGACTTTTGGGAGATGTAATATGGTTCTACTTTTAAATATGTCTATTGACACTGAGGTTACCCTAGTAATTCTTCTAAAGAAGTGCTATAATGGGCTCCCCAAATGCATCCTGTCCTGGAGCCATTCACAATTGTTCCATGATGGACCCACCGTTGATGGCTTGTTTGCTGCCAGTTCTTCGTGGGGGGCCTGTGTGTGCCATGCACTGGGGTGGTTGTGCAGGATAATCTGCCTGATCCCACCTGCTTATAGCTTGGTTTAGAGTTGTCTGCCGAGGTAAGGAAGTGGCTCACTTTTATTTTATTTAGTTTTATTTTATTTTTTAAGATTTTATTTATTCCTTTGACAGAGGGAGACACAGCAGCGAGAGAGGGAACACAAGCAGGGGGGAGTGGAGGAGGAAGAAGCAGCCTTCCTGGCAAACAGGAAGTCTGATGCGGAGACTAGATCCAGGGACTCCGGGGTCATGACCTGAGCCGAAGGCAGACACTTAACGACTGGGTGCCAGGGGCCTGGAAGCAGCTCACTTTTAAATTTAGATTAGGGTCCAATACGAAGGATGGTGGCGGAGTATAGAGAAGTAAAGATAGGACCTAGCTGGTGTCTCCCAGAGGCAGAGTGGAGAGTAGAGGTTAGGAGCTCTGTTCTTGGTTCAGACAGACGAGGGTTTGACTCTTAGCAAAGACACCTCCTAGCTTTGTGACACTGGGAAATTAATTAACTTCTTAAGCCTTGGTTTTCTCGGATGAATACCCAACTTTTGCATCAACATGGATGGGACTGGAGGAGATGATGCTGAGTGCAGTAAGTCAAGCAGAGAAAGACAATTAGCACATGGTTTCACTTATTTGTGGAGCATAAGGAGTAGCACGGAGGACATTAGGAGAAGGAAGGGGGAAATGAAGGGGGGAAATCGGAGTGGGAGACGAACCATGAGAGACCGTGGACTCCGGGAAACAAACTGAGGCTTTTAGAGGACAGGGTGGTGGGAGGTGGGAGTGGGTGAGCCTGGCTGTGGGTATTAAGGACGGCACGGATTGCGTGAGCACTGGGGGTTGTACGCAAACAATGAATCCCGGAACACTGCTTCAGAAACTAATGATGTAGTATGGCGACTAACATAACATAATACAAAAGAAAAAGCCTTGGTTTTCTCATCTGTATAATGGATCTAATAAAATATAAACCACATAGGATTATTTGGGGTGTTTTTCATAAGGCAATCCAAGGAAGACGTTCAGCATTGTGTGGGCATATTGCTGTGAAAGCACGAGTAGTTGTGGTCATCTCGGAATCGTGGTTTTGGGGATCCCGGGCGTCCCCTCCACACCATGCTTTCATAACCTCTCCCGAGTCTTCGTATGAAGAGCCACCCGCCGCTGCCACATGGGGGGCAATACCGGGTCTCTTGGCAGAGACTTTGGAACTAGGTCGACTTGGGTTTATAGGCAGGATTAACTCTCGGAGATCCAGTTTTTCAGCTGTGAAGTGGGACAGCACAGTGTGTTATGAGGCTTAAGGATAATACATTTAAGTGGGTGGCAGATAACACACTCCATTTAAGCAGCTCTAACAACATCCCCCACCTGGCCATCCTTGTGATTCCAGGTCATGCTGTTGGTGTTAAGGGGACCTTCGGAAGCCGAATCGTAGGCGTCCCTGCCATCAGTTCTATTCTCATTCTTACCGGTCCTGAGCCAGATCTCGCTGCTTTTAAGTCAGGCCTGATTCCACTCAAACCAGGCCTCTGGAGCCGTGAGGATGGTACTGCCCTTTAGAAATACGGTCTTCAGGTAACACTCTTCCTGGCGTGGAGATTTCGAGGCAACACGGAGGTCAGTCTCAGCACCATGGAGAGCAGGCATTACAGACACACTCACGTGATGAGGACTTTGCATCAAGACTGTTAAGGAACATGAGCAAATAAAAGATTTGTTGGAAGGAGAAAAAGTTATGTTCAAAGGTCAAGGTTCCTTGCGGAAAGTTCTCTCCGCATCTGCCCAGTGCAGGAAGGCTGAAAATCAGCACCCAGGGCTGCATCTCCCCAAGTTATCAATTCTTCCTCCACATTGCACACTTCTCCGGACACCGTTTCCCAAGCGTTTCTGTGCAGAGAAAGAAGCCTGGGGTGTGTAGAGGCTTGTGACGTTTGCTGACATTGTCCCTGCTTGTGTCTTGCAGCCTACTTCTGCTTCCTCCTGAACGCCCTGGGTGTGACAGCCGGTGCCCATCGCTTGTGGAGCCACAGGTCCTACAAGGCCAAGCTGCCCCTGAGGATATTCCTGGCTGCTGCCAACTCCATGGCTTTCCAGGTGGGGATGGAGGGTCCGTCTGGCTTCGAGACCCAGCACAGACAGCTCTGTGGGGACGGCACAGATCCGCTCCCTGTGGGGTGGTCATTCCACCATCCTCATTCCAGCCTCAGGGCTCAGGTCCCCAAGCATCCCTGTCTGTCCCAAGTTTTGTCTCCTTGTAGCTTTAGATGTGGCAAAATGTCCCCCAGGCGCTTTGTACCCCTAGGAATATTAAACCACAGAGGAGGAGAGAGATACCTCTGCCCAAAGCCTATGCCCTAAACCCCTCAGCATTCGTCCGGCTCTAACCAGGGCCGAGTTCTGTGCTGAGCCTGCTGTCCGCGCATCGGACTTGACCCCCACAGTCACCCCAGGGGCTGGGTGTCCTATGTGTCCTCACTTACAGATGAGAACCAAGGTTTATTGAAGTCAAGGAACTGGACAGATTGTATGGTTAGAAGCAGTAATAGGCAAATGCGCGTCCCACTCTCCGGCTGTTGTTCCTAGAAAACATACCCCCAAGGTCACCCCGTACGTCTATGGCAGAGGGCTGTTGAAGACGGCGCTGGAAGACTGGATTTGGGTCTTACTCCGATGTTGCTGGCTGTGAACCCCTTACTGTCTCCAGTTTCTTCATCTGTAAAAATCAGAGTATGACTTCACTCTCACAGCTGATACAGAATAATTGAGAATTGCAGGAAACTATAAAAATGTAACGGAGGGTCCTCGCAGCCCTGGGACTGGGCCATATCCTTTAGGACTATTCTAGTAGCGGAACATTCTGGGCCCCACGCCATCTTCACCCAGAGAGTTCTGAGACGGTGATTCTCAAAACTGCTTTAGGGTCCAGGGAAACAGGCAACCCAGGAGCCCATCTGTGATGCTCAACCGTGCAAGCCATGTGGCCACCTGCTCAGTGGGCCTCCCGTCCCCACGAGACAGCCTGACCCTGAGCATTCCTCCGGGTTGCGCTCATGTCTGAGGTTTCATTTCCTCATTTCATTTCTCCACTCATTTCCCACGGTTCAAGCCTTCATAAGGCACGTGGGATGCAGCACAGTAGATCGCTCAGGGAACAGAGTTCTTATTATGGATGTCTACAGGTTATGATTTAAGCGCAGTTAGGAATTAGTCCCAGGGTCCCAGGGAAAAGCTGTTGCACACAAAGGAGCGGTGGGCAGCTTCTCCGCTTTGTGTTCTGTCCCTCACCACGGGCGATGCGGACTAGCCCACACGTATTCTGACCTCGGTCGTCTTAGCTCAGGGTTGTGGTTTGGTTATCCTATCAATGAGTTATGATAACGATCATTTAGAAACACATTGACTTGGATCTTAGATGCTATTTAGGACTGAAGTTGGTCATTTTCATTTGTTTTGTTTGAGCAATTCATTATTTCTAGACTTCAATTACACTATTACACTCTCATGATGTGGTTACAAAGCACCTCTATATTAAAAAAACTTTTTCCAACATAAATAACTTGAAATTGAGAACATAAAATTCTTATATCTCTTTTCCCAAGGAAACTATTTATTTACAACTCAATTTTCAATAACCAAAGTTTCCTTAACATAACATCACCTAACAGAACATCACACTGTGATTTTAACTTTACGTTGGGGAGAAAGTGCATTGCAGAGGGAAACACTCAGGTCCCAGAATAAATTCTTGGCTCTGTCATTTGCTGGATGTAGTTCTTGGTGCAAGTCTCTCTTCCCGTATACACAAGGGCAGGAAATAAATAATGTTAACCTCACAGGGCTGTTGGAAGGATGAAATAGAGAGTAGAAAGTGCCCAGCTTATAGTTGCACTCACTAATATTGGCCCCTCTTCTTTATGAGAACTGGCATCCTGTCTCATTCATCTTTCTGTTTCAGTGCCTGCCATGACAGAGGTGCTCCGTGATAGCTTGTGAAGAGATGAAAAATGAATACTTTTAAAAATATGTTTAGAAATCATCAAGTTTGGGCGATGCCTACTTCTTTCAGGCCCACATTTGCAGTGGATTTTTTTTTCATTCATTTAACAAATGTTCATTGAGCCTCTACTATACGCCAGGCACTGAGCTAGGCACAGTGGGTGTAATGATCAGCAAACACAGTCACGGTCCTTGCCTTCCGCCAGCCTCCCATTTGGTAGAATATTAGCGTTCCTACAGTGTCCCGATGGAAATGTCAGTACTTCATGGGTGTGGGGTTTCTAACAATGTCACTTAGAGGTATCTGTAAGATCAGCCTCCAGCCAGCTTCCACACGGTGCACAGCAGCGTCAGTCGGAAGAAATACAGTCGATTTAGACCACTTAACCCTGGGGCAGGAACAGCCTGGGAGAGTGAAAATGTGCCATGACCTGTCCGTGTCGGGTACAGACCCACAACCCCGATTTAATGCAGAGTCATTGGTTTAGTTTCTCTTTGATGTCCTCGTGGGTTTTTAAAGATCATTTCAAGGGTTTTCCTGTGCTTTTCTCAATCCGGGTGGTCATGCCTTTGGCCAAAATGGACTAGTGATGCCATGGTGGTCGGTGTTTGAAGATGAGCAGGGCTTTTGTTAGAAGCTGCAAACGAGATGTTCAAGAACAATCTTCTTAACACTGGGGCTTCAATGTTTGCAATTCCCTCCTCTCTTTCTTCTAAAGAGGGTGTATGTACATGGGACAGGACGGATACTGGGAAAGGTGGGGGTTTTGATAATTCAGAAGATGATGATGGGGGTACCTGGGTGGCTCAGTCGTTAAGCCTCTGCCTTTGGCTCAGGTCATGATCCCAGGATCCTGGGATCGAGTCCCATATCGCACTCCCTGCTCAGCAGGAAGCCTGCTTCTCCCTCTCCCACTCCTCTTGCTTGCATTCCCTCTATGTCTCTCTTTCTCTGTCAAATAAAACAAGATCTTTTTTTTCCCTTTTTTTAAAAAAATATTTTATTTATTTAAAAAAATTTTTTTAATTTAAATTTTTTATTTTTTATATACCTATAGTATATTTTTATCCCCAGGGATACAGGTCTGTGGATCACCAGGTTTACACACTTCACAGCCCTCACCATAGCACATACCCTCCCCAGTGTCCATAACCCCCCCCTCTCCCAACCCCCCTCCCCGCATCGGGCTCTCTGCTCAGCGGGGAGCCTGCTTCTCTCTCTCGCTCTCTGCCTACTTGTGATCGCTCTCTGTCAAAAAAATAAATAAGGTGAAACCACAATGAGATATCACCTTATTTATTTTTTTGACAGAGAGGGATCACAAGTAGGCAGAGAGAGAGAGAAGCAGGCTCCCCGCTGAGCAGAGAGCCCGATGCGGGGCTCGATTCCAGGGACCCTGACATCATGACCTGAGCCAAAGACAGCCGCTTAACCCACTAAGCCACCCAGGCACCCCAAATAAATAAAACTTAAAAAAAAAAAAAAAGATTATGATGGTCCAGGAATGCTAGATAAGGGGCTGGGTAAGGGGCTGGGTGAGGGGCTATGGGAATCCTGCGTCCCTCACGTTCAGCAGAGGCCCCTGAGTTCCTCTCTGGCCCGTTCTCCTCCCTGATCAGTAAGGTGCAAGTCAACCAAAAATGTGGCTCGCAAACTCCTTATCATTTTCTTCTAGTCAAACACGGGCCCAGGTAGGATTTTCCTGCCGTCCATCGGTCTCCAGGAGTTCGGTTTTCACAGGCAGTAGCCAGACTTGGGCCTGTGCTCTTGCACTCACGCACCACCCCTCTGGCTGCAGCTGGGCCCTCACGAACTCTGCAAAAACGCCTGTTAGCGGCTGCAGCTTCCTGTCTGCCTGCCCACGTTTCTCATCACATCCTGGTACCCAGGATCCGGATTTTGAACTGGAAAGGCGGTTAAGGGATTTAGTCTAAGTCCTTGTATTTTGCAATAACAGGTAAAGAGAAGGGTGAAGAGAGGCCAGAGAATGTCCGTGACTAGTGAAAGGTCACACGGCTGCTCCGTGGACAGACCGGACTGAAACCGATCTCCTGACCCTCGGGCCGCGGACCCTCCAGGCTCACCATGGGTGTTCTTGGGTGATGTCCAGCCCTGTGATTTGTGAACAACTTAGACTTGGCCCTTGTTTTACCCACTGTGACATCCTGTCCTTTAAGTGGTTTATGTAAAGTACCCACACTCGAGTGATCACTGATAGAGCTGGGTCACGCCGACTGTTTCTGTGGCTCTTGTTCTTTGTACCTTCTTCCCGTCTTCCCTGGTTCTAACTGCGCATTTTACACAGTTCTGCTTTCTCTCTCCTTTTAGCATATCTGCTCTACTTCTTTTTACAGTTGGGTAGTGGTTGTCCTAGACGTCACAGTATACATTTACAACTAACCCAAAGCCACTTTCAAATGACATGATAGCATTTCCCATTAGTGCAGCAGCCTTGTAACAGAGCATTCCCAGTTCCTCCTTCCTGTGCGCTGCTCATTGTTGTCATTAAGCTATAATCACTGAATGCATTGTTGCTATTATTGTTATTCTGAACACACTGCTATCTGTTAGATAGGTTACGGATAAGAGAAAGTGAAGGGGACACCTGGGTGGCCCAGTCATTTAAGTGTCTGATTTTGGTTTGGGTTCAGGTCATGATCTCAGGGTGGTGAGATTGAGCCCTGCCTCAGGCACCATGCTCGGCACAGAGTCTGCTTGAGATTCTCTGCCTCCGCCCCTCACCCCCAACCCACACCCTGCCTGCATGTGTGTGCACTCCCTCCCTAAAATAAGTAAAATCTTTAATAGAATAGCAAAACTTGAAGATTTTATTTTACTTTCATTTATTCGTTCTCTAATGCTCTTCTTTCTTTAGGTCAATCTGGGTGTCTAACCACTCCCATGTTCCATCTCTCAAAAAGAACTTTCATGTCTTGCAAGGCAGGTCTACTGGTAACAAATTCCCTCAATTTTTGTTTGTCTGATAAAGTTTTTTTTGAAGATTTTTAAAATTTATTTGGGTGAGAGAGATAGCATGAGTGGGGAGGAAGGGCAGAGAGAGAGACAGAAGCAGACTCCCCACTGAGCAGGGAGCCTGATGTGGGACTCAATCCCAGGACCCTGGGATCATGACCTGAGCCAAAGGCACTTAGCTGACTGAGCCACCCAAGTACCCCCTTGTCTGAGAAAGTCTTTATTTCTCTTTTACTCTTAGTGAATAACTTTGTTGGGTATGGAATTCTAGTTTTCAAGGTGGTTTTTTTTCAACATTTATTAAATAATTTATTTCACTTTCTTCTTACTTGCATTTTTCTTTTTTTTATCTTTAGGAATTCAAATTTATTTGGGGCAACTAGAATCTATTGTCCTTCATTTGTTCTTTTATTTTTATTATTATTTTTTTATTATATTCAGTTAGCCACTGTATGGTACATCATTAGTTTTTGATGTAATGTTCAATGATTCATTAATTACGTATAACACCCAATGCACCTCAAAACCACAATGAGATACCAACTTGCAGTTTCTTAAGAGATACCTAGTGTAATTCCTACACTTGTCCACTATCGGGAAGGTTTTTTTTTCCCTTCTGGCTTTTTTCATTAATTTCTCTTTGCCTTTGATTCTCTGCAGTTTGAGTATGATATGCCTAAGTGGAGACTTTTTTTTTTTTTTTCTGTTTATCCTTCTTGGTGCTCTCTGAGCTTCCTGGATCTGTGGTTTGGTGTCTGTCTTTAATTTTGGAAAAATTTCAGTCATTATTACTTCAAATATTTTTCTACTGTTTGTTCCGTCTTTTCTCTCTCTTTGTTTCTTCTCCTGGTGTTTCAATTACACATTGGTACACCTGTTATAACTGCCCTATGGTTTCTACGTATTCCGCTTCATCTTTTCTTTTTGCATTTAGGTTTGGGAAGTTATATTTATATACCTTCAAGCTCACTGATTCTTTCCTTAGCCATGTTCAGTCTACTGGTGAGCCCATCAAAGGCATTCTTCATTTGTTACAGCTTTTCTGACTTCTAGCTTTTTTTTTTTCTTAGAGTTTCCATTACTGTTTATAGTATACATCTGTTCTTTCAAGTCGTCTACTTTTTCTTTTAAGGTAATTAGTGTATTAATCATAATTGTTCTAGAATTCAGTCTGATCTTTCCAACATTACTGCCATATCCGCATCTAGGTCTGATGCTTGCTTTTTCTTTTTTAGGTGGTATTTTTTGCCTTTTAGCATACTTTGCAATTGTTTGTTGAGAGCTGGGCGTGATGTACTAGGTAAAAGGAACTGAGGCAATAGGGCTGTAGAGTGAGGTTTTATGTTTATCTGGCTAGGAATTAGGCTATGTGCTTACAGTGTGCTTTAGCTGTGGTGTCAAGGGCTTAAATCTCCTCTAGTGCCCTTGTTTTTTCTCTCTCCGTTGTCTTTGGACTTTCCTGGAGATTTCTTTTTAACATGAGGTTGAAGGCTCTCCATTCTCTCCATTGGAGTTCTGTCATCAAATGGAACAGTGTAGACATGGGGATGGGGGCACTCTATGGTCTTATGATTAGGTCTCAGTCTGTAAGCCTGGGGTGAGCATTTCCCTTCCCTGGGGCCCTTAGGCTTTTGTAAAACTCTGGTTGATTGGGATCCGACAAAATAGTTTCGCTTGAGGATAGATCTTGGGAAGAGAACAGAGAGCTCCATGTATTTCAGAATGATGATGTTTCTCCTCCACCCGCTGGGAGAACAGAAGATTTTTCTCAGTGAGAACCTGGTACGACTCTTGGAGTTAACATTTATACGAGTTGGGGCCCCCTGGCACTGGGCTCCGTTGTTTTTAACTCTCCAGCTTGTCCACACCAAGACTTCAGCAGTGCCCCGATTACAGGCTGAAGTATGCCTGCCCATCCTGGAACTAGCTGCGGACTCTCGGTCTTGGTCCACAATGCTTCTCTGCAACTGCCCGTTTATCTCTCTGGTTTCAGGGCAGCAGTTTGCCCTATGATCTCAGTTCTCTGATGGATGGAAAAGAGTTGTTGATTTTCAGTTCATTTGGCTTTTTTTTTTTTTTTTTTTTTTTTGCTGTTGGAAGGATGGGAGCGATGGACTACGTTCAAGCTCTTAATACATCAGGCCAGAAAGCGAAGGTACCGTGTGATTTGTCAGTGGACCAAACTTGACATATTAATAGGTCAAATAAATCGCATGGTCATGGACCATGAACTTTGGCATGTATATAATTACCACCACAACAAAACAAAACAATGACCTAGTGCTAACTGCATACCAGCACTTCCCTAAGAGCTTTACATAGTCTTCTGACATACCCTGAAAAGGTGGAGACTGTTATCTTCCTCATTTGATAGGTGAGACAGTGGGGGAAAAAGAGGCTATGTAAGCTGTCCAAGGACATACAGAAGTGACAGAAGGGGAATTTAAGTTCAGGCAGCTCGACTCCAGAGGTCACCCTCTCACTGCAATGCTCCATTGTTCTGATGCCTATCCCAGGATCAAGTGTCTGTGTTTCCTTTCTTTCGACAAAGAGAGGGGCTAAGCACTGTTCCAGTCACTGTAGAACACGACAGACAGGTCTCTGTCCTCACAGAGTTTATATTTCAGTGGAAGAGAGAGCAAATCAACAAGCAAGCAAATGAATAAGCAAATTTGTGCAGAGAGAGAAAAGAATGAAGCATTTAACCACAGCAACGTGACAGAGTGGAGGGAGGTGGCTGCTTCAGAGAATGGTGAGAGATGCCCTCCCCCAGGCACTGACATTAAAACCAGGAGAGCCGGGACGCAGCTGGTAGGGGAAGAATAATCCAGATGGAAGGAGGGGCCAGAGTAAAGATGGGAACTAGTATGGTGCATTCCCGGACAAGACAGGTGGCCAGTGTGTCCACATGGGTGTGGGAGATGGTTGGAGAAGAGGTTACGGGGCGGGGCAGGTTCCACGTCAGTGCAGGGCTCCGTCAGGCACCGCGCAGAGTGTGGATACTGTCCTATACGCCCTAGCAAGGCACTGCGGAATTTTAGGTGGGGGAGCAACCTGGCGGCAGATGTCTCAGTGATGCACTTAAGCCGCAGTCCACGGTCAGGAGACCCTGGAGGTGTGCCAGATTCAGGACTGCAGACCAGCCCCAGCCTTGGTGTTGGCAGCAGTCCTGGTGACATCTGGGTAGGAGAATGAAAGCTCGGAATGCTTCCTGCAGGCTTAACCCCAGGGCTGCTCTCCTTGCTGGCTGTAGCTGTCTCTGCAGAGACCTGTCCCAGTGTGGGCCACCTTCCTCCTAACTGCAGCCAAAGATCTGGGATCCTCCTGAGCTAAAGATTTGGAGGCACAGCTTCTCTTCCGCATGTGAGGAACAGATTCGCCTTCTTCTTTCGGGTTGGGTTGTGGTTGTTGGTTTCCTTCCGGTGTAAATGGGAAGTCCCGAAAGTGCCCCCCTCCCGAGGCCCTGAGAAGGCTTCTGGCCCTGCTTTCGCAAAATGCTTGAACACTGTGCCTCACGTTGTCTCCTTCACGGCGGCCTGCCCTCCTGGGCAGGTCTTAGAGTCATGTGGGAAGGAAAAACAGCTCGGTGGTCTTCGAGCAACTCCTCTGTACGTGATGATGGTGATTTATGGAGTCACCAGAGCCTTTCTGTGGCTCTGTGCCTCCTCACTAGGGGCAGTGGCTCCTCCCCCTGATGTGGCCCACGTGGGAGGGGAGACAGAGAGAGAGAAACTCCAGAGGCGGCCACAGAAGGCTCAGGTCCTCTGCCCGCGCTCACCAGGCATGAGTTCTCACCGGCCAAAACGGACCGTGGAAGGCGGAGGTGCCATGATGTCTCCCTTCCTTCCCGTTGTGGACCTTGGTCAGTGAAAGCTGGGGAGACGAGTGAAGCCACCTGTGGGAATGCATGTCAAGGGAACGAACATGCGCTTGCCCGAGCTGGCCTGAGTAAAGGGTATCCTCCTGTAGATAGGCACACAATGCAGGGGCCAGTCTGCCTCCTGGGGGAGCTTAACCCCAACGGACCAGAGACTCTTCACGTGGATCTCTCTCTTGGTACAATGAGTTCTTCCTAAGCAATTCAAGGTGACCCAGGCTTTATAAATAAAAAGTTCTATACTTTAGGGCGCCTGAGTGGCTCAGTTGGTTAAGTGGCTGCCTTGGGCTCAGGTCATGATCCCAGGGTCCTGGGATCAAGTCCTGTATCAGGCTCCCTGCCCAGTGGGGAGCCTGCTTCTCCCTCTGCCTTTCTCTCTCTGTGTCTCTCATGAATAAATAAATAAAATCATTTTTTAAAAAGTATATGCTTTAAAGGCACACAGAGTTTTTATTCCAAGAAGTACTTAGTAAAGCAGAGGTATTTTGTGAACGTATAGCTATCAGATTTTATATGTTCATTTGGCTCCACACCTCTATTGAAGGAATGTAATGCTTGCATTTTTTTTAAAGATTTTATTTATTCATTTGAAAGAAAGAGAGCCCAAGTGAGCGAGCACAGGTTGGGTGGAGGGCAGAGAGAGAGGGAGAAGCAGACTCCTGGCTGAGCAGGGAGCCTGACACGGGGCTCAATTCCAGGACCCTGAGATCATGACCTGAGCCGCAGGCAGACGCTTAACCCACTGAGCCAACCGAGCGCCCCAGTACTTGTCTATGATGAATCACCCACGCAGGCCTATCAGTATAGAATCTGAAATATGTTTTCAAGCCAAGTATATCCGTCTCCCTGCTCTTCATAGGGGAGATCTCGGGAGGGGCACTCAGACCCGGCGCCCGGGAAGCCATGCCCCTTCTCCGCCCGACTTGCTTCCTCTCTTAGAACCCACCGGAGGGTTGGCGCCGGGGCCCTCGGAAGCAGAGTCTAATCCCTTGTCTGATAACTGAAGAAACTGAGGCCCTGCTGTCTGGGTTGATTTTTGTTTCTCTCCCACGTTGGCTCCAAAACTGCATGGAGGTGTCCAAGGACACGGCGTTGCAATGCGGTTCGCTGGCGCGCGGTTTCTTCCCGGACGCCCTGACCGTTCCGGCCGAGCCAGCTCCGAGCTGTCCCTCTTCACTCCGGGCTCTCACTGCTCTCCTGCCAGACACTCCATGCTGCGCTTTCTAGGTTTCCAACCCACTGATTATTTTGCATTTTGGATGCCTTCTCTCCCAGCTGCCTTCATTTGCATTTTTCCTAAACCAGATCTCACTGTGATCATTTCTGCTCTCGTTTCCAACCTCTTCAGATCCGTCTGTGTTATTTCTCTGTTCTCAGTGATGCCTGTGGCACCCCCTAATCTGTAACCACCAATGTGTCCGCTTTGCTGAATGAAATCAGATCTCGCAGCTCCGCTGGGGCCTCCATGAGCTCTCGCCTCTGCTCCCTCCCTCCCATGAGACACGGAGCTGTTTTTCATCTCTTGTCCTTGTTTATCAGAGTTCAGGCTTCAGCCACCCTGTCACTGTTCCTGCGAGCGCCGTCAGAGCTCCTGTCACAGGAGGGCTTCAGGGACACTGTTGCACGAGCTTGGTCAAGCTCCGAAGATGCGACAGCCTCAAGAGCCATTGAATCCACAGTTTGAACTAGTAGTAAAATGTAGAGTTTCACTTGCCAGCGGGAATTTCTAGCCTTGCTTTTAAAGACTCTTTAGAAGACAGACACATTTGATTATCTTCACCTTCTCCTGTTGACTCTTCTACTAAGGCTTTTTGTGTAAATCTCTAGTTAAGTCCTTTTTAATTTAAAGGTGCATAAACCCTTATGTGCTTGTGAGGAATACAAGAGACGTATAAGAAGTGACCCTTGCATAAGGAGTTTGTGATCTGATGGGACCGGCTAATAGCGGCTAATAAAGCGACGCTGTGTGATAAAGGGGCCTCTTACAAGACAGTAGGAGTTAAGACGCTTCATTCTGACATATGGCTTGGGGTACTAGGATAAAACCTAGTGCAGAAGAGGCGTTTTGAGCTGGACCTTGAAAGCTGAGAAGGACTTGTGCAGGCCTGGAAGAAGGGGACAGGAGGGAAGCACATTGCCAAAGGTGGGGAGAGAGGAATGATCGTGGCACATCGTAAGGGATCCCTGCACGGGCGGAAATCAGCCTGACTGAGGTCGAAGCTGACTGCAAAATGATGTCGCTTGTTTCTTTGTGTTTTGTTTTGTTTTGAAAGATTTTATCCATTTACTTGAAACACAGAGAGAGATCACAACTAGGCAGAGAGGCAGGCAGAGAGAGAGGAGGAAGCAGGTTCCCCGCTGAGCAGAGAGCCCGATGCGGGACTCGATCCCAGGACCCTGGGATCACGACCTGAGCCGAAGGCAGAGGCTTACCCCACTGAGCCACCCGGGCGCCCCGCACTGTCGCTTGTTTTCAACACAGCTGCCTGCACGACACTGGGTGTCTCTAAAGCCTCCCCAAATCAGTGTGCCCCAAACCTAAGTCGTGACCCTACTGTCTCCCCGCAATGAGGCCAGAAATCTGGGCGTCTTTCAGGATTTCTCCATTTCCCTCATCACCCCCTGCGCCAATCTCTTAGCCAGCGTCTTCGGGTTTTGCTGGGTAGATCGTGTCGTGCCTCTGCTCGCCTGGGCCCCCTCCGGTCCACGCCACCACCGTCCCCTGCCTTCCTCGGCACCTGCCCCTTGCCTTACTGCGGACAGGACTTACTGAAGATTAAGCCACTCCCCAGCGAGGAAAAAAGAATCTTCCAGTGGCTTAGCATTGCCTTTGGAGTGAAATCCAGCCCCATTGTTAGGGTCGCCGAGGCCCGCAGGATCCGGCGTTTGAGTCCCGGTGCTCTGCTTTCACGCCACGCACAGCTCACCGTGGTTTCCACACTGACCACCTGAGCTGCCGTCCAGTCCCGTGAGCCACAGCCTCCCCCGACGGCCTCTGCTTCACGTACTAGCTGCAAGTAGGGTCTCCCGGCCCTTCATACCTATGACTGACTGGCTGCAAGCCCCACAGTTCCCTTGGGCTCGAGAATTCACTAGGACAATTCAGAACGCAAGGGAGTGTCGTGCTCACTATCAGAGCTTTAATGATAAAGGATATGTGGACCAGCCCAAAGGGAGAGACACCGAGGGCCAGGTCTGAGCATCCTTCAGCAGAGCCGGTGATGCCTTTTCCCAGCAGAACCAAGCTGTGCCCCCGGCCCTGCAGATCGGCGCCTCGGTCAGCCAAAGAGCTCCTTCAAGCCGGTGTCCAGAGTTTGCAGTGGAATTTCATTCCATGGACGTGGTTGATTAAATCACTGCCCCCAGGACTGATGTCAGCCTGCAGGTCCCCTCCCCTGGAAAAGTGCTGACCCTCTAGTGAAGTGCTGGGTCCCTCCGGTGGCCAGCCTGATCCTAAAGCTCCCCGGGGGCACACTGGCGTAGTGAAGAAGCTCTATCACTCGGGAAATTCCAGGGGTTTTTGAAGCTGTGTTCCAGGAACGACCAGGGACGAAGACCAGATACTTTTTTTTTTTTAAGATTTTTATTTATCCATTTGTCAGAGAGAGAGAGCCCCGGCAGGGAGAGCAGCAGGCAGAGCGAGGAGCGGGCTTCCTGCTGGGCAGGGGATCTGATGCGGGACTCGATCCCAGGACCCCAGGATCATGACCTGAGCTGGAGGCAGTCGCTTAACCGACTGAGCCGCCCGTGTGTCCCCAGACACTTTCTTTGTTAACACGATACTTCCCAGACTTCACTCTCGCCCTGCCCCCACACACCTCCTACGCTGGTGTCCTAGATCCTGGACCATGCCCAGTCCTTCCCTCTGGTCCACGTGGCCTCCTTCTCCGCAGCCCCTCCTCCACGCCCTTCCACACTCCACCCTGCCCCCACCCATGCCCCAGCTCTTCCCAGACTCCCGTTACCTGATTAGAAAGTCTTTGCTGGCTGTCCCCCTGTTACCCCCATGTCTGTTTGCGACACAGCACGAATCTCAATCTGAAATGATTCTGTTTATGTTGACTCCATTAGCTTTACGTTTGTCTTCTCCATGTAATATATATTCCTTGACGCAGAGCCTGGGCTGTCCTGGTCGTTACCTCCTGGCACATACCAACAGTCAGTAAATATTCGTCAAATCAAAGAATAAACAGAGTGGGAAGATAAGGACAATCAGACCCGTTGAGGCTTTTTGACTGTCAAGAAGAGCCAATGTTTAGACTTGATGAGAAAAGTAGTACAGAGAGGTTGTTGGGTAATAAGCAAGAGGGTAGGTATTTGGGGAGAATGACTGTGGGGAGGAGGGTCGCGGCGTACCAGGTGTATTGCACGGGGGAAAGGACTAGAGGCAGGAGGAGTCGGACAAAAGCCTGAGCAAGAGTGGTGACGCAGACACGCAGTGGAAGGCGAAAATCTGAAATTTTTAAAAAAGATTTTATTTATTATTTATTTGACAGACAGAGATCACAAGTAGGCAGAGAGGCAGGCAGAGAGAGAGAGGAGGAAGCAGGCTCCCCGCTGAGCAGAGAGCCCGATGCGGGGCTCAATCCCAGGACCCTGGGATCATGACCCAAGCCGAAGGCAGAGGCTGTAACCCACTGAGCCACCCAGGTGCCCGAAAATCTGAACTTTTTAAAGAAAGATGCCCTTGACATTTTTTTTTTTAAGTTTTAATTCTTTATTTTGAAATCATCTTGAACTTACAAAACACTTGCCTAAATGGACGAGGGACCCTGTGGACCCTTCACCAGAATCACGGGCTGTCGACATTCGGCCTCACAAGCTTCCTTCTTCTACTCTCTCCGTGTGTGTGCGTTCTTCGGCGTGACGATTTCTGGATCATTTCAGAATAAGCTAAAGACGTCATGTGTTTTCATCCCCAAATACTTCTATGTAGGTCCTAATGGCAAAGACATTTTGTAACCACATAGAACATGGACCCAAATCAGGGGATTAAATGCTGGTAAATGCTATGTCCAGGATACTGGCCTTACAGTTCAGGATCCTGCCTTACAGTGAGTTGCCCCTTTGGGATCCTTCCATCTGGAACAGTGCTTCGGTCTTGCCTTGTCTTTAGGACTTTGACATTTTTGAAATCTGCAGATCAGTTATTCTGTAGAATGCCCCCGTGTTTCCTGAGATCATGACCCAAGCCGAAGGCAGAGGCTGTAACCCACTGAGCCACCCAGGTGCCCAAAAATCTGTCAGGTGTTTCCCCCACCTACGTTCTGTGCGTTTTTGCTGGGAATGCTGCGTTGCTCATCTTGTGTTCTGGACATCAAGTAAGAGGCACGTGGTAGCACTTCGTCATTACACCATTGAGGGTGGAATGAACTTTGATCACTTAGTTAAGGTGGTGTTTACCCAGTTTCTCCCATAAGATGACCACTTTTCCTTTTGTAATTAATAAGTAATTTATGCCAAGATATCATGAGCCTGTGTAAATATTTTTCCTTCATCAACCTTTTACCCAGTAGTTTCGGCATACAGGGGTGATTCTTCCAGGAATCAGTCATTGCCGTGGCACCTACGAAACAGTGATTTTCTCACCCCATCATTTCTTCTGCCTGTCTGTCTGCCTATCTATCTATCTATTATGGGCTCATGGAGTCTTAATGTATTACATGGTTTTAAATCCATTATTATTATTCATCTTAATGTCCCAAATTATCATCGTATTATCGCAGTTTGTTCAGTGCGAGGCACTACAGACGGGCCCTGTCCTATTTGACCTGTGCCCATCATTTTTTGAGCAGTTCTTTACTTCCTGGCGCAACAGAATATACCACATTCCTCTTGCACTTTTCCTTGTGCAAGTCCCGACACCTGCCATTTCATCAGAGTCCTGAGTCCTTTGAAAGAGGAGTGAAGTTTAAAAAACGAGATCTGAGGGCAAGGTGTGCCCTTTGCTGCTAGGCTGTCATTCATTTCTAGGCCTTTCTTCCCTGAAATTTTGGCCTCCGCGTGAGGGACATACAGCCCAGGACACTGGAACATCACTGACAGAAAATACCTCCAAAAGTCCAATTGAAAAGTTTCACAGGAGGCCAACTCGTCTGCCAAGGCTACTCAAGCCATTTTAAAAACGTGTGCTAAAAAGGCGTTCCCTGTTGTAAGAGACCTGAACAACGGAGTAATAAAAGAAACTACAAAACGCCCCTTTCCGTCTTCGTAATCTTGAAGTTTTATCTGCAAACCCTTCTCACATCCCTGAGGCTGGCGTCCAGCCCCTTCCCAGCTTACAGCACCGCCCCAGGCCGAGCGCCACAGGAAGGCTGGGGAGCAGGTGGGAACTTGCTTTCTGGAAGCTACAGTTTGCCAGGTGCTGTAGACTTCTGCCAGGCCCTCTTGGGACTTTCTGGGCTCTTCTCACGGATTGTCAGTGCTATCTGGAGGGATATCAGTACTGGCCCGGTCTGAACAATGGGGAAAGCTCGGGATGTTCTTCACTGTTTGAAAAGTGCAGCGTTGGCATCTGAACTGGAGGAGAATAAATTCGGAGTCGAGAGACTGAGACCAAGTCTACTTCAGATGAGCTTTATGGCCCCAAAGAGTGGAGGCAGCAACGGCTTCTCTTCTTTGACCCCCTTGATAGAATGACTTTTTCCAGACAGGAAGCTGTCCATTCACAAGACACATACGCACACACGCACACACACACGCTATCTCTCTCCTCTAAACTCTGCCGTTGGAGCTGACATGTTGGCCCCAGCTGGTGTTTCACTACCGACTGGAAACAAAGGTGTATCATGGACAACAGCGGAATCCCCTTTGGCCATTTTCTGAGGCCGCCTGGTAAGTTTCCCCTTTAGGAGTGTTGAGTCGCCGGAGCAAGGACAGCATGACCACAGCGGTGCCTGGTCAGCAGTGGACATCTGCGTGCAGCCAGGCTGGGGGAAGCCAGCCGGCCGGCCGATGATCCTGCGCTCAGATCTGCTCTGTAGGACAAGCTGGATGCCCTCCTCTTGCTACCAGGTGGGAACGGTGAGGGCCTCAAAAGACAGGGTCCCCTCTCGCCATCGTAGAGGACAGGATTCAAGAATTTACTTTGAACATAAAAGGAAGTTGGGAGAAGGTGCTTCAGAGTCTGCTTCCGTGGAGCTTTCGAGACTGATGACCTGTGCCCAAGTCCAGGGTCACCCCCAGAGGCTGTGCGTGTGGAGAAATTTCACCACAGGATCAGTTTCCATTTCCACGGTCTCAGCAGGGACCCTGGTTAGGGATGTGGCCTATGATGGAGAGTGAAGGGTTAAAGGTACAAGAAGCAGGGTGCATTTTGGGAAGGGCACGGTCATACTGGTATTGGTGTGACGGGTTGATGCGTGCTAATAGGAAAAAAAGGTGGAGGAAGAGCCGTGGACAGAGGTGGACCTGACTGGAGTGCTCACTGCATCTCACTCTGTCGTGGAGTTTCCCCAGACACGGGCGGATGGCGGAAGCTGGGTGGTTTTGATGCAGGAGCATAGAAATGTTTTTAAAAATCTGTTTACCCCCTATGACAAAAGACAAGCTTGTTTGTTATAAAAATTTAGAAAATGCAAGCCAACTGAAAGAAAAATTTTAAAGATTTTTTAAAAATTTATTTATTTGAGAGACAGAGACAGAGCGAGTACAAGCAGGGGGAGCGGCAGAGGGAGAGGGAGACGCAGGCTCCCCCCTGAGCTGGGATCCTGACGTGGGGCCCGTCCCAGGACCCTGAGATCATGACCTGAGCCGAAGGCAGCCGCTTCACCATCTGAGCCACCCAGACGCCTCTAAAAGAAAAAATGTAAAAATCACCCCCCATCCCACTTCCTAGGGAAAACCTCTGCAAGCAGGTGGGCTTACGTGCTTCCTTCATGTGTCCTGGGCTCACACACACGTTTTTGTTGAAACTGTACTTACCATTCTTGAAAACGACTTCTCATTTAACCGCTTTCCCGCTCATGTCTTCATGTCTACAGTACAATGTCCTCTTAACTGGCTTTTAAGTCAAACCCAGCAGGTGCTTTTGTTAGAAACTTCAGAGTATGAGGTAGAACGGAGAAGTGGCTCGCCTCACGGCCTCCCTTGCAGTCTCCCCCTGAGGTGACCCGGAGGCTTCTTTCCTGATATTTCTCTCTAGAAGCTTTCTGTGACACGCGCGCGAACCGAATTCCGTTAATACATCACAAGGTCCTCAGTGAAATCCTGTCATGTGGAAGTTCAGGGTTTGTCCAGTGTCGCTGTGGTAAGTATCTTGGCGGTTAAGTCTCCGCACACAACCGGGGTGGTTTTCTTCGGACAAATCGTAGAGAACAGGTCCCTGCGTTGAGGACAGGCACAGTTTTAACGCTTTCATACGGGTAGCCTGTTGCCCTCCACGGTGTGGGACAGTGTCACTCTCTCACCGTGGGATCCGAGTTTTATTTATTTTTGTTAACACTGAACTTCGCATAACACGACGCGGGTGAGCGACCCGGCCGTGGGGCCAGCACTGCTGTGGGAGCCGCCGGCCGCCACCCCAGGCTGCACCGCTGCCCCCCGCGGCTCTGAGTGCGGACGCGGTCGTGGGGACCGAGGGCTGCAGGGTCGCAGACGTGCGCGGTTTCAAAGGGTCAGTCCCGAGAATGACACGAACCAGCTCCTGAAGCTTCTGCCCCGTCGTTGGAGCCACGTTCCCTCGGACTCGGCTTTCGCGGTAAAAACACAAACAGGAGCGGAAGATTCTAAATCCCGTGGGGTGTCCGGGGCTCGGTCACGGGCTCAGCCGGTCGGAAAGAGGCCCAGGCCTGGTGTCGTCCCAGCGCTGCAGCCCCGCGGCCCCGGTGGGGAAGGCGTCTGCAGAGGCCACAGCAAGCATCTCGCTCCGACCCGTCCTCGCCGTCCCCCGGCCGCTGTGACCATCCTCAGCCGAACTGTGGGGGACACTCAGGACCCTCTGCTCAGGGTTTTCAGAGAACTGCGCTGCGGCGAAGGCCGGGGCAGCCTTTCCGCGAGGGACAGGCGCACATCCGTGACAGGCGCTCCCTCGGGATCCGGAGGAGGAAGGAGGGACCTTGTCCCCCAGCACGCGAGCCGAGAGCAGAGGGAGGCCGCGTCTCTGCGGTCGCTGTCCCACAGGCTGGAGTACACGTTGGCTGAGCCTTCATGGGGCGTCTGCAACCGGGGCAGAGCATTCCCCGTCCCGCGGCGTCTGTAAGGGCGTCCCAGTACATGGACGCAAAGGAATAGATCGGTCCTTGGGCTGTGAGCGTCTTCGTCAGCGCTAGACATTCCTTTCCGACCCCAGACTCTGTGACTGTGGAATAAACACTTTCACTCTTTCCGGCCACCGTGTCTAAGTGCTCCGGGAATCCACAGACCTCATTCTTACCCAGCAAGCCCGGCTGCGGTTCTTGCCCTGCATGCACAGCCAGGAACCTCTCTTCTCTTTCTGTATTCAAAGTCAAGCTCGTGACTCTTACGGCCTGTCTACCTCCTCCCTCTCTGTCCTGTTCCCCAAGAGTGAAACCACTTGAGAAACTTCCAGTGGTGGTGTTGGGTAGACAAGGTTGGGGAGGCTTCCGGCAGCATTGGGTGAGCCCAAGAAACCAAAAACGCAATGAATCCCCTTTAGATTGAAGAAACTGCTAGAATTTTGAGAACAAAACTGTTCCCCTTTCTCATCGCAGATGAAGCCAGCAGGTGTGAACGGGCTGGTTGCTACTGAGAACGTGACTGAGGCCTGAACACGATGACCTTTTCTTTCTGTTTTTTTAAAGGGCTTATTTCTGTTTTCAGACTACTTTCCTACCAAAAGCATTACTTCCCAGTGAGGGCGGCCCACTCGGAGTTTTGAAAGCATTATCAGAGAAAAAGAAAACCGAGTCTAAACGGAAAGTCTGGAGATCTCAGTGGCCCATGACAGAAGATAAGGTCTCGTTAATGCTGTCAGCCTAAATGCCATTGGTTCTCGTCCCGGATGGCTCGTCCGGGGCCTCCAGTCCCTTGATACCTTCCCTTGATCTCCCATCATGAGAGGGTCAGTAGGGCATGTCCCCCCTGTGTACCTGAGCCCCACCCTGTCTGTGGCTTTGGCAGAATCCGCCCGACAATGCTCTTCCTTCCTTGGGTTCGGGAGTCTGTCTTGGGATTCCAGTCAGCACTGCCTGCTGTGAGGCATTCCTGCTTCCAGGGCCAGGCCAAGTCTATCAGATTCCTCAGGGAGCCAGGACTTCCCTCCCTCCCTGTGGCACCTGGTAGAGCAGTCCTCAAACAGTATTATTTGTGTCTTGGTATTTGAGAGATTTGGTGAAGTCACTCTTTCAGTTTTTACTTAACTGGCTTCCTGGTGTCTGTAAGTTGGACGCAAGAATGAGAGCGAGGCCAGAGGGACCGGGGCCAGAGGGACCGGGGCCAGAGGGACTGGGGCCAGAGGGACTGGGGCCAGAGGGACTGGGGCAGGCGCCAGACTCCTTTCATACTGGAGGTGGTCCCTCTCCTCTGACAACCAAGACTTCATCTTGAGACTGGGTCTCTCTTTTCCTGACATGAATGATCTCCCAGGAGACTTCCGTCGCCTCCACCAGAACTTTCAGGTTCCCCCTCTCGCTCACTCGACAAGCCTGGACCTCCTGCAGGGGCGCGTCCCAGACACAAGCTCAGAACCCTACTGAGGAAGGATTTCCTCTTGTTTTCATGGAACCCCCCCGACCAACCCCAGGGACTGAACTCGAGGTGAAGACATTGCAGGTTGATTGTGGGAGCAAAGTGGAAGTCAGTGTTGATGGTGGTGGGGAATGTGGTCCGGGGGAGGCTGAGAAGCTTTCCAGGTTTCGAGAAGCTGCCAGGGTGCGTTGTCTCTTCACTCAGGGTGTGTGTTCTCCCTGCAGAATGACATCTTCAAGTGGGCCAGGGACCACCGAGTCCACCACAAGTACTCAGAGACCGACGCGGACCCTCACAACGCTCGCCGGGGCTTCTTCTTCTCGCACATCGGGTGGCTGTTTGTGCGCAAACATCAGGATGTCATTGAGAAGGGGAGAAAGCTTGACCTCACCGACCTGCTGGCGGATCCTGTGGTCCGATTCCAGAGAAAGTAAGTGAACAGACACCGGAGAGCTGTCGGGGGACGGAACCAAGAGACAGAGCGCACTGAGGTGCATTAATAACCCCAAATAATTCTCACAGCCCTTGCCCTAGTCAGGACTTACCTGTTTATTCATTTCCTTGCTCACTACGTCTCCCTGTTTACACGTTTGTTTTTCGTTTTAATTTCAAATCGAAACAGATTTCCGTCAAGCCCAGTGTGCTTTCCCTCAGACCGTCCCCCAGGACTGATCTCATGGACTCTGCTTTTGTGTTCCCCGGGCCTCCATCCATGGTGGGCGTGGGGAGGACTGGCTTTATTTTAGCAAAACCCGACCCCCAGCAGCCCTGGGCTGGCTCCAGTCTTGTAGTGACTCCTAGCTCCCTCCCCTGCCTCCTGAAATGCTCCGGCGGCGGGATTCCACGCAGAGAAAATGTGCCCGCGTAACAGAGCCCCGGAATGCGTGTGTGCGCGGCCGGCGTCAGCTGCGCACGTCCGGTCGGTCAGTGCGTGCAGAGTGAACTATTTCAATCGTCACGTGGGGAAGATGGCCTGTAATTGTGCTGGCGACCAGAGGCCGGGTGTTTTTCACCTTTTAGCCAGGAAGTTGCATAGACCGTGTCCATGTAGGGATTTGCAAAGTGGACCACTATGAGAGCATTTATAAATGGGCTTTTTGCCCCAAAGTAATGGATTTATGTGCAAAGAGAGACAGTTTATGGATGGTACTCTGGTTAGAGCCTTGAGATAACATGGTGAAAAGTGGTTACCACAGACCATCTCCACTGACACGCAGGAGTCATTTGAGGACTTACCCATGGAAACTTCTGGAAACAGAACTGGAGGCTGCACCTTTGTGTGGCATAAGCGGTTCTTGCATGAAAGGAAGTATTGCTTCGAACCGTGCTCGCGTCCCCTCGGTTTCCATTCCTGCTCTGTTGCTCTCTCCTGAGGGTCTCTGAGTGGCTCAACACAGCTCTTTCAGGGGGACACACCAGCAGCTTCATAGCAGAAAATAACAAGGTGTTTTCAGTTAACAATTAAATTATTTGTTCGTTTTGGTTTTTTAACCGTGAGCTGAAACTGTTAAGTCATTAAAGAAAATCTGCAAAATTCAGAAAAGTAGGAAGAAAGTAATTCACAGTCCTAGCACATAAACACAGCCACTGCTAGCGATCTGTAATACGTCTCTCCATATTTTACCCGTACAGTGATACACTTCACGTGATGAGAGTCGTACCACTACGCTATTTCGTCTTGTCTTTTAACTTCAGGTTCTCTTGGAGGCACCGTTGTTGGAGGCTGTGTAAGCTCAATAGTTAGTGCACAGTTTGTCTAACCATCACTCTGCAACTGAATATGTGTGTCATTCCCAATTCTGTGACACAGATGATGTTGCTATATAACTAGTAATGCTTTGGGACAATCAGGCCTTAGATTAATTTGAAGAGCTCACGTGAGAAGACAAAAGATCTTCTGTTTTATTAATGAGAGTATAATAGTCTGAGTTTCTCTCATCATAAAAATAGAAGACTTTTCTTCATCTTTTCCCTTACAAAACTGTGGTATTTTGATTCATTAGGTGTGTGTTCATGGTACACATGTCCAAAGACTATTTCTAAATGCAGGCGGAAGAACGAAGCCTATTTCAGCATGTTCCCGAATAGTTACTGAGAACATCTTCCATCACCAGCCCAGTGACCTCAAGGGGCTGTAGCTATCGTAAACCGTCCACTCCTATATGTCACTAAGCTCCTGCCAAGAATTGGTGCTGAAGATAGAACCTTAGAGATTGGTGTCTGTACCCCCTCAGTTTGCAGACCGGCTGGGCACCCACAGATAAATTCACAAACAGTCACACCCTAGTGAGAGTGGTGCTGCAGTAGAGCGCCACAGGGAACTGTGGGGACACAGTGCGGGCTGGCGGGGGTGAGGGAAGGCTCTGGAAGGAACTCGCTTCTAGGTCAAGATCTGAAAGATGACAAGAAGGTGAAGATGGGGACAGGACATTGAAAATGTCTGTCATACGTAGAATGACCCAGAACCATTTAGCTCGTGCCTTCCATTTTGCCTGTGGGAAAATGAATAGACAAAATATAGGTAGAAAGTTGGAGATAGAAACCCTGTCTTGGTCTTTGGGGGCTGCTCTAATGAAGATACCATAGACGACGTAGCATAGACAACAAACATTTATTTCTCACAGTTTTGGAGTTTGGGAAGTCCGAGGTCAAGGTGCCACAGATGCGTGTCTGGCGAGAGCTCTCTTCCTGGCTCATAGGCAGCCGTCTTTTCGCTGTTGCTGCGCTGCGCAGAGCAGGGCAAGGACCTCTCTGAGGTCTCCTTGGTTGGGGCACTAATCTCATTTGTGCGGCCTCCACCCTCCTGGCCTAACAGCTTCCGAAGGCCCCGCTTCCTAATACCGTCACCTTGGGGACTAGATGTCCACAGGTGAATTTTGGGAGGACACATTTACTCGTGGCGACTGCCCGCATCTCCGAGTCGTCGCTCAGTGTTCTTTTGACCATACCTTGCTGTTGGAGCGGGATCACAGCGGTTCTCTGAAGGCGGGTGAGTCCTCCCGTTCCTGGTAATTACCCGCCCGGAGAACACAGAGATCCGTAGTCAGAGATGAGGCTTAAAGTCGCTGCGGGGATGGGAGATCCTGAAGGAGAGAACTTCCAGAATACGCGTGGTGCCGCCGTTGGGGCATTTTCACATCTGCGAAACCAGCTTTCCTGGCCCTGCCAGTCAGGCCTTGGAGGCCACGGATTCCTTAAAGAGTGAGTTCTTGAACTTGGGGTGTGAGTTGGGGCAGGAGTGGACCCTGTCGTTGGCCGCTCTGCCCAGGAGGTTGCAGTGCTTGCTACCCTCTGCTGAGTGGGGCCTGCGGGGTGACAGGCGCAGTCCTGGGCCACTTCAGTGGCCTTATAGAGCTCCTCCCCTGTCAGAATCTGCCCCTGCTCCCG
This sequence comes from Mustela nigripes, assembly GCF_022355385.1. NCBI lineage: Eukaryota > Metazoa > Chordata > Mammalia > Carnivora > Mustelidae > Mustela > Mustela nigripes. The sequence continues at coordinate 269,700,459 of NC_081557.1, read as the reverse complement.
TGTGGTTTCTGAGGCCGCCAGGCCCTCTTCCGGTTCCCGTGCCCGGGGTCTGCAGCTGATGCACTAATGCTGGTGGAGATCCGGCCCGAATCCAGCAGCTGGCTGATAAACTTGGGCTGGGCCATCCCCATCATGCTTACCAAAGGAGAACTTGCCAGGCGCCTGGTGGCTCAGTTGGTGAAACGTCGACTCTTGATCTCAGCTCAGGTCTTGATCTCAGGGTCATGAGTTCAAGCCCCGTGCTGGGCTCCGTGCTGGGTGTGGAGCCCACTTTAAAGAAAGAAGTCCAGCCTTGATCAAATTACACATTATACAGTAGAATAGCAGAGAGGAGACAGTGGCATTAAAGACAACTGGAAGACAACACATTTCAAGCTATAGTTCTAGACTTTTCTTCTGAAATATAATTTTACCAAGGCTGTTGTAACAAACAGACTACTTCAAGTTCGCTGTACTGTCAAGTTGTGAATGACAAAAAGGGAGACAGTAAGGGTGAGAGGGAGAGAAGCTAATGGTATCCTATTTAGACTTGGGGATTAAGCTCTGCCCTAGTGCTGTCCTACAAGGGCTGTGCTTCTCCCCGTGGGGTGAGAAGATCACAGGCAGTCTTCTCCCACTTGTAGACCAGGCCTTGGGGTCCAGTCTTCTCCCACTTGTAGACCAGGCCTTGGGGTCCAGGAACCTGGAATCCCTGCCCAAGTGTCAGTGAGTCTACTTCCAGAGCCTACCCCAGCCTCTCCAGGGCTGTCCTGGTGGGAGGTGTGTGTACCCTAGTCCTGAAGCATGGCCAAGACGCAGCGCTGGCCTGAAAATGAGCTTAGATGCGTGAGCTCGGCTGTCCACAGAGATGGGCAGAACTAGGGGAGGAAAGAGACATGGGCAGGCCACAGGCTAGGGGCCTCCAGCTCTGCTCTTGGTCTGAGCCCACGAATGTTGGGGCGAGCCTAGAAGGAGGCCACTCATAAAGTTGGCAGTGGGTCTGTCGGAGGAGTTGTGTTTGGTCTAAGCAGAATAGAAGTTTATTCACCTTACATATGAAGGAATCACGATGGCCCAGGCCACGGCAGCATCACGGGGTTAGTCGAGAACCGGGTTCTTCTATCTTTCGCTCCATCAGCCTGAGCACCTGACTTTCATTCTTTTGTTTCACGGTCCACGGTGGTCACTGTAGCTCCAACCACAGGCAGGTGGGGGTGCGGGGGGGTGACACTGCTCACTTGAGTCAGTCACCTGCGAAGAGCTTTCCCAGGAGACACGCAGCCTCTCCACACCCCTCTCATCAGCCGTGTGCATTCAAGGGGAACTGGGGAATGCAGCCTCGGGGTCCATCACGGCACCCCTGCATAAAACCCTGGTTGGTTCCTATGGAAGAAAGTGTGAACTGATACAGGGTAAGCAATGAGCAGTTATAAATAACTACATAAATAGTTACTTAACTAATTACTTAAGCAAAATGGCCATCACAAGTTACTCCGTCTGATGTTTTCATTATTAAGCAAGTGAGGGGCCTCTCTGGCACCATTTTGTGAGCAGAAACTGGAATCTCACATTTTTCGGAGATGGCGGGACGAGGGCGAAATTCAGAGGCTCTTCCTCCTAATGCTTTGCTTATCCCATTGAGTGCCCTGTTAGATAAGAAATTTCCCGAGAAATCGCATGCAGACGCTGTCAAGTGCATTTTTAAAAAGATTTTATTTATTTATTTGACAGAGAGATCACAGGCAGACAGAGAGGCAGGCAGAGAGAGAGGGGAAAGCAGGCTTTCCGAGGAGCAGAGAGCCCGATGCGGGTCTCGATCCCAGGACCCTGAGATCATGACCCGAGCCGAAGGCAGAGGCTTAACCCACTGAGCCACCCAGGCACCCCTGCCATGTGCATTTTTGAAGTAACTGACAAGGACGCTAGTCTAGTCCAGATACACGAAAACAAGGCTCTTGCCTCACTGCTGTGGTGATGGGATAAGCTGAGAGAAAAGGGAAGGAACGATCCAGAAGAGTGAAGCCCTGGGAAGGATGAAAATGTAGAATTTCTGCCCTTCCTGTAAGACTGACACTTGAATGGCTGGAAGTCTGCTTCACTTCAGTTTCTCGGCTGGTCTGTTACCATTAGTCTTTTTGTTCCCTCAATGATGAACACCACATGTCTCAGTGACACCCTCTTTTTTATGACTTTATATGAATGCTGTGTCTAAACCCCACATGTACTTCTGTGTTCGTGACATCAAGGAGCCAGGCCAGAGCAATGAGACAGGTCTACAGTTGACTCATCCTCACTTCTCCGTCTTACCCCTTGTCTTCCGTGTGGGCAATCCCCTGAGGAGTGGGATGAGTCATCTGGGAATTTACACAACGTGACCCCAGCTCTGCTGACCAAATCCTTTGCTCTTCGGTCAGGTTCCATGTGGGGCTCCCAGGGACTCTCTGTTCTGAGTCCATCTGCCTTGCAGAACTACCCTCGCCGTTGCTAAGTTAATAGAACAGTTCTTGTCTAGATGACGGTTACGTTGAGAGGCTAAGTGCCTCGAAGGCCTTGGTTGGTTAGTTGTATTTTGCAGAAGACTCTATGGAAATAATCCTCAAACGAGAGACCCTGGATGATAAACTATTCAAACACCGAGATGTGGGTGGGACCTGGGACAGACGAGGAGGCCATGCCCTTCGAGCGCAGCCACCCTCTGCTACTTCCTTGCTCATCAATCACGCTTCGTTTGACCACTGCCTGTTTCCCTTGGGTCCTTGGTGGTCCTGCAGCAGCAAACCCAAGCTGGCCCCAAGGGAAGCATCACTTTTTTAGGCGGTAGGCCGAGCCCAGCTCTCTGCCGACTCACACCTTAATCACACAAGCCGTGAGGCAGGTGGTGTTGCTCAGAGGATTCCGCTTCCTTCTCTTTCCCGCACGTACCACTCGTCCTCCAGCAACGATACCTAGAGCGTCCACTGCGTGCCAGGAATGGTTCTAAATGCTGGCGATGGGACCGTCAACAGGAGAACCTGATTCTGGAGGACACTCGTTCCCTCTGCCCAGAGCTCCCCCATTTGAGTTTGGGAATGGGAGAGAGGAAGGCCCACCATGCCCTCTGCCTGCCTGGGCCTCTCTCTCCACGACAAGACACCTCTCTGCCCCCTCCCCGTCTCTCCTGTCGCTCAGTCCCTGTGACACGATTGTGAGTCACACCGTGTTCTCCAAGCTAGGATGCTCTTCCTCTTGCACAGTTTTATTAGAGAATAAAAGCCATTTAGCCAATTGCTCAGGCAGACTTTTTCTTCTTTTCGGGGAGAGATGAGGATTTTTTTGTCCTCCTCTGCTCTCTCCTCATGTCACCATCTAGCTCTGATTCAGTCTTTCCATATGTTCCCTGTGTATGTAAATATTCCCTCCCCTTGAATCCTGCCTTCATTTCCGAGGGGCAGTCTGTCTTGGTCAACAGCCTGAGCCCTAGAATCTTCTCTCCCATTCTACCCTCACCTCAACTCTTTGCATCTTATCCTGGTGCTGTAGAAGTTTTGAGGATAAAATCACTTTTGTCTTTGAATAGTTGTCCCTGTGTCCAGCTCTGCTTACCGGAAGTTTAAATTCTGAATCTGTAAGTTCCCAGGGCGCAGAGAACTCAGCTGAAGAAGCCTGAACTGCATCTAATCAGACTTCTTGTTAAAAGTCAGTGGAAGAGCTAGAACGTCCTTTCCTCTTCTTAAACCTTTGGCCTCCCTAAAGCGACTGATGGCGATAGCCAGAAAGCTGAACTGTACTCTGGGTTAGCAGAAAGAGATGATTCAATGTTGAGTTATGGCATCAACACCAACATTTCCCTATTTTAGTGGTTAAAAATTCTGGAGAGGGAGAAACCAGTGTGGCACATAATTCAACAGCTTGCTTTGACTTTTTAAAACTTTCCAAGTCAAAATATTATTTGTTTGCCTCTGCAAGAGGTACTTTTCCTGTGAGAACTTTGTGAGCGTATGCCAATTTGCACCTCTCCCTCTCTCCACCGCCCCCCCGGGTGCACAAAAATACAACAACTGCATGGATAGTCCTTTTTCTCTCCCCACATTGACCATTCTATGTCCATGCGAAGTCCCCCTGGCAAGATGAGGAGACAGTTTCTCAAATGTCTGGAATCCCAGGACTTCACTTACCCGCCTGTCGGATGGATTAGTTAACAGGTGTCAGTGGATCCTTGAACTGCTGTTCGTTAAGTGATACCCTAGCTTCGTTGTTGGTGGCAGTGAAGCATGTTCGTATATCTTCGATACACTTAAGCAACCAATAATAGAAGCCATTTATTAATTGCCTGTTATGTACTTACTTTGTGTCTTTCACACATTATCTCTGATCCTTTCAATAACTCTATCATGTGGATGATGGTATCTGGATTCTGGACTTGAAATCTAAATATTCTGGCTCCCTGTGGCCTCAATTAACCATCAAAAAAAAGAATAGCAGATGTTTGCACTAAATTATCCTTTTTCTACCAAAATACTACTTTACTACCAAAGCTAAGAAGAAATCTTAGCTAAGTTTTAATGTAAAAATTAGGTAATTATATAAAAGTCAAAGCAAGACTAAATTTTATGAAAGACATTTTGGTGCAAGTGTAAGTTCTCAGTAATGCCTAGATACCATCAATTCCTGACTCTGTTTCTTGACCACATAGAGAATCATCTTCTAATATTTTCCTGGAGTAAACAGTCCTTCAGTCATGTATGTGGCTCTAGCTCCCAGACTTCATCCAGTAGAGGGAAGGTCCGTAAGTCTTAGAAGAGGCTTATATTTAATACTTATTTATTCTCTTGAAAGTTAGATGTATTTCCAGTGGCTTGTGCCACCAGGAAAGCCCTTTTTGCCTTTTTATTATGTCTTTTTTTTTATCAGAAGGACAAAAAAGTGAAGAAAACTTTTCATAACAGAAAATTTTCTCCAGTTTTTATTTCCTCCAGCAATTACCTTATAAAATTGTTCTAATTTCACAACTCTTGGCATCCATATATCATCTTTAAAAATATTTAAGACAGAAAATAAGAATAAAATTTTACTTTTAGTACAAAATGCAATAAAGGTTCATTGCAGAAAATTTAGCAAGTGCAAGTAAACCTTATAAAGGATAAAATAATCTGTAATCCTTCCACTTAGGGAAAAAAATCAGATAAAATTTGGTTGTATATCCTTCTGAAGTTTTTTTAATGAATCATGCTCTGCTTTCTTTTTACAAAACTTTATTCATACCCTGCATACGGTTTAAGAGTAATTAAAATAACAATGGTGCCTAGGGGACTCAGTCAGTTAAGTGTCCAACTTTTGATTTTGGCTCAGGGCACAGTCTCGGAGTCATGAGACCTTGATGCCTGCATCAGGCTCCACACGGAGTGTGGAGTCTCCTTGTCCCTCCCACTCTGCTCTCTGCCTCCCAAATAAATAAATAAAATCTTTTTAAAAATAAATAAAAGTAATTAAAATAGGAAGAAATGTATTTAATATTTGCCTTCTTTATTTCTAGCCTCTTTGTTTTCTGTGTGTGTGTGTGTCCTGATTTCCACTTGATGCCATCCTTCTGCCTAAAGAACTGCCTTTACTGGTTCTTGTAGCATCGGCCTTTTGGCAATGCTTTTGCTTGTCTGAAGGTCTTTGTTTTATCTTCATTTTTGAAAGGTATTTTTATTGGAAATAAAATTCTGGATTGGCAAGTGTTTTTCCTAAAGATTTAAAAAGATGTCAGTCACTTGTCTTATGCTTTGTATAGTCTCTGAGAAGTCTGCTGTGATTCTTCTTACTATTCCTCTGCATGTGATGTTTCTTTTCTTCTCATTGTCTTCAAGATTTCATCTTTATCTTTGCTTTTCAACAGCCTGACTCTGGATGTGTCTAGGGATTTTTGTTTTGTTTTGTTTTTGTTTGTTTTGTGAGGAAGCAGTTATCCTGCTGGAGATTCTTTAGGCTTCTTGGAACCGAGACTTGTTGTCTTTCATTAATTTGGGGGTAATTCTTTGTCATAAGCTTTTCAAATTATTTTTGGCCTTGTTTTTCCTCTCTTCTTCTTTAGGAACTCTAATGTTACATGATTTTATATTTTTCCACAGCTCTTGGAGGTGCTGTTCTATGTAAGTCACTCCTTTTTAACTTACATTTCCATTTGAATGATTTCATTAACATCTTCAACTTCGGTAATTCTTTCCTTATGTTTTGTCGCCAATGAACCCATCAAAGGAATTCTTTATCTCTGCTACTATTTTTTAAGTAGAGCATTTGCATTTAACACTTTTATACTTTCTTCTTCTCTGATGATATCTTCCATCCGTTCATGCATATTGCCCACCTTTTTCATTAGCTCTTTTTAACATATTAATTATAGTAAAGTCCCTGAGAGTTGCAATAGCTGAGTCATCTTTCAGTCTGGTTCTATTAATTCCTTTATCTCTCTCTCTCTTTTTTTTTTTTTTAAAGATTTTATTTATTTATTTGACAGACAGAGATCACAAGTAGGCAGAGAAGCAGGCAGAGAGAGAGGAAGAAGTAGAGAGCCCACTGAGCAGAGAGCCCAACGTGAGGCTCGATCCCAGGGACCTGGGATCATGACCTGAGCCAAAGGCAGAGGCTTTAACCCACTGAGCCATCCAGGTGCCCCAATTCCTTTATCTCTTGACAGTGATTTTTTTCCTTACATTTTTATGTGAGTCATAGTTTTTAGTTATATGCAGAACATGTCTAGAAGAACAAAAAAACTAAGGTAAATATAATTTATGCTTGACAATAACCATACTTGTTCTTCTTTCAGGCCATTAGTGGGGCAAAGGAGGGGGGCAGAGGGTGAAGGTCAAGTCAATCCATCAGCAGTTGTTAGATTTGGGTTTAGTGTACCACAGACTTCAGTAGATAGCTGTTGTTATCATTTGCTTAGAATAGACCCGTGAGTACTGGAGAGGATTTCTAAGTATTAATGCTTTACCCTCAGCTTTCCACTGCCACTATATACCTGCACCACAGAGGACATCTGTCTCGCTGCTCTGGCCCCTATGCCAAGTAGGAGGACTTCTATTGTTTGCTTCTTTGTGTGTGTCTTCTTGCAGGGGTTTGCCATTTCTTTGTTGTCCTTGCCCTGGATGAGTCTGAGGCAAGCTCTGTGTGCCTGAACCTTGGGGTTAAGGCTTCTTGATTTCTTCCCTCCCCCACAGGAGTAGGAGGTCTCTGCTTTGGAGCAGTGCAGATTCCTGGACACAAATCTGGGTACAGAAGGTTTTTGCTTCCACTCCTCCATCAGCAGCAGTGGTTCTGCCTATGTGTGCAGGTGTGGCGAGAGTTCCTTCATCCCCCTCAGAGATGAGCAGATTTTGTTTCTCTTATTCTCACAGAAGCAGTGGACTTTTGACTGGTCCTAGAGGCGAGGGTTTTTCTGCCCTCCCTCAGTGGCTTAAGACTTTGGCTTTGCAAGAGAAGTCTCTGGGAAGGCCTTGTGCTTGTCTTTTGGCGACAGCTGGTTACCCCCTGCGTGTCTATTTGGTGGAGGAGGACTCTCTCCGATCTTTTCCTTTGCCTCTGACTTTGTTGTGAACACCCAGTGCAGGTTTATAGAAAAGAGCTGGAGGGTGAGTGCAGATTCCCTTGTCTGAGGCTCTCAGCTCCTCCAAACGGACACACTAGCTCACACTTGGCCTTTAAGGAGTCATTAAATTTTTAGCTGATTTCTTTTCATCAACTAATATGGTGGCCGCCTCTTTCCCTTATGCTCTACCAAGTGAAGCAATTCATGAATGGCCTAGTATTCTTTGGATTTCAAGCCACTTAGTTGCCTTGTGACCTCATTTCTCTGATGGGGTCAAGAGAAGTTATTATTTATATATCGCCCACCTTTTCTCATTGTTCTGATGGAAACATTATTCTCTTGTGACTTGTTACATCCTAAGTGGAAGCAGAACTCTGTATCCTATTTCACAGGACCTGCAGTTTTTGCCCAGTGGAATCCTGTTCTTTCCAGTTTTAGTCCCTGCTTAATATTTCGTTGTGATGATGGATCATTATTTCTGATGAACATTGAAGGATTTTCACCTTTTTTTAAATCATTAAAACAATGCCAAGATGAATAACTTTATACATAAATTTTTGATCATAGGTATGATATTTTCCTTTGGCTAAAATCAGAATAGCTGAGTCAAAAAATAGGTGAATTTCTCAACTTGTGATATTCATAGCATAATGGAGTTGTAGACCTTTGATTAGTAGTGAGGCTAAATATGCGTTCGTATGTTTTTTTCTTCCATTTGCCTTTTAAAGGGAACATACAGTTATTTTCCTCACAACTCCAAATCCCCCACTGGCTGAGGACAAAGATACCATCTCTTCCTCCTTCCTCCATTTTTGTTGAAGAAAAAGATCTAACAAAGTGAGATGCCAAAGCCCACTTTCCTACCCAGAAATGTCCTGCCTCTCATGGAACAGGAAGGTAGAACAGCCACAAATGAATCTGGTGTCTAGACAGGCAACAGAACGCATGGAACATTTGCATACTTCTGGCTGGTACTCTCCCTGGTGCTCTGAGTGGGATATACTACTCGATAAGTAATAAGAGTCATTTTAGTGCTGGTTTGCTTCATGGAAGACTCTCTTTCTCAAGAGTCCAGCTACTGCTGAGCTAGAAACAGAGTAATACAGGAGATGTTGTTTAAACAAGTGGCATCTGAAGGCACAAATGCATATATTTAAAGGAAGAAATAAACAGGAAACAGACCCATTACTTGCTGCCCAGGCTGTCGTCTTGCCATGAAATGATTTACAAGGTTAATGTCCTTGCAACAGCTCTTTGGTGAAAACCTCTGATGGGCCGAGTCCCTTTCTCAATCTGAAAGAGTGTGATTCATACGTATTTGTGAGGTTCACGTACATTTTCTTTGTTACTGATGCAAACTTCAAATGGCAGTGTATTATGGGGACCCCTTGTGAGTTGAGAGTTGAAGTGAAAATATTGTCTTAAGTAACAAATTTGTTGATGGCTGTTCTGTTATCCTCAATGAATATTTAGACTTTTCATGTGCAGCTTGTCATGTCAGAGCGATTAGGGAGATTTTCCTTTGACACATTTTATTCTCATTCCTCAGTCTTCCTGTCACCATGTCATATCCTGCTGCATCTGTCATGGAACGATTAGGAGAGAGATGAGGTTTTTGTTCATAACCACAGTTTACATGGGAGCACTGCAGAAATTACACCCCAGTTAGGGTTCTCAGCCGTTTTCTCTACTCCTTCATCAGTACAGAGGGTTTCCGGAGACAAAGAAGAGCCCTCAACCAGGAGGCCGTGCTACAAGACGGTTTGTAAGTTGCACAGAAGAAGGTACATACATATCGAAAAGTAACCCTTTGTGGGGGGTCCCGTTTGACTTCGTTATTACTCACTGAAACCACTCTTCCAAGTGGCTCTTGATGCTGCCTGCATGCGTATTTCATGTATGTACCGTATCTCTTGGGGCTCACATATAAAGTAGTAGAAGTTGACCATGTGAAACGTAGGCAGAGTTAGAGTCTGAATTGGCACCGGGTCAATCATTCGTTCATTTGGCTGGCCGAGGAGGCAGTTAGGAACGGAGAGGTACAACAGACTCTCGGAATCAGCATGGACCACTTTTGGCATTCTCCGGATTTCGTCTCCACAGCCATAAAATGGTGATAGTGGTGGTATCTGCCTTACAGAATTATTCAGTGAATAAATCAGTTAATGTGTGCGAAAGCGTCTATCACAGAGGAGATGTGCAATACATATGTGTGTAATTAGCCACACGTAAAGCTCCATGCGGAAGCTCTTCCGTTTCTGAAGAGCTGAGTTCTAAAACCCCACTCACGTGCCCTTTTCTTGCCTAAGTTCAAAGTGACTCGGAGAGGTTTAAGTTACTGGTTTCCAGATGACAAACCTGAAACCTAAGTGGGCCCTTCGAAGCGTTAAACCAGAAGCACTCTTCTTTACATCCTATTCAACGCTTCCCCCCAGATGTGGACCTCCTATGGCTCCAGCACCCTCCTTGGCCGACAGATGGGGGTTGCTGGTTTGGATGGGCCCTGAACCCCGCAACTTTGAGCCTTATCTTGGAGCAGACACGTGAACACTCTTCGCCATACTTGGGCTTCCGTTCACACAGCAGCTCCTGGCTACTTGTTCATACTCCCGGCTTCAGCAGGATTCATGGAGTCCCGGCCGAGGGATGGCATTCGTCGTGGCCAACACAGAGCCACAGCCCCCAGAGGTCGCCTCTCTCCTTTCACCAGTCCCTGTTCCTCCTTTCGATCATGATTTGGTCTCTGGCCTCAAGGATTCTTCCAGGTCTGCCAGGTGACCCCCGCAGTGGAAGGCATCCCCTCGCCGCTTTCAGTCTTGAAAAATTGTTTCTACTTTTGTTTCCATCATAATCATGTGCCTTTTTCTTTTTTCAGCATTTTAAATGTACTCACTGCTTTTACACTTTTCGGACTGGTTTACTGACGTCCATAACAGAGCTCAGCACTGAGCACCAACGCAGCTAACCACCCCCTGACTAAGGAACGATGTGTGACGGAATGAAGGCTTGTGGCCGCGGACACTGTCTGCTGGTGGTGGGCAGCGTTGATGCCCTTTTCCACCCTGCTTTGTCTGTACTGCAGACTTCCTTAAGTGGACAAGTTGTAAGTAGAGGCATTTCTGAATTCAGGGAAATGGAAGAGATAAAGAGAAGAAACGGGATAGTCCTGGCTCTTATTAATCATATCATTTAATTGGAAAGAAAATAGGGGCGCCTGGGTGGCTCCGTTGGTTAAGCATCTTGACTCTTGATTTCGGCTCAGGTCACGATCTCAGGGTCCTGGGATGGGGCCCCGCGGATTAGGATTCTCTCTGGATGGCTCAGGTGGTTAAACGTCTGCCTTCGGCTCAGCCTGGGATGCAGCCCCGCGTCGGGCTCTTCGCTCAGCGGGAAGCCTGCTTCTCCTCCTCCCTCTGCCCCTCCGCCCCACGTGCACGCACGCACGCTCTCCGATAAATAAACTCTTTTTAGAAAAATCTTCTTTAAAAAAGATTCCCTCTGTCCCTCTTCCTCTGTCCCTCCTCCTCTGTCCCCTGCTCGCACTCTCTCTTAAAAAAAAAAAAAGGTAAGAAAAGACGCCTACCTACTTATAAAATAACCAGGGCCCTCCAGTCCATATAGGAAGGCAGCCGAGGGAGTGCGCAGCAGAGGAGAGGAGAGGAGAGGAGAGGAGAGGAGAGGAGAGAAGGGCGGGACGAGGTCCCTGAGGTCCCCGTGAGTGACGGTCCCTGGCCTTCTCCGACACTCTCCTTCTCCCCAGACAGAGTCTCTCCCCTTGTTGTAACTGCTTCTACAGCCTCAGTCAGTGCCCGCAGTTTTCTAAATACACGTCTTTGATGTTTTGTGTTCAGGTTCTTCCTACACATCCTGTAATTTGTGTGGTTAACGTTGACAGGAGTCGCCGAGTTTCTATCCCAGGGAGAGGGCCCGGGGTGGGTGTGCAGACACCTCCTCTCCCCCCTGCTATCCCAGGTGAGCAGCAGGAACTGTCACGGTGCCAAGACTCTTCCCAAGTGCCACTGGGTGCTACACCTGGAGAAGATGTCGTGAGGAGGTTGTTGCCCAAAGACAGCGAGCTCCAACAGAGAAGCACCAGTCAGCCGGAGAAATTAAAAACTCACCCTCTTCTCTCCTTGCTTTTCCCAGAGAAATGCTTCCACGGATTCAGAAAACTAAAGAATGGATGAATGAGTGAATGAACAGGAGCATAGGCGAAAGCTCCCTTCCTGGGGGGCATACCTCGTTGCAAAGGGTGTTCTAAGAGTCAAATTCTTAGTCCAAAATACTGAACTTACAAGATTAAAAAGGGTGAATTCCCGGGGAGAGAAAGACCAAAGAAATTACTGTCGGCCCACCGGCTGAGGAAATCTGTGTCAGAAATCAGCTTTGAACTGTCTCCCTGTCCAAGTCACTTATTTCTCCTCACACTGCCTATTTTCACATAAAGCAATAACTAATGTGTCGCAGATACAAAGACTCTCCGTGCTGAGATAATGTGATTTGTCAGGACACGTTCACTGACGCAGCTGAAGCGCGCTAGCTCTTCTGACATCCGGCTCTCTCTTACAAACCTTTTCTTGTCTTGTCTTTCATTTTAAAATAGAGAAAACAATTACTCAGATGTCCTAACTATCCAGAGATGTAGACAGACCCCATACATCTGCATCTGTTTCAGGATAAACGAACAGGCTTTCAAATCCTGTCCAAGAAAGAACCTGGGTTTTTAGGACAATGAAGATGTTCACTTGCCGTGGGAGAGCCGGTACTGGTTCTCGGGGGCTGAGAAAGCAGTCATCTGGCATCATCTGGAACCTAACCCCAGTGCTCAGCGCTAGAAGGAGATCCGAAGAGTCCGGGAAGCCCAGGTGGTGATGAGGGCATGTCTGGATCCTCACCGCCAGGGGCTTCCCGGGAAAAAGAGGAACAGAAATGAAGAAAGTGCTTCTCACTCGGTGTTCCTGGGATGGCTCCGTCTAAAATGCAAACAGGACACTTTCTCTGCCGGTCCTTGGAACTCGTGCTCTTCTTACCTGCACAGGTGCTGGCAGGTCAGGGGAAAGGCAGCGGGAGACTCTGGCCTAAACCGCTGACGTTTCTCGTTGAAACCCCGGGTCCAGGTTGTCTTGCTGGAAAGGATGCGGCCGTGAGACCTGAGGTCCTTGTCCCGCCGGTCCCCTCGCTGTCCCCGAGCGGAGCCGGAGCCGCGCTGCCCGGGTGCAGACGGGCACGGGTCACTCTAGGGGGTCCCCGCCGGTTCTCGGTCCGAATCGTTTTGCTCTTGAAAATACAAAATGCTCGTCCGCTTGGGCGTCTTGTCTCGGGCCTGTGTCTCGTCTTGGGAAAACAAGGTCGCTTTCGGCGGTCACTTTTGTCATCCCCGGAGCGTCCTTACCTGCGGTCCGGGCGCTGGGCTCGGTCGCCGCCCCTCTCTGCGCCGCGAGTTCTCCCGGCGCGTCGCCCGAGGCGGGGTCTGAGCGTCTGGGACGGACGCGGCGACACTCGCGGCGACACCGTGACCGGCAGAGCCGGGATCTGAGCGGACTCGGCCCCGGTCCAGAGCGCGTGGTTTTCCGGGACCGGCGCGGCGGGAGCGACTCGTTCCTCCTCGTCCTGCGTCCTGCGGCCCGGCCGGGTCCTGTGTCCGCGGGTCCCCGGTTCTGCTGCGGGTCCCGGTTCCGCCGCGGGTCCTGGTTCTGTTGCAGGTCCTGGTTCCGCCGCGGGTCCCGGTTCCGCCGCGGGCCTGGGCCGGAGTGAGCGGCGATGCTTGCTTGCGCGCGAGCCGAGCGGCCTCGGAGCCTGGTCGCGGCCGCCCCTTGCGAAAGGTGACGACGGTGCGCTGTCCGCTGTCCCCGGGCCGCTCCGTTCTGTCCAGGCCCCACCCCCGCCGGGCCCCCCCACCCGCAGCCCCTCCCCCACCGCCTTCGCTTCTGTCCTCCGGCCGGACCCGCGCGGCTCAGAACGTGGTTCTGGACCGGCGCCGTCAGCTCCCCTGGACGCCGGTTGGAAACGCAGGTCCGACCGCCCAGGCCCCGGCGGTTCCGACGTGCAGCGACTGTCGGGGAAGCAGATCTAGAACGTTCTTCTTCACCTCGACGGCTCTTCCTGGCTCTTCCGAACAGACCCCCGGAAGCTGAGGACACGGTTCGGGGACCGTCTGGACAGTCCGCCCTCAGCCGGTCTCCGAGGTCAGCGAGCTGCGTCCGTCCAATGCCCCCGTGCGGCAGGGCCCCCGCGGACGCGACGCTCAGTCCCGCTGCTTCTGCTGCCCCGGACCGTCCCGTCGGCAGTGCCGCCCGCGCACTGAAGCTCGTTTCGGAAACTAGAGTTGTTGTTCGCAGAAACGTTACAATGTTAACGCGGGCGGGTTTCTTGTTACTTTAATGAACAACCGGTTCCGCATCTGGTTCGTAACATGCGCGGGTTGTAGACGCGGTTCCGTGGTCTGCGTTCTTCACACCGAACTCGGACGCATCAGCCACTCGCTTCTCGGCAGCGGGGACGGACCCATGTCCCCGCAGAGACCAGAGCTCTCCGGGCGCGCAGGGAGGTCCCGAGTCCGGGGAGTCCGAGACCCGGCGTCCCGCAGTCCCTGTCCCCGGGCTGCAGGACGCGGGCCTGGCGCTGCGGCTGGTCGTGCGGGACCTGCTCAGTAGACCATAGACTCCTTAAGGAGTGACTGTCCCTTTCATCTTCCTCCTTATGGGACTAGTGACCCGTGGCACCTGCACAGGTACATTTGGGGCTGAGGAGTGTGTTTATGGTCCAGTTTGTGCAGAATGCTGAGAACCCGCTTTTCAGGTGAAAGTGTGTGTATGACGCTGTCACCCTCAGTTGCTGAGGTAAGTGGTCCCTGAACATGCCCACCCACGCTGGCACAGGCCCTCCCCCTCACGGTAGGGCTCGCAGCCTCCCACTGTGGTGCTGGCGTTCAGGGAGCGCACTGCGCACTCTTGCAGTGTCTCCTCACACCGCAGGGATCTTACTGTCCAGGACTCCCAGTGCCTCTGGCCCTTAAAGGTATGGCGAGAGGCCATACCTGTAACGTAGATCAGCCAGCAGAAGGCCCTTTGGCCACATCTGCTGGGAACTGACCTTGGCCAAATCCAGTGTGAGGGGGGAGGAGGAAAAGGCTCTTCCCTGAGCAGAATCCTGCCTGAGACCAAATTCTACCATAATTAACAGTTGGGGACAAAAACAGCCATGCAAAGCACTGGTCGCTTGACGAAGCCTCACCTCCTGCCCTTGGGGACATGTCGGTGAGCCTTGCAGGGAAGACATGCGGTGGCACTCTGTCCCCGCCTCATCGGGATCCTGCCACAGGAGTCTGTGGTCGGGCGCAGGAGGGAGCAGAGCCTTTGGGGACGTCACTCTGAGGAATAGGGGTCGCAGAGAAGTGCCTACATGGTATTTCTAGCCAATGCAGTATTTCGGCCACTGCTTTTACCAGTGAAAACTCATCTCCCTTATCTTAATTACAAACTCTTTGGGGTGATTGGAGATAAAAATAGTGGAAGCCTGTAATGGGCCTCTGGCTTAGGAACTCACTGGAGTGTGTCCGATGCCGGCTGAGCCTGCCTGCACTGCGGCCTCCAGCCCCGCTCAGGATCCAGAAGCTTGTGTGGGGGCAGGGCGGAGCAGGGGACCGGGTTCTGGTAGCCACGTTCTTCCTGCGCCGTCCTCCCAGAGGGAGTGTTGGAGGCTCCGTCACGCGTGAGGTCTTTCGGGCCCCCAGGCTGAGATATGAGCGGTGTCTGGCTCCGAAACACACGGCCCTTCCTGTGGCTGCCCCAGCGTCCTGCCTCCACACTGCCTCCTTGGCCTGAACTCCTTTTGTAAAGCCGTGGCACGTAAGCTTTTGTCTTCGGCCCTGCCTTCTGGGGAACCCAAGGGAAGACACTCATCACCATCAAGGATGGTCAAGTTTTGTTCCAAAAACTAAGAAGGTAGAAGAATGGGGAATGACGTCCCCATACAGTTTTCTTTAGGTTGATGTAATTGAACGTGTATACCGTCCGCTGGTCCACAGCTCAACTCTCCAGACTGACGGTCTTCTGGAGTCCTTACAGCGCAGTTGTACGGATGGGATGTTGGACAACACGGCAGCCGTGGTTGAGGGGGTTTATCAGGGTGGGCTTCCCGGAAGAAATTAATTTGAACTGAGTTTTGGAGGCCTGAGGAGCTTTGGAAGGATGGGCTGCTCAGGTGCAGGAAATGCGCTAGGAAGCCTGTGCTGTGCTCAAGGGTCATCACGTGTGCAAGGGGGAAGCCCGTGCCCACCAGCCTATTCTCTCTCAACCAGACAGTCAGCCTACCCAGTCAGCCGGCTGTAGCAGTGAGCCTGGTCCTGGAGGTGGCTGAAGCGACTCCCTCCACTCCTTTTGGCAGAGTCTGGTGGCCCATGAGAGCTTATCATTGATTAGAGCTCGGAATTAAACGTGTTCCCTTGGGTGGGGGTGGGGAGCTGAACTCTGTTGGTGACTGTCCTTTCAGCCAAAAGGCCACATGTATGTAGGCTAGAGTGATCAGGGGAATACACACACGTACACACACACTTCTGTCTAATATCGCTGTAATCCCTTTTAACATTTTACTGCCAAAAGAGTAGGGCAGTCTCCTTTTTAAAAGTACTATTCTTTAAATTCTTTCTTTCTTTCTTTCTTTTTTTTAAAGATTTGTATTTGTTTGAGAGAGAGAGAGAGCGTGTGCACATGAGATGGGGGAGGGGCGGGCCCGAGGGAGAGGGACAAGCAGATTCCCTGCTAAATGCAGAGCCCACGTGGGGGTCTGTCACCCATCATGGGGTGACACAGGGCCTGACATGGGGCTGATCCTGGGACCCTGAGGTCATGACCTGAGCCGAAGTCAGATGCTTAGCCAACTGAGCGACCCAGGGACGCCTTTAAATTCTTTAAATTGACCCTTCTTTGAATTGGATTAAATTTTCTTACCTAAATCCTACACCAAATCCTAAAGTAAACAAAGAAAATAAAAGTTCAACAACAACATCAAATGTTTGGGGCCTTGGGAATCGAGTATCTCTTTGAGAATCTGATGAAAGCTGTGGCCTTTGAGCCCCCAAAAGGAAAGTACACAAAGGAGTTTGCATGCAATTTCCTAGGTCCCAGAGTGAGAGCAGGGTTGTGTTTTCTCCTTCAGCGCTCGCTTAATCTCAAATACCAAGGATGAACATGGAATGGAGTTTTGAGGGTGAGAGAAACTGGAAATGCAACTTTGTATAAAAAATTACTTTGTAAGTGATTTTATTTGTTGATTTAGTAACCCTTTTCTATACACAGTCAGGAACTAGTCTGAGCTCTGATTACTTAAGGGGAACAATTGATAAGGAAGCAGGAAGGGGGGGAGGTGTGTGGGAGTGAGGAAGGACAGAGGGACGAAGAGCCGGGAGAGAGCAGAACTGCAGTCTAACCAACTTCGATTGTGCTGAGACAACCAGAGAAGCGCTTGGGATCAAACCATTAGGAGGGTGAACGGACATCATTGCTTTTGCCAAATACAGATGGATCGTGGTCCTCACTCCTTCTGGAACAGGCCAACAGTTCAGTTGTTTACTGGGCACCTACTGTGTTAACGAGTGCTTTGTGTTCAAGGAACCATGGGTGATGAGACTTGGATCAAGGAAAATCCTGCCCACAAAAAACTTGTCATCTATGTAGAATCAAAGCTTTGAAAAAAGCCCCCCCCCCCCAAATCTCCTCTTGACCCTCCTTATTCTGTCTTAGCAGTCAGCGTGCCTGAGTCTTGTCTTCAAGCACGTCATTGCTGGTGAGGTACAAATAATGTTCCTTGTGTTGAAATTCTGAAATGATTGTGTTTATCTTTCAAACTGCTGCTTAGCGAATGAATGTAAGCTGTTTGTACAAAGACACATTAAATTCGAGTGGATGGATGCCACCCCCATGTGCAGACCTCCAAAGCAAATAAAGCTGAAGGCAGAGAGAAAATAAAGATACGTCCTTTCCCAACTGCCTTGCCAGTTTCCAAAGGAGACGTTTCCATGGAGCAGTTGTTCCCCGTCTCTGCGCCCTCCATGTTGGGAAGGAGAGGCTCCCGGAAGATGACGATTATGCATCTAGATAGTCCAATTTAAAGATTTTCTTCTACGGGAAGGCGTATCACGAAGTAGCACAGGGGAAGTGATGTTGAGACTAATGGGGGGGTCGAGACCAGATCAGGAATGATCAAGACTTTCAGGACACCCTTCAGACGCAGTCATCATGAGCCCTCTTACTCAAAGCCACGACAGCACCCCAGAGGCAAAATCGAGAGCACAGCAGCAGAGCCCCTTTTCAAACACTTCAAAGAGTCTGGAAGATTTTCTGAAGCTCCCCATCAGGGTGCTTCCTCTTCAGGTCCACATCCAAAGGAATCACATCTTTCACCTCCTAGTGGGCAATGCCAGAGGGGACCTAGCGGGGGGGGGGGGGGGTGGGGGGGAGTGCCGTCCATTCCATTTACAAACTGCCGGCTGTGTTATCTGTCCTCTCAATGAATGTTTAGTAAACATCCCAATGATTTTGCCTGGTTCCCTACAAGATACCAAAGTTGTAGGGAAAATGACTTTCCGGCTAGGCTTTAAGTGAAATCACAAAACCAAACGTGTAATCAAGACGCCAGTGGCAGCTCATCGCTCATCATTAGGATGCATTTGTGGGGCTGTAATTTTTTTGTCACCTGCGGTGGTGGTTACTTTTTGCATTTCCTGAGGCCAGCCCCCCTGGAAGTTGGCAGTGGGAGGGTCATTTCCCCTTCCTTCATGCTCTCATGGTCCCCCTTGGAAATCTCACACACCACCGGCTTTGGACTACTGTGCTTAGGGTTGGTCAAGCCATAGGAAATGCCTGTAGGCAGAGAACCACAATTTCTTCTTCACCGAAAGAGAAAACAGTTTTAAGATGCTTAGCACACTCAGATTTGGGAGGAAGGGAGGGAAAAAAGGAACAAATCCTAAATCCTTTCTTCTCCATAGAACAAATTTTTGGCCTCAAGTCTATTTTTTTTTTTTTTAAGATTTATTTATTTATTCGAGAGAGCAAGAGAGAGCGATCGTGTGTGCATTTGAGTTGAGGAAGGGGCAGGGAATGACCCATGAGATCATGACCTGAACTGAAACCCAGAGTCAGATGATCAACCAACTGAGCCACCCAGGGGCTGTAAGTCTCAAGTCTGTTTTTAACATTTCAGTTGTCTTTATTGTGATCCATTTTATTGGAATAAAAATAGTCTTTGGGGACTTGACAGAGTGGCAAGATGGCGGCCCACATCTTCATCCGTGTTCTATCACTTGCACTCACGCCGGTCGGGGTGTCATGGTGAGTGACAGCACTTGCTTGGGTAAAGGGGCCTCTTCTGTTGAGCTCAGTGCGGAGAAACATCTTCCCACGGTGGAGTCGCTGATGGGAATGGGCAGGTTTCCAGAGTCTGTTGCGGGCCTGTTCTTGCCAGCTGTGACTTTGAAGCTGTAGAAAGCGGCTCCCAAGCAGCTGGTAGGATGAGCTTGAGTGCTCCAGCGCTTGTGCTTTGGGCTCAAACCCGTGCGTATCTGGTTTCAAATCTGTGGAGGGGAACTACTCTTCCTTGGGTTGCTCTTGGGTTCATACCAACCGCTGTTTTTCTCTCCCTTGAAGGTTCTAGAAGTTTCCTCCTGTCTCGGGGTCTGAGTAGCTGTGGAGAGACAGAGAGGAAGCCACTCACATTCCAAGCCAAGACCAGACCTGTTGGAGTGGCTGTTAGATATTGCCAGTGGGTTGCCGTGTTCAGCAGCTCAGAGAATGGCCTGAAAGCTCGTGCTCAGAAATCATCCTTTTAAACCAGAGCTCTGAGGCCTCGCAGTGAAATGGTTGGGATCTGGGGCTTGGGGCCTGATGGGCACGAATGTCTTTAATCATGTCGTTGGTTTCATATTCACAATCCTGTGTTGGCACTAACCCAAGAGATAAGCGCCTCATGAAGAACCCAAAAGCAGGCGGCACGTGTATTGTGTGGTTTGTGTTTTTTGGAAACCTTGGCATTTTATCTCTCACGCTCTGGGTCCTTCTGAGTCACTCTAGGGTTTGTATTTTCCTGAGAAGCTTTCTCAGTAATTTATTAACCAAAGAATCATTGGCTTCATTGTTCCACAGATAAGGAGGAGTGCCTGCTCTGGGCCACACCTGTGCTAGGCTCTGGAGAGTGGCTTTCTGCTGGACTCCATCCGTCCAGCAATATATCCATGTCACAGGACAGGTTACCCCAGAAGCTGACTCTGAGGTGGATATTATGTTATAAGAAGTGAACTGGATAGGGCCTTCGGGTCAACACCAACAGAAGAAGGGCCGGAAACAGGACTGGGCAAGGGGAGAAGCAGGGTCCTCTCATCAGTCCATCAAAGGCCTCAGCCCACCATATGGTGGGTTCTGAAGTTGGGGTGACTCTTCAGAGCCATTGAGAGATGAGGCAGTGGGACCAGGCCTAGGCAATGGACGACTCTCCTTACGTAAGGTTAGTCCCTGGATGGGGTTGTTAAGAGAGGGCGTGACCTAGAGCAGGGCAGCTCCCTGCCGCGGAAGCAGTGCTGTCAGTGACTGTCCACAGAGAGGAGGTCCGGATGGCAGGTCAGCGTCCATGGCGAGTCCTACCTTGCGCTTGGCGAGTCCTACATTGTGCTCAGCGACTCCACAGATGGTCCTGATTCAACAGCCTTGTCCCAGAGTGAGACGTCAGTTAGTTAGTTAGGGCTGGTTAGTTCTGTAGCCCGTTCAAGGACCTTTCCAACGTTCTGCTCCGTCAGCCCAAGGGGTCCGCTTTGTTCCTCAGTCTTCTGCCTGTCACGGTCACAGACGGCTATAGTAGGTCCTGGGGTCACTGTGAAAAGAGAAGCCACTTCTGCCCGTGTGTACTTTCTGTGGTTGAGAAAACATTCTCTCATCTTGACCTTTTTTATTGTGGTAAAATATACACAACATAGTATTTATCGTTTCAACCGTAAGCGTGCGGTTCTGTGGCATTAAGTACATTCCCAGTGTTCCCGCGCTGGGTGACTGTCACCAGGATCCATTCCCAAACCTTTTCCATCATTCCCAGCAAACACTCCACAGCCAGTAAACAGGGGCTTCGCTTCCCCTCTGCTTCCCACGCTTCCCTCCAGTTCCGAGGACCAACGATCCTACTTCCTGTCTTGGTGAATTTGCCTGTCCAGGGACCTTATGTAAGTGGAATTATGAACAATGGTTGTCCTCTGTGTCTGGTATATTTCACTAGGCCTGTTTCCAAGGTCCCTCCGTGCATGTTATAGCGTATATAAGACTTTTATCCTTTCTGTGCTGGAATAATATTCCATTATACCTGCATATACAGACAGACATAGATACACACACACATTACATATACATCTGTCTGTCTGTCTATACACACACCATTTTGTTTACCCATTCATCTCTTAATGGGCACTTGGGCTGTTTCCCCTTTTTGGCTACTGTGCAGAACGCCGTCATGAATACCGGCATGCGAGTGTATGTTCATGTCCCTGCTTTCCATCCTTCTGAATGTGTGCCCGAGAGTTGAATTGCTGGGTCATATGATAACTTGATGTATAACCTGCTGGAAGACTATTTTTGTTAGCAGCCGCGACATTTTACATTTCTACCAACAATGCATGAAGGTTCTGATTTCTCTGTGTCTTTACCAACATTGGTTATTTTCCTTTTAGAAATCATACCCATCTTCCCTCCATGGCTTATTGACCACTGTTGACCAATTCTTAAATTGATTACTGGGAAAGTGAATGAGATCATCACTGATGCTTCAAACCAATCAGGACTCACATCGTGGGTAGAGTCCACATTCCCTGACGGACATGGCTGCAGGGACAAGAGTCGGCTATCTGAACAAAATCAGAGCATTCCAGCAAGAAAGAAAGGCTGGGGGCAGATTATAGAGAGACTGCGGCCAACATCTGCAATGGAGAGGCTTTATTTAAAAATATCAGTGCCTGGGGGCGTCTGGGTGGCTCAGGTCGTGATCTCAGGCTCCTGGGATCGAGCCCCGCATCGGGCTCTCTGCTCAGCGGGGAGCCTGCTTCCCTCTCTCTCTCTCTGCCTGCCTCTCTGCCTACTGGTGATCTCTCTCTGTCAAATAAATAAATAAAATCTTTAAAAATATATATATACCAGTGCCTGGAACAGAAATGCCCTTTGAGTCGGTCTACAGTGGGTTTCCCACGTCAGTCATTTCTGAATGTTCACCCAGTTGACTGGAACGTGGAGTCAGGACTGAGACCCCTGACCTCGTGCGCAAGGCCCCCGGCTAAGCCAGCAGCTCTGAGAGCTGAGAAGTACAGCATGCAGCCCAAACACCGGACAGGGCCTGCCCTGGGGGACGGAGGCAGTCCCCCCAGAGAGGTGATACCTAGACTGGTACTTGGAAATGTCAGGTAAGCCAGGCCAAGGACACAGACACAGGAGAAAGGGAGAAGACGGTGCCAGAAGGATGGGAATTTCAGTCCCGTTGGAGTGTAATGTTCCAGCCTTCGGATGACAGTGTGTTTATCCAGATACGTGCGATTCCCAGAGCATCAGCTAGGCCTCACGCTGCAGCCTGGTTTACCTCTGGGTAAGCCTACCCATCCCCCACAGCCTGCGCTCGGTAAGCCGAGTAAATAGCAGGTCGTCTGCGCTGCGTTTGAAGCCTGCTTGTGCTTGGTCCAACCAGTGTGGCCTTGAGGAAGTCCGATGACCTCTCTGGAGCTCCAGAAAGGTCCTACAAAGTGAGGCTACAGCGAGCACCTTACAGAGCTGCTGTGGAGCCCGATGAAAAAAGGTGTGTGAGTAGCGCACAGTAATACGCCGATGGGTCCCCAAATTCTGTCCCCATCAGACCTGTCTCGAGCACCTCTGATCTCCGGACCTGTCCGACGAGCCACCACTTGACAAGGCCCCTTGAGTGTAACGGCATTGCCCACCTGACAGCTCGAAGGCTGAGCCCCTCAGGCACTGCTGGAAACCAGCTCCCCCGCTCCTTCCCTCGTGGCCGCAGATGCGGTCTCCATCCGAAGTCATCCCCGACTCCCTCCGCTCCACAGTCCGGTCTGCTAACCAGTCCTGTCACTCTATTTCCAAAATGTTCAGAATTTGACCGTTTCTCACACCCGCCGCCCGGTCCTGGTCTAAGCCAACGTCCTGTCAGCCCAGACTTTGCAGCGCGTCCGAGTCGTTCCCCAGCTTCTGCCCCCCCCCAGTCCATTCTCCACACAAGTCTCGGGGTGACACTGCTAAGATGGAAGCCGGGTCCCTCCAGTCCCTTGAGCCAAATCTGCCCAAGGCTCCGTCTCGCTCAGGGTGAAGGTGGAGACCCTTGTGGTGATGCGCAGACGTGCTGTGACTCGGCCGCCATTTTTCTCTTGTCTCCTCCTCCCCTGCATTCACCTGCCTCAGCCCCAGCTCTCCTGCTTGGCCTCGAAAGTGCCAGAACACTCCTGCTGCGGGGCCTCGTGCTTCTGTTTCTCTGCCTGGAGTCTTCTGCCCCACCTGCCACACGGCTAACTACAGTGTCCCTGAGTCCTTCCCGAGACCTTGTTTTTTTTTGTTTTTTAAAGATTTTATTTATTTTATTTGACAGAGAGAGAGATCACAAGTAGGCAGAGAGGCAGGCAGAGACAGAGGGGGGAAGCAGGCTCCCCGCTGAGCAGAGAGCCTGATGCGGGGCTCGATCCCAGGATACTGAGATGGTGACCTGAGCCGAAGGCAGCGGCTTAATCCACTGAGCCGCCCAGGCGCCCCCCGAGACCTTGTTTTAAGTGGTGGCACCAGCCTTTGACTCCTGTTCTTCTCCACTTACTCCTGCCTTTGTAGTTACCACGGACGTGCTCTGTGTGTTACTCACCAGCTTTCTTCCCTACCAGAGTGTGCATACATGTACATTTTTGTCTGGTGCACACATAATACATGTGTTTATACATCTTCCTACCAGGATGCCCCCGCTCCCCAGGGGCAGGGATTTTGTCTGGTTTGTGCACTTCCTATCCCTAGTACCAGGACAGGACCGACACGCACGTCGTAGGGACACAGTGCATTTGTTAATACCATGTTTTACAGAACAGAAGCCTGGGGCTCGGTACGGTTAAACTATCTACTCAAGGAAACACAGCCAGGAAGTGGTGGAGTTGGGTGGTTTACGGCTCTGTGACGCTTTACAACGCACGAAGCCCATTCAGCAAAAGCACAGAGCAATGTCAGGGGCCCCACAGCAGCCTCCTCCTACCACAGCTGAAGAAAAGAAATCCCCCCAGTGAGGAAGGGTGAGGACCTGGAGGCCTCACCGACTTGCTGGTGGACCCTGGGCTGGGGGTTCAGAGTTGAGTGTCGTTGAGCAAGGAAGCCGGGGAACCATCCCCATACTTGTTCTGACGCAAAAAGGCCAGCGACTGTAATGAAGCTTCTGGAAGCCAAGAGGCACAGGAGAAAAGGCCCCTTGGCGGCACGGGACGGCGTCCAGTCTGTCTGATGGCTGTGGGGAATTTTTGATGCAAAGATCAGCCTCAAGACCCAGGCCACTGGCTGCCCCACCCACACCCTCTGTGGCCCCTAAAGTCCCCTTCTATTCATTCCACTGAACGCACAACAGGGAATCCTAGGGACTCCTCCTAGGGAAGAACATCACAGGACGGCCCTCTCATTAAACCCACCAGCGCTTCCCTGCAAGGACTGTTAAAGAGGGTCTGTTTCTGAGGAAGAGGACATTCAGCTGGACGGGGTTGTGCTGGGGCGTGAAGCCCAGGCCGCCTCCTCCTCCCACTCGGGAAGCTCGGCGGCTGGCGCTCTCCCTCCGCCAGAGCCCGGGGCCGGCAGGTGGCTTCCCTAGAAGTTCAAGTTCAAGTTGGTGGGGGCGGGGCGTCCATGGAAGTAGAGTCCTGTGAGCTGAAGAGGGCTGGGGCAGAGCTGAGGGCCAGAGCGAGGGCCTGGCCGCCTCCTGGGGGAACCACGGGCCCCTCTGTCTGTGCCCAGTCGGCAGGAAGGAGGAGGCGAGAAGGTCCGTGAGCGGCTTCGCCGGGTGCTCAGCAGAGCAGAGCAGAGTTTTCTTTCTCCTCCTCCTTTTCAGGAGCGAAACGAGCAGCCAACGGCTCAGATCAGGACTAGGAGAGGCTAATCTTCTTCCTCTTTTTGAAGATTTTATTGTTGATTGATTGATTCAGAGAGAGCCCATGAGTGGGGCAGGGGCAGACTCGCTGCCCAGCAAGGAGCCTGAAGAGAGGGCTCGATCCCAGACCCCGAGATCAGGACCTGATCTGAAGGCAGACGCTTAGCCAACGGAGCCACCCAGGCGCCCCGGGACAGGCTCTTTTCGAAGCTCCCGGACTGTAGCCCAGAGAGTGGAGGAAGGACAGAACCTTTTCAGTCACAAAATGCCTTCTGTTGACACACGGACCAGCCTGCTTTCCTCCCCGGCGGTGCGGACGAGCAGCAGAGATCCGTGGCTCTGGCCACCTCTTCCGCTTTCCCTTCAGAACACCCCCTCCCTGCGCACACTCACCACCGAGCCCCAGGGCCTTGGCAGGGCCTGCGCGCCTCTCCCGGGTCCCCCTCGCCGGGTGCTCCTCTCTGGGAGCGTCTTTGCCCACATGGAACCGCCCTGTCCTGGGGTTCACCCCTCGCAGGGTGTGCCCCGAGGCCAAAGGCTGGGTGATGCAGGGGGACCTTTCAGTTTGGGACGACTCTAAAGGGCCATCCAGCCCCAGAGGTTCCTGTTGGATCTGCTGGAACTTACTGGAGGTGAGCTTCTGCCTCCGCTCAGCCTGCCTTCCTCTCCCTCCCTCAGGAGTAGCCCTTAAGAGCGGTCTCAGGGCCTGGGGGGCTCAGTGGGTTAAGCCTCTGCCTTTGGCCCAGGTCCTGACCTCAGGGTCCTGGGATCAGGTCCACATCAGGCTCCCTGCTCAGCGGGGAGCCTGCTTCTCCTCTGCTCACTCTGCCCATGCTCACCCACTCTCAAATAAGTAAATAAAATCTTTTTTTTTCCTTATAAAAGTCGTCTCCCGGAGTCTTCTGCTTGTGACTCTAGGAGCCCAGCACAAGAGCACCAGTCCCTGCAGTGCCTCGCCTTTCCCTGTAGCCACAGCCCACTCATCTGACCTCCCAAGGACCCTCTTTCAACTTAAATGATTTCATGTGCAAATCCTGTATGTAAGTGTGTTTTGCAGATTGCTAGCTGTGCGTAAGCGTTGTTTGTGTTTGCTGGGCACCAGGTGAACCCTTGGACACCCGTGTTCAAGTCGCTGGGATACCAAGATAGCGCATTGAAGGGGATGGTGGTCTCCACAGTGATTCTGCCTGGATCTGAATCTTGGCCCTACTACATCTCAGTCTTGTAACCTCGGCCCAACTATGTAACCTTTCCTTTGCTCTGTAAAATGGTGATATTAATGGTCACTTCCCCCTAGAGTTTTTATTAGGATTAAATGAGCCAGTACATGGAGAGTTCTCAGAATAGCCATGACATATGATTTGCACATAGTATATATTCCTTACTGGGTCCTCACAAGACCCGCTGTAGGTATTACAATCACCACCTCCGGTAGACCCCCTCGTGCCCCACCTCCTACTCTGCCCATCTTTTCACACCAGCTCTTGCCGCAGCCACCTGCTGACCCCAGGTGTAACCCAACAGCACCTTGCTCAGCCGGACGCCTTATTCCCTACTTCCTGCCTGGTGTCTTTGCCACCTCCACCTGAGATGCTTCCAGAAATGCACTCAGCCGTGCTGACCCGAGCAAACTGGAGGTGTGAGGGAGCTGATATCCCGTGTGACATCCCTTGGCCAGGACACAGTTAGAGGCAGTGGGAAAACAGCCTTTTCTTTCATTCCTTGAGAGAGTAACTCCAAAGTGTGATCTGTCCCACTGAGGTCCAAGTTCAGATGTCCAACCCATGAGCCCCCTGGTTTGGTTTCCCTCCTTCCCAGAATAGACTACCCCCACACATGTCCTGGCCTCAGGCTCTGCTCTTGGGGAACCAGCCAACTGCACGCAGGAGGGAAGCAAAAGAAACAAAACGGCGGGTTCAACGCCCAGAATCAGATCGAGACTCAAGTTCAAGGCTTCCACCTCCTGAATGTCGTTCCCTCACACTGTGCCATTTCGTACATACGCATCTTAACAGACCTTCAGGAAGCTGGTTTAGGCTGCGTGAGGCCGGGGAGGAAAGAGCTACGAACTCCCAGCACAGCCCCTTTCCTGTGCCTGCACAGAGCTGGTTCCACATAGCCAGAAGGTGGGAGACGCTGGTTCCACCTAACTGAGGCCTGGACGGGGACCATGTCAAATCTGTCTTTGCATCACCAGCACTTGTGGCCTGGCGTCCAGTAAGTGCTTAGTATATAACTTGCTGGGTACACAGGTCTGACAATCAAACTGCTGACGGTTTCTTTGTAAAGATGACTTTTTATGTGGCCCTGCTTGTGCCTAGCCTTGTTACTTTTTTTTTATGCTGGCTTGGAAGGTACTCTCCAATGAAGACAGAACATTTTTTGAGAGGGGATTGGATTATTTACCTTTGTGCCAAGCTAAGACAGTACTGAATCACGTGTATGAAAATTACTCAAGAAATAGGTGTTTCTTGAAATGACTGGAGACAACCTGATCATCCAGCTGATTGACAGGTGAAGGAAGGAGCGGGGTCCATCGAAGGGGTGAGCTGCCCTCCCGCTCCCCAGAGCACTCCGCCTGTCCCACCTCCACTTTGGGTTTCCTGCCTCGCCCTCGCAGGGATATGGGTTTGCAACCGCCGTACAGAGTGACACACAGTGGGGTGTTTCCATACAGAAAGCGTGGAAGGAGGCAGCTGGCGCACTTCCTGACCTTCCCGGTGGCTTGCTCGGCCCGTCCCTGCCACCATCCGCAGGGCCCGGTGCCAGCATGACGTTCTGCCTTGCAGGTACTATAAGATCACCGTGGCGCTCATGTGCTTCCTGATCCCCACGATGGTGCCCTGGTGCTTCTGGGGGGAGAGTCTGTGGAACTCCTACTTCTTGGCTTCCATCCTCCGCTACACCATCTCCCTCAACATCACCTGGCTGGTCAACAGCGCTGCCCACATGTACGGGAATCGGCCCTACGACAAGCACATAAGCCCCCGGCAGAACCTGCTCGTCACTCTGGGTACCATTGGTGAGTCGGGGCAGTGAGAGCCGATGGGAAGTACGGCTGCTCAGACTTTCTTGGCTGTCCAGTGGTTTTTCTGGAGTCCATAAAGAGAGGCAGTGGATTGGAGTCGGGGGAGGAACTTGGGCTTTGGTGGTAGAATCTTGGCTCTTGGACAACCTCACCTAATCTCTCTGATTTAGAGTTTTCTCATCTTTGAAATGGGAATCGTGATGTCTACTTCACAGGGGTGTTACGAAGAGTAAGTAAGCTACTAGTGTGCACGGCTTAGGACAATGTCTGCCATACAGTAAGTGATCAGTAATTAGCAGCTACTTTTTTTTTTTTTAAGATTTTATTTATTTATTTGACAGAGAGAGAGAGATCACAAGTAGGCAGAGAGGCAGGCAGAGAGAGAGGAGGAAGCAAGCTCTCCGAGGAGCAAAGAGCCCAATGCGGGGCTCGATCCCAGGACCCTGAGATCATGACCTGAACCGAAGGCAGAGGCTCAACCCACTGAGCCACCCAGGCGCCCAGCAGCTACTTATTTTTACCGTGGAAATGTTCCTGAAGGAGCCATCTCAGGTGACTTTCTTCAAACTGCCCTGACCATTCTAGCCTCCACTGTCCAGTTGTCTGACTGACCATAAGAAAAAAGGCCTGCAATCAGAGAGATGGGAAGGAACAAAAGGGCGGCATCTCATGGTGCCACAAGATGGTTAAGAGCAAGGCCTCCAGATTCTGATGCGTTTGGTCGGGTCTTGGCTCCCCCACTTTCTCTCCGGGGAAGTTGTCGGACTCCGCCACACCTTGTGTCTTCCTCTGTCAAGCGGAGACGACAGTGGCATTTACCTGCTGCTGGGGTCGTGGGAGGGTTCGATGAGTTACCGCGTAGTCTTTGCAGCAGGGCTTAGCACAAAATAAGCCTCAGTGATGCTATTTTTATTCCTAGCTTTACAGTGTAAAGCAAGTTACCGGCCCCTTCTGTATTTTTAAAATGGGGATAACGGTGGCAGCTAGCTCGGAGAGGGGGATTATAGGTCTGCACACCCGTTAAAGCCCTCGCCACCGCGGCTGGCGCACCGTAAGTAATAAAGAAACACTGGCTGTCTCTTTGTGGAGGCAGCTCGGGCTCCTCAGAAAGCTGGGCCTTGAGCGTGGAGGTGGAGCCGGAGGGGAAGATCCTACTGTAAGGCAGCGACCGTCTCAGTAGCAAGGAGTTTCCGCCACCGCGTCGGTAGGCTCGCGCGCTTTCTCAGACCCCAGGATCTTGTGTTGACGGGAGCAATGACAGTGGTTAAATAAGCGCCAGTCCAGCCATGGGGACACTGGCTAAGCCGAGAGAAAAGTGTCTTGGAAGGAGTTTCTGGTGCCCCTGCCACTTCCTCCTCTGCCTTCATCTTCCTTTTCTTTCCCGTTTAGTTTGAGAGACGGAGAGAGAAAGAGTGAGCTGGGGGAGGAGCAGACTCCCTGTGAGCGCAGAGCCCGACACGGGTCAATCCCATGACCCCGAGATCATGATCTGACCCCAGATCAAGAGCTGGACACTTAACCGAGGGAGCCACACACGTGCCCTCTCCCGTCGGCTCGGAGTCAGCACTGGCCGTGTCGCCCCGACTACAGTCTTTTCAGAAGATGAAGGGGACAAGACGGGGTTCCATCTTGTGTAGGGACAGGGGGCCGGAAAGCCCTAGGACAGGAGCGTGGCGCAGGCCCTCAGGAGCCGGCTGTTGGCTTTCTGTGCACCAAGGTCAACAGTGGGCTCCTGGTCGGTTTTCTTCGTTCAGGTCCTGGGAAGGCTCCTGTCGCATTGGACTGTGCGGTAGATGGGGGTCCAGCCGGGCTCTCAGTGCGGGTGTCTGCTTCTGAATATAGTGGGGGAAACTCCTCCACACATACTCAGGGGAAGGAAAAACACCACAAATGTTGAGGAAAGAAGGGGCAGGGTCAAGTAGACTGAATTAAAAAGAAAACGGTAAACCACAGATCTGCCCATCGGGTGTGCTCATCGCAGAGCAGAGCCTTCAGCTGTGGTCAGCAGAGCTGGGGGATGGCGAGGACCTACTAGGAAGTAAAGGGGGGGCACCTGGGCGGTGCAGGCGGTTGGACATCTGACCCTTGGTTTTGGCTCAGGTCATGATCTCGGGGTCGCGAGATCCAGCCTGGTGTCCGGCTCTGAGCTCAGAAGCTTAAGTAAGACTCGCTCTCCCTCCCCCGCCATGTACGCACTCTCTCTCAAATAAATAAATAGATTTTTTTTTTTTTTAAAGATTTTATTTATTTATTTGACAGAGAGAGATCACAAGCAGGCAGAGAGAGAGGAAGGGAAGTAGGCTCCCCGCTGAGCAGAGAGCCCAATGTGGGACTTGATCCCAGCACCCTGAGATCATGACCTGAGCCAAAGGCAGCGGTAAACCCACTGAGCCACCCAGGAGCCCTCAAATAAATAAATAGATTTAAAAAAAAATAAAGAAGTAAAGGAAGAATCTAGCAATTCCTCAAATGGTTAAAAATAGTTACCGTATGATCTAGCAACTCCACTCCCAGATTTGGGCAGAAGAGAAGTAAGAATCGACGTCCGCACAGAAACTCGCACGTGAGTATTCATAGCAACATGACTCGTAATAGCCAAAATGTGGAAATCATCCAGGCGTCCGTCACCGATGAATGTGATGGAAACCTGTTTGGCAATAAGAAGAAATGAAGTATCGACACCTGCTACAATCTCGAAAACTTATGCTAAGTGGAAGAAGCCAGTCCCCAAATCACATATAGTGTGACTTCATTTATATGGAATTCAGAATAGACAGATCTATGGTGGTTGTATTAGGTTCTCTAGAGAAACAGAATCATTATAAATATATACATATTAGGACACATATGTATGTGTACACAATACACACTACACATATACATGTACTGATATATACACATGTGTACTATTCTATACATACACTATACAGTTTCTGTGTGTAATACAGTATTATATGTTCCTCATAATAAATCCCCATGGAGATACAGAAACAGTAGGATATCTACACAGGTAGGTATATCCATGTGTGTAGGATATAGATAGGTATCCTGCTATTTCTGTGTGTGTGTGTGTGTGTCCATGTCCACATGCGGGTGTAAATGTATAGAGAGACGTTTATTATGAGGAGCTCACAGGATTTCGGGAGCCGAGAAATCCCACGGTCTGCCCTCTGCAAGCTGGAGACCCAGGAAAGCCAGTGGGATCATTAAATCCGAGTCCTAAGGCCCGAGAGCCAGGGGAACAGATCATGTAAATCCCAATCTGAGGGCAGGGGAAGATGAGATAAATGTTCCAATTCAGTCACTGAGTCAGAAAAAAAGGGCAAATCCCTCTGGCTCCACCATCTGTTCTGTGCAGGCTCTCAACGGTGGTCGACCACGACGCCCCCGCTGGGGAGGGGGATCTGCTTCACGGAGTCCGCCGATTCCGTGTTCTGATTCCAGACGCTCATCTCCTCCAGAGCCACGGGCGCAGACGCGCCTCCAAGAAATGTTTGATCTGGGCAAGGCTTGGCCAGTCCGGGGGGACACGTAAAATTAGCCACGGTAGAGAGAGAAAGTAGGGGCTGGAGGCTTGGGGGATGGTTGGGGCACGAGAGCACAGGAGTGTGGCGCTTCCCTTTACTAATGAAAATGTTATAAAATTCATTGTGGTGATGGGTGCACAACTCGGAAAACACTAAAAGCCAGTAAATTGTACTTTGAATGGGTGAATCCTATCTCAGTAAAGCTGTATGAGAGTCAAATGAAAGAAGCCCTAAGATCCCTCCTATTCAGCAGGAGGGGTGGAAAACCTGTAGCGGATCCGGGTCGGAAACAGTCTGCTCTGCGATTCGCTGCCCTGTCCCAGCCACGCACTTCCCGGTCTTCCGGACTCTCCAGCGAGCCCTCGTCCGGTCCCTCCAGCCCATGGAGGCTATTCTCCCTTCAGGAACAAACACCCAAACGAGGAAATGTTGGGGCGCCTGGGTGGCTCAGTGGGTTAAGCCTCTGCCTTCGGCTCAGGTCATGATCTCAGGGTCCTGGGATCGAGTCCCGCATCGGGCTCTCTGCTCAGCGGGGAGCCTGCTTCCTCCTCTCTCTCTGCCTGCCTCTCTGCCTACTTGTGATCTCTGTCTGTCAAATAAATAAATTAAAATCTTTTTTTTTTTTTTTTTAAATGAGGATCTGTTACAGCCATTTAGCATTTAGTTTCTGAAGTCTGGCCCCGAAATCGTGATAACATACCTACGGTTCATACGGGGAAATGAACCTCGTGGCTCTGTGCTGACTGTCTCGTTATTTTTCTGCTTGTACTTCGTGGAGCCAGTGCTCTCTAAGAGCAGACACGAAGTCTGCTGCGCACAGAGCTCCGTGGACGGTGGGACTCGGTCTGTGCAGAGGTGGAGACGGGTTATTTCGATCCCACTGTGTCTTGCAGGTGAAGGCTTCCACAATTACCACCACACCTTTCCCTTTGACTACTCCTCCAGTGAATTCGGCTTAAATTTCAACCCAACCACCTGGTTCATTGACCTCATGTGCTGGCTGGGGCTGGCCACGGACCGCAGACGGGCAACCAAGCCGATGATCGAGGCCCGGAAAGCCAGGACTGGAGATGGGAGCTCGTGAACGTGGGGCCGCCGTCCGCTATGTCTGCCATCGACACCTGAGTTCATGGCTCCTGTTACTGTAGTTCTCTTGCGTTGGATGTGGGTGGGGCAGAGGGTAGGGAGGAAGCAGAATCTATGGGGTTTGGGAACTTTCTCTTTGTCTCAAAATAATGTCAACTGTCAATGAAAAACATTTTAATGTCACCGTAACTATGATTTAACATTAGAGTGTAAGACGTGATTTAGTCGCCGTAGCTACAGTACCTCAAACACACATGGTCTCGTGCTTGTACGTGATGTTGACCCTGACAGGATGAAGGAGCTTAACACTGTCTCGGGGTGATTCAGGCGAGCGTTAATTTTCTTTTCTAGCAGCGAACCCAGCGCTGTTCTTAAACCCATCATCCGAAGGAGCAGAGAGGCAGCGCAGAAGACAGAAGAGTGGGTCCAGGGGCGCCTGGGTGGCTCAGTGGGTTGAGCCGCT
Organism: Mustela nigripes; assembly: GCF_022355385.1. Classification (NCBI taxonomy): domain Eukaryota; kingdom Metazoa; phylum Chordata; class Mammalia; order Carnivora; family Mustelidae; genus Mustela; species Mustela nigripes. The sequence continues at coordinate 269,667,694 of NC_081557.1, read as the reverse complement.
GCCTTTGGCTCGGGTCGTGGTCTCGGGGTCCTAGGATCGAGTCCCGCATCGGGCTCTCTGCTCAGCAGGGAGCCTGCTCCACCCCCTCTCTCTCTGCCTGTCTCTCGGCCTGCTTGTGATCTCTGTCTGTCAAATAAATAAATAAATAATCTTAAATAAATAAAGAAAGAAAGAAGAGTGGGTCCAAGTGTCTAAAGAATGTCTCTGCTTTGTAATTCCTGCGTGTGTGTACGTGTGGTGCTGTTGCTTAAGAGAGCGGAACACTTTGAAAGACAACGGCACGGGAAAGGGCTCTCAGACTCTCTTTTTCCCTGTTTGAGCTTATTAATGCTCCACTGTCTCGCTCCAGAAGAGATCTGCCCGGTGCCCAGTCCGGGTCGGGTCCCCATCACGCCCAGCCCGTCCTACGCTTCGGTGCCCGTTTGGCTGTTTGGTTCTGCTATAGAATTAAGTTCAAATCAAGGTCTCGTTTCAGTGTTAGACACCAGATTCGTACTCTAATCGGTCCCAGCCGCTGAGGCAAGTGCTTCCGCTACTCCTGCTAAATAAGCATCTCAGTTTTCCACACCAGGCATCAGATCTTAGTAACAACAGTTACCCAGAACTCAGCGTCTGCTAATGTTTCCCCTGCCTGCGGCCCTCCTTGATTTTGCAGCAAAACATAAAGCGATCATCATGTAGCTTTGGATTAAAAAAATCTTCCGTGTGTTAAGTCGCCTTGTAAGGAGCACGTTGAATTAACGGGACAGCGTCTCCTTTGTGTCGGTTGTCAGCGCAAAAGGATGTTGGAGCTCCTTGAGGATAAATCTTTTCAGGAAAGATGTAGGGACTTAAAACTTTGGAAAAAAGAAGGGGTGCTAGTAGGAGATCATCAGAATGAAGTTCTTCACCCAGCAGCTGTTGGACACTGTTGTCTTGCCATTAATAATGTACGAACTATGAGTGACGCACAATAAATGATTCTGAATTCGCTGGTGTCCTTGCCCAGGTGCTTAAATGTTGTTTAGAGGACGTCCTCTCAGGGGCCCTTGCTGTGCCACGATGACCATATGACTTCCACTTGATTCAAGCGCTGGACTAACAAGACAAGGCCTCCAGTGCCCCATTAGCCCTGGGCTGGAGGGAAGGTCTGCTAGTTTTATATTTGGAATGCAGAACCCCAGTGCTGTCATCCCCACTTCTCACTCACCAGAATGGTCATTTGTGCTGCTTCCAGCTGACGAATGGGCACCTCGACTCCTGCCTGTCACCCGAGAGAGCAGGAAAGACACCTTCCCTCCCCGAGCCCCAGCGGGCCCCACCAAGAGTGACCAGAGGCACGAGGGATGGGACCGGCTGTCCCTCCAGTCCTGCCACCCAACTTTTCCCTAGTGCTGCCCCACTCTCTGCCCTTCTTCTGCCCCAAAACACCTGTGTCCCTGCCCTCAGATACAGGCTTCTTGGCCCGCCTGCAGCTGAGTGGGGCTCCAGCCGGGGCCCCCTCTGGGTCTGACTGGCAGGTACCGGCTGCTTTGTACTGAGTAGTGGTGGGGTATAACTGTATTCCGAGTTGAGTTTGGATCAACATGACCTAAAATGATTGGGAATATTTCCGTGGCTCTTTGACCCTTAAATGCACCAGTCATATTGCTTGCCCGTCTAATAGGAAAGGCTACATTTGGAAAAACTATTTGAAGTCTTCTCACAAAAGGAGGATATTCCCCCGTCTAGACCAAGTAAGTCCTGAACCTCACTGCTCTGAACCCAGAGCCATGTATTTAGCTGCAGCAGTGCCCATGAATGAGGACTGGGGTGATTTGCTCAAGGAGTGGATGGAGGCTAGATCACTCTAGAAGCTTCCATGTTAACATTCCCCACAGGTCTCAGCAGCATCTAAGGGAAGAAAGTAACCCTGGGACATGTCTCCTAAGACTATCCAAAATGGCCCTAGAGAGGTTGGGACCTTTTTTTTTTTTAAGAGGATCAGTTTAAAGTAAGGGGATGTCCTGTCCTTAATCTCCGTGTCTTGCAAGGCTTATTCCAGAAGCACCCACCATGCATCCCGGTGCAGGGAGCCAAGGGGAAGTGGTTCCAACAGAGCTTGTCCCCTGTGTGCTACGAGCTAGCCGGGTATAGCCGAGCCACCTCAAGTACACTCCTGGCCGGCTGTGTGGCCTTGAGAAAACCAGTCTTTCTGGATCTAGTTTTCTCATCTGCAAAGGGAGAGGATAAAACCGGACTCTGGCCAAGGTCCATCGAGCTCTAATAGCCACCAGCAGCAACAGAGACAGGGACTTGGCTGACTTTGGGTTTGAAACACCTCTCAAGTTCATGCCCTTCCCTTCTGGGATCTGGGAGGTCAGAATTGAGGGAAATAACTGAGTCTGAGGGGGAGAACATGGAGCAAGACTAAAAGGGATGTTCTTGGTAAAAACAAACAAACAAAAACTGCATCTGTTTCATCCATTCCCAAAATATAATGAAAAATAAAAATAAACATAATCTATGGAAATCAGTTTAATGAAAGGAAGTACTGCAGAAAGGTCTGGCCTCGTGGAGTAGTAGAAAAACAGCACCGGGCTCAAGGTCAAGACCTGAGTTTGAATTCTCCTCCCTTTTTACGTTGAGGTATAATTGACATACATTATATCAGTTTCGGGTGTAGAACATAATGATTTGGTATTTGCATGTATTGCAAAAAAAGGACACCTGGCTGGCTCAGTCCGTATATAACACAAAATGATTGCCACAATAAGCCGTCTTGTTAACATTGTGGCAGTGAATTTTTTTTTCTTATGATGAGAGCTTTTAACTTACACTCTTAGCGACTTCCAAATATGAAAACAAGTATTATGAACTATAGTCACCATGCTGTGCATTAAATCCCCGTGACATTTATTTTATAACTGGAAATCTCTATCTTTTGACCAGCTTCACCATTTTGCCCACCCCCACAGCCCACCAGTCTGCTCTCTGTACATATGAGTTCATTATTGGTTTGTTTTTTTTTTTACGATTGTACATATAAGAGATCCTATGGTATTTGTCTTTCTCTCTCTGACTTACTTAGGGTAATACTTTCTAGGTCCATCCATGTGGTCACAAATGGCAAGATTTTGAATTCAGACTCGTGACTAGTTTGCTGTGTTGCCTAGCACGTTTTCAGGCTGAACCACGTGAAAGTGCCATTTATTAAACTACTGAGGCTCTCTGCACCTCCAAATCCTCCCCCACAAAGCAGGAACAGTCACTCTTATGTGCTCAGGTAGATCTGGAGGCTTCGAGAACAGGCCTGGCGCATCATAGACTCCCCGCGAGACATCAGGCAGGGTGAGTCGTGCGTCCCAGACACGAGACAGTGACTGAGATGGAGTCAAATAACCACAGACCGGAAGTGAAGAGGACCAACTTCTAGTTCTGCTTTTCTAACTAGCTGGGTAGTGAGAGGCAGCAGAATATGCCCCAAATGCCAGTTTGACATAAGATTATTTCCGGTTAGAGGCACTCGAGGGTCACCTGGCCGGCTCATTCTCAGTTGGTAAAGCGCGCAACTCTTGACCTCAGGGCTGTGAGTTCGAACCGCATGTTGGATGCAGAGATTTAAGAGAGAAGGAGAGGCAGGGAAAGAGGGAGGCAGGGAGGGAGAAAGACACTTGAAACCACAGAGGACCCTCTGACCTCTCTTTCTCTTCCTAAAAGCGGGAGATGAGAGTCGCATGTGAGAGCTGCCCTCTCTGGAGGAGGGGCTGGGTGGGGGAGTGGATGAAACCGTCTTACCACCAGAGACAGGGAGAAGGCGCCCAGACAATCAGTGCTAAGGAGGGTTTGCAAGTAACCCTTGTCTCCCTTCAGCTTCTCCACACTCTTCGGTACTTTTCCACAGCTACAACTCTTTGTCGAGTCCGGTGTGTGGCCGCTTGGGCCCAGCCGCTCTGGGCGGCCTCCATTTCCCACGACGGCTCCATGGACACGCAGTACCTCTGTGCATCCCCCGCTGACCTGTGTTTTGTGCACGCAATTCTCAGGCTCAGCCCAACCCTGGAGGCCCGAGCGGACGTGCCGCCTCCCGGCCCCTGGCTCGGCGTCCTGGAGCCTGGCCGAGCCCTTCGTAAAGGAGGGAGACGGCATGGGACTGTCCTGCCCAGGTAGGCGTCGCTGGCCCGGTGTGGGGAAGCCCCGCGCACTGGCACAGCCTTTGCCCAGCCCCGGGCCTCCCTCTGCGCCGTGGCCTCCGCCAGAGGACAAGCCCCACTTGCAGAGTCACCCCTGATTCCCGCAGCTCGTCTCTGTCCTCCTCGGGAGCCCCGAGCCGAGACGGAAAAGGACGAGGCGCGAGCCAATGGGCGAGAACGAGCTTCTGGGAGCGTCCGTGACCTTCGCTTATCCCTGTCCCTCCGTCCTCCGCTACGGAAGACCCTGGCAGCCCGCCGAGTTCCCAGGGGCTGCGCCTGTGAAGAACGAGGAAGAAGTCGTCCGACCTTGCGACCCGTCCCGCGCCCCACCCGTCTGAAGCTCTGTACTTCGGGTGTTCGGGAAACTCCTTTCCTTCCCTTTCCCCCGCGGCACGGAAGTGAGTGAATGACCTGGAGATTCCTCTGTTCTCCCCATGGGGGTACAGCTCAAAGCCGCCCCTCCCCCACCCTCCCCGCCCCCACCACCGCCCCAGAACGTCGCACCATCTGGACTTGCACCTGCCCCTCCCCCACGACGGCCTGTGCTCCAGCAGCTCCGGGGCTCTGCGACAGCCTCGTCGTGGGCTTCTGTCCTCCGAGACCCCGCTGCCCAGGGGGGAGTTGTCCGCAGCTGCCTCGACTTACCACGGGTTCAAGAGGAGCAGCCCCGGGGACAGAGGAGCGGCCCGAGGACGGATTAACGGCCCCGCGGAAGGAGGAGCAGCCCCGGGGACAGCGGAGCGGCCCGGGGACAGACTAACGGCCCCGCGGACGGAGGAGCAGCCCCGGGGACAGACTAACGGCCCCGCGGACGGAGGAACGGACGCAGACGGCGCGGCGGGACGCTCGTCCCGAGAAAGTCCCATTCTTAGTTCCCAAACCCGCAGTCACCGCACAGAACGGAGGACTCGGCCTTCAACCGGCCGCTCACACCCTGCAAGTCCACGGACTAGTCCTCGTCCCCAACCTCCCCGGCTGACCCCTGCTGGGCTGCCCGGAGGGACCGCACCGTCGCGTCCGCACCGTCGCGTCTCGAACGGAGGCACGGCCCGGGCAGGGCGGCCGCGCGGTGTCCAGTCCAGCTCTCTGGGAGCCGGTGCTCGCGGGAGTGGCCGTGGTCCAGCGGGGCCGGCGGCGAGGGGCTCCTGCTCAGGCCATGCGACCGGGTCCGGCGTGGGGCGGGGGGCGGGGGTCCGGCTGGGAAGCGCAGCGTCCACGAGACGCGCCGACCGTGCGTGTGGGTGACACGTCCCCAGCCCGCAAACACGCTTCTCCCGCCGCGGCCGCAGCCGGATGACCCCTTTTCTCCGGGCCCAGCGACTGCGCTCCCCGAACCTGAACGCGCTCGAGCCCGCAGCAGCGTCGGGGCTGTTGCCCACGAGCCGGCCCTGAGCCCCCGCGTGCGCCGTGTCCGCTGCAGCTCCCGCGCGCTGGGCTGTTCCCGGCGCGGGCGGATCCGCGGGGCAGGAAGGTCCGCGCGGTAACCGCCGCCGGCCGCAGTGAGAAAGAGCTCAAGGTGCATCTCTTCCCTTTATGGTTTCAGATCAGTGTTTTGTTTTACTTTTAAGATTTTATTTATTTATTTGAGAGAAAGAGAGGCATGAGCAGGAGGGAGCAGCAGAGGGAGAGGGAGAAGCAGCCTCCCCGCTGAGCGGGGAGCCGCAGGCGGGACTCAATCCCAGGACCCTGAAATCGTGACCTGAGCCGAAGGCCGAGGCTTAACCCGCTAAGCCACCCAGGCGCCCCCAGATCACTACTTTATTTTTTTTTTTTTTAAAGATTTTATTTATTTATTTGACAGAGAGAAATTACAAGTACACTGAGAGGCAGGCAGAGAGAGAGAGAAGGAAGCAGGCTCCCTGCTGAGCAGAGAGCCCGACGCGGGACTCGATCCCAGGACCCTGAGATCATGACCTGAGCCGAAGGCAGTGGCTTAACCCACTGAGCCACCCAGGCGCCCCCCAGATCACTACTTTAAAAGTGAAGACCAAAGTGGGGAATTTTTAAGCAATGATCTATTGGACACTTCCCAACCACATTTTCAGTCTTTTTGAAGCCAGGGGCCAGGATTGCTTTCAAGACACAGATATGGATAGACTATTTTCGAAAATTAGGTAAATTATTGATTTCTGCTCCTTTCATACATCCTACTGGGCAAGAAACAGTCGTGCATATATCTGAGATAATGTCACACATTCTATTCAGAGCAAAGCACCATAAGGAAAGCTGATCATCTCTCTCAAGGTCTCAGCTCATGGGATCTCGCTTCCTGATTTTACATTAATTTTTCAAAGTCAGAAATGTCATCTCCAAGAAATGTTAAGGGAGCAGTAAAAAAAAAAAAATCACTTTATTCAATATTATAGTTGTAGAAATTGAGTACATATTCTCTGAGTCATTAGAAACTAAGAAGAAAATGCCACAACATCGTTGGTACATCCGCATAGACCAGCAGGAGAAATACTGTGGAAGTTTGTCTCTTTGATACCAAGGAGACATTCTAGTTCAGGCATCAGCATACTCCTGTGTTTTCACCAGTTGCTGCTTTTCTGTGGCTTTTCATTCTTTTCCATATTTCACATCACAGGCTTGGGGCAGCCTTTAAAATTTCATTAACAGGAGCAAATCCAATATCCACTGATTTCTTCTGAAAAGGCATTTGAACACATCAGATGGCTTAACAGTTCCATTCTCATGAATACTCCAGCCATGAAAAACTCCATAGGATACAGACAAATTCAATGAATAGAAGAAGAAATCTATTGAGTTTTGGAATGTTTGGTACATTCGATTGGTCCAGGATTAAGAAACCTGAACCTCCTGTTTTAAGTAGGAAGCTGGATGCCAAATCCTTCCGTAATGTTGTCCAGTTACTTTATGGCCAAGAAAGCTTGGTCTCTGACATCCATGTTTGTCGGTCATAAAGCCAACACTTGGAGGGTTGGTAACATAAATTTTTCCTCCAGTGATGAGGAAGTAAGACATCACCACCAGCGCATACACCATCATGGTGGCCGCCATGTCCCCCAGTGCGGCTTCTTCTGCATCACGTTGGGCATTCAAGCATTAAGAACGGGACCAGACCAGTACAAAGTCTCCATCTTGGTGGTGGAAGGGGTGGATCTCTGAACAGGCCATTCTGATGTAGGTTTGTGTACATTATTTCGCTCCTTGGCCTACATCTACATAACCCAGAGATGGTTGGATTGTTACTTTGTTGGTAGACACACAGCCTAAGGAAAAATGTGTGAAACTTCCAGTTCTTTATCTATACCATATCACATCTGGAAAAAATGATTGCTTAGGTCCCTTCTTCTTCCATCCAAGAGTACAGGAATCAATAGTGAGCAGGCTTAGAAAACACTAAACAAAACAAGGGGCAAGAAGCCATCCCCACGTTGTATCCCTACAAAGAAAAAGAAGAAAAAAGGGAGGAGACTACAGTCCACCGTATAACTTAGAAAACTGCGTCTGTCAAAGCAAAGTAAACACCTGTAGGTGGGAAAGGAGAATCCTGAGTATTAGGGTGGCCGATGACACGGCAGGTAATTCACTAGTCTGGTTGATATTTCTGGAATGCCGTTGCAATGGCTAAATATTTCTCAATGATTTCAGGGTTTGGTTTTTTTGTTGTTGTTTTGCTTTGTATTGTTTTGTTTTTAAGTTTCCATTTGAGAGATGTCCTTAAATTGAGTATTGCTGTGTCCAGGAAATTCCAACATTATTAACCTTGGAAACAATAACATGCTCCAAACTAAGGTCACTAATCATCACATGCCATCATGATTGGCTGCCAAAGTTCCACACTCTGTGTTAGAAGAAGGCCGAGTGTGCACAGAGATAATTTAAAGCTTCCCAACAAGCTTGTCTTGTTCATCTGATTGATATAATGCATTTTATTGTAACATTCAGTCTGTTGTTTTTCCATTTGTTTTAAATTCAGCATTGCCACAGAAGAGAGAAAGAGAAAATGGGACAGCTTGAAGAGATGTAAAAATATAATTACGCTTTGTAAAGTAGGCATATTTATCTTTTTTTGCTATCCCTGTTTCACATGGTTTTCCTGCTCTAAATAGATGAATGCTCCTGGCTTGTATACACAGCGCTCATAGATTATTTTAATTGAGAAGAACATCCTTTATTGCAATTTCTAGGCCACTGATTGTAGTGCATCTTAATAATTTCTTTTGCATCAAAAAAGAAGTCAAATGAAAAAAAAAAAAAAAAAAAGAAGTCAAATGAAAACACATCAGACTTGAAAGACCACTGGCCATACCATTGAACCTCAGCAAACCAGTCCACAAAGAACACATCGAGTCACTGAAGTTTTGCCTAGCACACCACCTTCAGAAAAAAGGAATGACCAAAAAAAAAAAAGAAAAAGAAAAAAATCTTCATCAGAAAAGTATTTTCCCAAAGAACACCTAGTTTGGGCTATACTTGGCTCGATTTTATAAAGCTGTTACAACTGTCTCTAAAAACAATGCACAAAGAATTCGCAGCTCACATTTAAGAGTCATGCACATTATGCTAGTCATAGTCACCAAGTGTTTCCCCAATCCACAGGGCCTGAGAGGTGAGAGGTGCTCCATAAGTTTTACTGAATGCATGGATGCATGGAAGTATGGTTACATGGATGGGTGGGTGGGTGGATGCAGGTGGCTACAATGTAGCGCACTACAGAAAGTGCTTTGCAGAACAATTTAGCATTGCTGTGTCTCATCTTTGTAACTCATTCCTTTGTCTGCCCTGTTAAATGTGACCCTCCAGGCAGACAAGCCCACGCCTGTCTTGGGCACAGTTGTACCGTGAACTCCCAGCAGAGAGCTTACCGTGGAAGCAGGACCTCAAAAATGTCTGTTGCACTGCCGTGGTCTATGAATACATGTAAGCCTTACTTTCAGCAAGAGTTGACCCAGAAATCCAAACTTACAAAAGTAAAAAAAACTAGAAGACGATTCTTAATTTTACAGAAGTATTTGATGCAGGTTTCCTTTCATAAACACGCTTTGCAAACATGCCTGAGCCTTTAGGGGAGCCTGGACAGCTCAGTTGGTTAAGTGTCCAACTCTTTTTTTTTTTTTTTTCAAGATTTTATTTATTCATTTGACAGAGATCACAAGTAGGCAGAGAAGCAGGCAGAGGTGGGGGTAAGCAGGCTCCCTGCTGAGCAGAGAGCCCAACGCGGGGCTTGATCCCAGGACCCCGAGATCACGACCTGAGCTGAAGGCAGAGGCCCAACCCACTGAGCCACCCAGGCGCCCCAAGTGTCCAACTCTTGATTTCAGCTCAGATCGTGATCTCGGGGCTGTGGGATCAAGGTCTGTGCCCTGGGGGGAGCCTGCTTGAGAGTCTCTCCCTCTCCTCCCCTTCTATGCCTTCCTGCTCTCTCTCATGCTCTCAAGTAAATAAATAAACAAAATCTTTTAAAAGGAAAGAAAACATGCCCCAACTTTTAAAAACCTTCCCCAACTTTCAGGGTACTGGGGTGGTTCAGTCAGCTAAGCATCGAACTCTTGATCTTGGCTCAGGTCATGATTTCAGGGTCCTGAGATCAAGCCCTGCATCTGAGCTCCACGTTCAGCGGGGAGTCTGCCTGGGGTTCTCTCTTCCTCTGCCCCTGCCCCTCCCTCTGCTCCACACACTCACACGTGCTCTCTCTCTCTCAAATAAATAAATAAATGTATTTTTTAAGTGTCTTTTTCAACTTTTAAAGAAGTACATGTTGTGGGGGGCACGAGGCACCCCTTAATTTGTGAGGACTGCACAGTCACAGAGTCACTCTGGGATGGTCAGAGTTAGAATCCGCACGTGCCTTCCGAGGGGTCACCCCCTATGCCAGGAGAACAAGACCAGACTAAGAAGTGGAACAGGCAAAGACGGCATTAGGGGCTGAATCGTGTCCCCTCAAATGCGCCTGGTGAAGCTCTGACCCCAACACCTCAGAATCCGACTGTGTGTGGAGATTAAAGCGGTGACTAAGTTAAGCGTCTTCTCAGCCGGGCCTTCCTCTTCGTCCCTCCCTGTGAGCGACTCCACGGGGACGGGCGCCTTCCAACCGTCCCCGACAGAAACCGGCGCCGAGGGCCGTCCCGCCGTCCTCCCCGACCGTCTGCAGGGACTCACTCGGGCCGCTGCGGGGACGGCGGAAGATGGAGTGTGGCGGCGAGAGACACGACTCCCGAGGAGGAGACAAACTCACCTGAAGGGAACGACCCCGGCCTTCCCCGACCTTCCCTGTGCCCCGCCCCACCGTCCAAAGCGCCATCACATCCTTCGGACATTTTCCCCACAACTGCTTTGCTAAAAGTTGTAGACGATAAGTGACTTAGTAAATCCCAAGGGTGCACTTGAGAATTTGGACAAATTCCTTGAGGGGCGGAGTGGGGGGAGGTCGGGGTTACAGACGAAAAGAGTTACAGGCCGCCCTGAAAAAGGCCCGAGCGTCATCGAGCGATCACATACGTTGCTTCCCTTCAGCAGAAGCTCCAGTCAGACGTCTCACTCGGTCCAGCTAAGTCCGGAGAGAAGCCGTCTGTCTGTCAGCTCCGGTCCAGCCCCCCCGAGCCCCGCCTTGAACACACCAGGGGCTGAGGCCTGTACCGGGGAAGGATGATCTCAGCCGCTCGCTGCCAAAAGTCACTTGCCCAGCACTGTCCCCTCCTGGGGAGCGGAAGCGTGTCCGAGTGACATCACGGACGAATGCCCGCAGGCTGCCGGGGACAGTGAGCCGGTGACAGAGGAGCCCGCGCAGGAAGTGATGAGAAGGTTCGGGGGCCCCGGGCACAGATGTGCACAGATGTGCACAGCCGCTGTGCAGGGCACCGCGACCCCGGACAGGGCGCAGACCTGGAGCATCTGCAGCAGGTGCGAGAGGCCCAGATGTCGCTGGTTTCCGCGTCTGGTCCCTTCCTCAGCCGCCCTGTGAGAGCTGCCGGGGCGGAACAGAGTGTGCGTGGGAGCGAGCGCTCTGCCCTCCCCACTGCCCTCCTCTCCCTCAGTCGCTTCTCTTCCTCCTCCTCCCCCTCAGCCCCCTTCCTCAGTTTCCAGAAGTGACGGTGCATCACCTGCCCGTCCCTGAGGCCCCGGCTCTGCAAGAGGAGCTGCCAAGGGCGTGGGAACAACGGTGCAGAAGCAGAAGCGGGAGAAGCCGGCGACCTCCTCCCTGACTCCTGCCTTCCCCAGGGCTCCTTCTCCCGAGAAGACTCTGTTTCTCCCCCGTGGCCGCCCTCGCCCTGGGCCCTGCTCCGCGAGGCTGACGGGCGAGCGTCCTGTCCGTCCTGTCCTCCTGTCCGTCCTGTCCGGGAGCGGGGGCTGGGGGACTGGGGAGCACCGGGAGCACGGGGGACGGCCCCACACCGGCCGCTCCCTCAGGGGACAGTCACGCTCCGGTCTCTGTCCCTGGGACTCAGCGGCGGTCACCGCACTCTGACCAATGCTGTGCTGTCGCTCGTGGTTGCTCGATGCTGACCCTGGGGCGTCAGTGAGGAGACCCTAGAACAGCTGTGCAGGTGCACCTGTCAGATCTTCTCTTGAGAAAGAACTTGCTGTTCCCAAAGCCACGGCTAACTGAGAGCCTTCAAGCTTCAGAACATGCCTGTTTTCTTGTTTGTTTTCCACATCCTGAGCGGCCCTCGCCCGTGACCAGGTGTGGCACCAGGTCCTGGCCACCTCGCCCCAGTAGGAGAGACCCCGCTCACCGGCAGCCCTGGCCCCCAGCCCTGCCTGGCCAGCTCGGAGCGAGCGCTGAGGCTCCCCGCCCGGCCGTCCTTCCTGCCCTCTTCATCCGCCTCGGGGCCGGGCGGCTCTCCCTGTCCGTTCCTGCTCCCCCTTCTCTTCCACAGCAGGACCGCCCCCGCAAGTCGATGACACCCCGAGCTCCAGCGGCCATTTCCTGGGTCCCCCGACCAACACATCCGTCCCCAGGTGACCCCGTCAGACCGTGGCACCCCTTCCCTACCGGGCCCCCGACTGAGACAGCCGGGCGCATTGGCTGGATTTCCACAGGGTTCCCACACACACTCGGAAGGAGTAGCCCCAGAGCCCTCCAGGGCTGCCCTGCCGTGACCACAGATAACGACAAGTGACGCTGAGGTCCCCTTGCTGTCCCCACCAGCATTTCCATCCGCACCGCGGCCCCCACCGCCGCTCAGCCAGGCCCGGCCCGGGGTCTGAAGCCGGAGAGAGGGGAGAACCCGCGGGACGGTGGGGCTCCAGGAGCCACGGTGATAAGAAGGGCGGGTGTTTCGCTCTTCTCAACAGAACCTTAGGAAAGTGCATTTAGTCCTCAGCGTTTGGGAGAAAACGTCCAAATTCACTGAAGCGGTGGGCAAAAATAGCGTCAGAAAGGCACGGAGTCTATTCATAAACCTTGGAACCGAAACTTGTTACTGAGAACCGGGCTACTTGGGCCTTTCTGGGCCAATCTGCGCTCGAAGAGACCAGGAAGTGGGGTTCTCTGCAGGCCGGCGGCTCTGCGCTGCCTCGGTGGGGCGTGGGTGTCTAACTCACTTTCGGGAGCGATCTCGGTGAGAAATTCTGATCCCAGCAACACTCTGCACATTTTCTAAGTCTCCTAAGACAAGAAGAGTGCCACAAAACCCTCAAAACACAATCCACTTCGTTATAAAAAGCACATGTCATAGAGAATCGGAACATTGAGCCTACATTTTTTCTAGGCTTATTCTAATCTCAAGAACTTTGGCCTCTGGTCAAAAACACATGTAGGGTGGTGCCTGGGTGGCTCAGTGGGTTAAGCCTCTGCCTTCGGCTCAGGTCATGATCTCAGGGTCCTGGGATCCAGCCCCATGTCAGGCTCTCTGCTCAGCAGGGAGCCTGCTTCCTCCTCTCTCTCTGCCTGCCTCTACCTGCTTGTGATCTCTGTCTGTCAAATAAATAAATCAATAAATCTTTAAAAAAAAAAAAAAAAAACACAGACACACGTAGAATCAGGCTGTATCTTCCCTTTGGGATTTGGAAACTCCAGTCCTATTGTCCACGCAGCATTTTTAGGGGAGAGAAAGAAATGGTGGAAGGGGACGTAGGACTGTAATTTTCTTCAACATTTTCTTCAAGAAACTTCCAAAATGCTAAGATTCAGTCCTATCATATATGTTACTAGATCTTTTTACGTAACAGACGAAGCTCAGTGACTCTCCACTAGTGTCCCTCACCTCCAAATGTGCTTATTTCTTGTCTTTTGGGTCCTCACAAAGCCAAACACCAGGACGGAATGAGGTCCATGAGAAGTTTACTGAGATTAATGCCTGTGAAGAGAGAGGGAGGGAGCAGGAGTCACTGAGGAGAAGCTTACAGCCAGACACAGGTCTGACATCTGTGAGGGGAAGAGCCCCCGACCGCGGCGTCATTCTGAGGAAATCTGGGTCAGGTCATGGGAAAGTCCTTGAGCCAAAGCTGCCCATCAGAGGGACCTTCTGTCTGGCAGAAATGGCCCTGAGCTACGTTCCCTCTGCATTAAACTTCCTGCCCCTTCTACCGCACACATTTACCTACATCCTCTACAATCCATGCCTCTCCTACAACACGGCACAGCCCGGGTCCCTGACCGCTTGCTCCTCCTCCGGGCCCTGGCGTCCCTCACCGGCCCGCTTGCTCCTACTGCTTCGACCCTAGAAGTAAGAAGCAGGCACGGGAGCAGGACACGGCACAGGGGGCTCCGGGGGCTGCAGGGGCTTGGAGCGGCTGGTGTGTGAGCAAAACGGGTGAGCTGGGGATGCTTCGTGACATAGCCAAGACCCATTAAGGGGGCTCCCGGGCTGCACTAGGAGCTTGACCTTCATCCCATGACAGGTAGGTGTGGGCCACTGAAAAGAACAAATCGGGATCCGACAGATTCGCCTCTCATTTGGGTCACGCTGGGGCCACCACAAAGAGAGTCTCACAGCGGAGAGATTGGAGCCAAGGCCTGGCCAAGACCTGTTAGCAGATCACGGCAGCGCCCGGGAAAGCGAGCATGAGGGCCGTGACGGAGACTGAAGGGTGAAGACAGCAGTGGACGTGAGTGTCCCAGAGCCCTGTGCTCGCGGTTCAGCTGGGGGCTGGCGGGCAAGTCCCCCTCACTCCCCCAAAGGCAGCTCCTACTGCATGGCCCTCCCGCAGTCCCTTCTTCTCTCCCGCGTGGGACCCGAAGCCCGTGCCTCCTCTCCTTGTGCCTGTGGGCCATCCCTCAGACCTCCACACGTCTCCGTGGCAACCCGAGTGTCCTGTCCCTGGTCAGGCTTGCCTGGACACTAGCCCACTGGCCTCCACGCCTGCGTCTCCAATCCAGCCCTCACCTGCTGTCAGGGACTTCGGTGGCTCAGTGGCTTCCATTGGCGGCAAGAAGAACACAAGCCCCTTATTACTGCGTGTAAGACCCTCCCACGGCTTCGGGCTGCAGGACGGGCTCTGGGCTGCTCTCCCAGCCCCTCCCCCAGCAGCGCTGAGCCCGAGCAGCACGAACGTGCGGTTCCTCAGTCACACCCGCCGTTTCGTGTCTCTGTTCTTGTCATCACGTGGCTCCCCAGCCGGCGCACCTGCAGATCCTGCACACGCCTGCTCGTTCCTTAACACCGGCCACACCGGGCTCTCTCGGAGGCCTTCATTGTATCTCCGCTTATTACGATTTGTGCGACAATCACTTCTTCCCGGCCAGCGTGTAAATGTCACGAGAGCAGGGATTATGAGTATATTGGGGTTTTTTTTAACATCCTCTCTAAGACTAAGCATCACTCCTGATACATAATGAATGCTCAATAATTACTTATTGAATGAATAAATACAGATTTTTGTCTCCTTCACTGGACCATAAGTTTTTTGTTTTGTTTTGTTTTGTTTTGTTTTGTTTTGTTTTAAATAAGCTCTACACCCAACACAGGGCTTGAACCCACAACCTGAAGATCAAGAGCCTACAACTTGCTCACCTACCAGGCCAGCCAGGCTCCCCGCAGACAACAAGCCTTTGGAGGCAGTGACTGAGTCATGTTTAGCTCTGTATGTTCCCAAATAACTGTGTTAGTACAAGTATTAGTACAAAGCTGCTGGGCTAGGAAAGTTGATCTACTCATTTCTTACTGTATTGGAAAAAAATTATTTTTTCCAAGTTCCTCGTTTCATTTAAAAGATGACTTTGGGGAATAGCTAAGTTCAGAGTAGAGCCAAGTCATAGAGTTTTATGGATTTTCCCTAAACAAAACAAATGGGAAGTTATCCATTTTAAAACCCTCACATCAGAGAACAGTGGCTTCAGAAAAAAATAAAATCTAAAAGCTGTGCTGAAAGAAGCATTTAAAATTTTATTCTGAGAGGGTGAGGGTCTCTGACTCCTTGAGCCTGAGCACCGACACCAGCAGAGAAATGGAGACTGAGTAGTAGGTCGACCCGTCTTCATCGTCACAGAGCTGGAAGCCTGGGTAGCTTTCTCAACTCGGACTTTTATGAGGGCATCATGTTAAATCCACATATCAGGGCTGCCTGGGTGGCTCAGTGGGTTAAAGCCTGTGCCTTCAGCTCAGGTCATGATCCTGGGATTGAGCCCCCACATGGGGCTCTCTGCTTGGCGGGGAGCCTGCTTCCCTTCCTCTCTTTCTCCCTCTCTCTCTCTCTCTCTCTCTCTCTCTCTGCCTACTTGTGATCTTTGTCTGTCAAATAAATAAATAAAATCTTTTTTTAAAAATCCACATATCAAAGTCTTTGCGGGTGACAGTGAACACAGTATTAGTGAGCCATTGTGGGGGCACACGATCTAAAACCAACTGGTAAAATGACAACATCATTTTTTTCAAAGTCCCCTCACAAGATGTAAAAAATGTCCCCAAATCACCAAATGATCATTCATTTTCATCAAGGTAAAACTATTCTAAGCCCAAGAACAAAGCCCCCAGAACACAGCCGTGCTCCCAGAGCCGGGGACAGTCAGGAGGAGCCCCCGAGACCAGCCTGGTTGCCTTGACAACCGCAGCCGCAGCACCAGCCTTCAGGATGGGCTCGGGCAGAGCCACGAGGAAGACTGACGATCAGACCCAACATCTAAGACGGAAGAGTGACTGGATGGCAGCGTGTGAATATTTCCACGCTGAAAGGGACATTGGGGCGTGTGTGTGTGTTTCCCCCTGACCCCTCCGAGTTCTCCCTCTTTCTCGGTTCCAAAATAAGAAACCCCTTTTTAGAAAGGATAACAAGCACAGCGGAACAGCTACCTTGGAAAATCTAACCTGGAAAAGAACTGTTTCTCATTTAAACCCCAAACTCCCTGCCCACCCCCACCCAGAGGCAAAGATGACAGCAAATGGGAGGCAGCTGTGGGAGACCGATCTCAACTCTTTAAAGAAAACCTCCTTGCGTGTGGGGGTGTGAGGAGTGCCTCAGCAATCCTGGTGCTGCCAGACACCAGGCAATTAGTTCACAGCCGAAACCGCCACAAAAACGCAAGCACACTGGGAGAGAGAGAAGGCGGCGGTCTCCCGTGTCAGCCTCTTTCCCACGTGCCTGCAGAGCCGCGTCTCCGCGAGCGCGAGCCGTTGCAGGCGCGGAAAGAAGCCTGTGCCCGGACAGCAGACAGTGTGAGGAGGGTCGGGACAGGGAACAACAAGCCACGGTAAGGACAGACGACACAGAGAAACCCGCACGCCGGACAGAAGAAGCCTGTGAGGTGCTGCGGGGGCGTTCCGAAGCCAACTGTGTCACCCAAACAGGAGACAGCAGAAATGCAATCACTCCAGCCTGGGGATAAATACATAAAATGAGAAGTCAGGGGGAAAGCAAACCAGAATTAAGACTTAAATTAACCACAGGGCTCTAAGGAGTCACCTTTCTCTTGCCGTGTTTTCTTGGCGGTATCTGAGACGCCCTTCCCCAAATGTGCAATTATCTCAGCAGGATGAAGGAAGATGGGAAACCGCAGACGCCTGGGGGGCTCAGTCAGTGAAGCGGCTGCCTTTGGCTCCGGTCACAGGGTCCTGGGATCGAGCCCCACGTCGGGCCCCTTGCTCGGTGGGAGCCTGCTTCTCTCGCTTGTCTGGGCCTGCCACGCTGCCTTCTTGTGCTCTCTCTCTGACAAGTAAATGAAAGCAATCTAACACAGAAAAGAAACGAAATGAAACTGGCGTGTGCGCCCACCACAGCGCCCAGGGGCAGACACAGAACCTGGACGTGCAAGGGCCGGCACTAGGCACGAGCCGGACAGTCGCCTGCGCGACCTGCAGTGCAGAAGACTCCGCCAGTCCTTGAAACACCGAGCCTGAGAAAACGACTTTGAATTATTCCATCTCAAGTAACACAAATGGGGGTGGCCTGGCCGGCGCGTCAGCAGAGGCCAGGACTCGGTCTCAGGGCTGCGTGTTCAAGCCCCACGCTGGGTGTGGAACCTCCTTCAAATTAAAAAAAAAATGTATTTAAGTAAAACAAACTGTTCTTCAAGTTCAACAGCAACACAACAAGAGCAAATCCACGAAAAGTCACACTCCTTTCGTTGGGAGAGGGAGAGTGGAACGTCCGGAGTGGTAAAGCTCGTCGGTTGCTCACCTGATGCGGTTGAGGAGGCCAGAGATGTGTTTGCACAACTTGTTGTCCCGAAGACTTGTTGCCCCGAAGGCATCAGCGCCTCGGCCAGAAGCACCTTCTCTCCAGCTGAGAATGCGGCGGGTGTACGGTGACAGATGACAGCTCGTAACCCTTGCGGGCCACGAGGGGGATTCTCAGCGCCAAGACATTTCAGTCATTTCAGGAGACGGTTTACTCCCTTAACTGGAGTTACTTTTGGTTTGTACAATTTAAAGCAGCACGTTAATTCACTGTTGATGGAGCATGGAGAAATGACTGTTGCCTGAATTGCTGGTGAGAAGTGACACCGATACCAGCTTTCTGGGGGAAAGTGACAGTTATGTGCACCAACATGTAAAAGTGCAGCTGACCCATGAACAACGTCAGCGCGAGGGGTGCTGACACCCCGCGCGGTTGAAATCAGCAGAGACCTTGTGACTCCTCCAAGTCTTGACTATATTGACTTGATGCCTTACTGATAACACAAATGGTCGATTGACACATATTTTGTATGTTCTGATAAAGTCAGCCAGAGAAAGAAATTGCTATTAAGAAAGTCATAAGGAAGAGGGGCACCTGGGTGGCACGGTCGGCTGGGCGTCCAGCTTGGTTTTGGCTCAGGTTGTGATCTCAGGGTCATGGGATCAAGCCCCGCGTCAGGTTCCACACTCAGTGCAGAGTCTACCTGAGGCTCTCTCTCCCTCTGCCCTTCCCCCTGCTCGCTCGCTCACACTCAAATAAATAAATACATTAAAAAGAGAGAAAATATTAAGGAAAAGAAAATATACTTGCAGTACTATACTGGAAATATATACATAGCAGTACTATATAGCAGTACTATACTATATATAGTATATATATATTATATAGCCGTATATAGCAGTACTATATATATAGCAGTACTATACTATATTGGAAAAAAATCTGCATATAAGTGGATCTGTGCAGCTCAAACCCTGTAGTTCAACTGTCAGCTGTACTCAGAGAAGCAGCTCTGTCTGTCAGGTCCGTCTGTAAACTGTCCATTTCTCATCAGCCACTGCCACCTTCCTGGTCCAGGCCACCATCGCCTCTTGCCTGCTTTTCCGAAACAGTATCCAGATTGGTCACCCTTGACCCTTGAAGTCCGCACTCAGCAAGCTGCCAGATGCTACCCCACCCCTGGTCACAACCTCTCATCTTCTCTGAGTAAAAGCGAAGACCTCACCACAGTCTCACAAGCCTCCCTCCTCCTACTTTCCTACCCCCACCCCCCAGTCTCTCGGAGTCATCCTTTGCTTCTCTCCTCTTTGCCAGGTCCACTTCAGCCAGATCAGCCTCCATCAGCTCCTGAACTCACCAGGCATGCTTCTGCCCCCGGGCCTTTGTACTTGCTGTTCCCTTATCCTAGAAATCTCACGCCCTCTCTGTCCTACCTTCATCCCTGGCTTCACCAACTTCAAATCTTTTCCCAAAAGCCATCTTCTCAGTGGGGTGAGGCTGGTTTTGCCCACTCTAACATCGCAATGTTCCCGCACTTACTCTTCCTCTTTCCCGCCTAGCTTTTCTCCCCAGCCTTTACCAACCTGTCATTCTCGGACACTCTGTATAGTCGACGATTTTTATTTAAGTGTCATAGAAAAGGGGCGCTGGGCGGCTCAGTGGGTGAAAGCCTCTGCCTCCGGCTCAGGTCATGATCTCAGGGTCCTGGGTTTGAGCCCCACATCAGGCTCTCTGCTCAGCGGGGAGCCTGCTTCCTCCTCTCTCTCTGCCTGCCTCTCTGCCTCTCTGCCTACTGCCTACTTGTGATCTCTCTGTCAAATAAATAAATAAAATCTTTAAAAAAAATCAAAAGAAATGTCGTAGAAAAGAGTGATCCCCATAACTCTAGTACACTAGGGAATAACCAGGCAGCTGATCTCTAACATGTACAAGCTAATAAAGGAATTCATACATGTCGTTTAAAAATCAGTTTGCTCGCTGGTTAGATCACCTCTCCATCTACAAATAGCTGTAATCGATATTTATATATGTCATGACTAATCTCTCCAGAAGGAGAAACAATTAGCCACTGTGAAAGATAATCATTCGCTGGTTCGACGTCTTCTTATGTCTTACCAATGGGGATCATATCCTGCCATTGGATGGGCTCCGGATCTTTCCGCACAGTGTGAGAGGTAAGAAATGTGAATTCTCAGGCACACAAATTAAAACACACACTGTAACTAACTAAGACGGATCAGTCATTCTCGTCAAGTCCTATTTGATGAACTTGACCAGCTGCTCTTCTGGATGACCGAACAGTGTGGCTTCAGCCACATCAAGCCCAGCTCACTCTGCAGTGGTTGCGACGGATGCGTTCTTGTTTCGCGCGGGTCATGAGCTGTAAACGTCTCAGGCCCAAAGTGTGTGTGTGTGTGTGTGGAGGGGAATGAGTCTTCTCTTCCCCTTAGACTATCTGGCAGTCAGGCATCGAGTCCACAAGTGTTTCCGGACGCAGCCCTGGGAGAGCTGTGTAATGACCCTTCCAGCGTCAGAGGACAGGTTGGCACAGAGCCCCCGGTGCCATGAAAGCAAGCGGAATGAACCCTTGGCATGTGTAACGGAGAAGGTCCCTCGGGTGGGGACGAGGGTTGGGAAACACCTCTCTGAGAAGTAAGGTTTAACTCTTGAATTTTCTCGGCAAAGGCAATGGAGGCCGGACTTGGCCGGCGGAGGGAGGGTACGTGCAGAGAAAGACCCTGAAGTGGCAGTGGGATGAAAGGTCCCGAAGCGGGAAGAAAACCCTTAAGACGGGCACCTGGAGGACGCCTCGGGGGCTCGGGCAGTGAAGCCACTGCCTTCCGCCCAGGTCATGATCCCGGAGTCCTGGGATCAAGTCCCGCATCGGGCTTCTCCTGCTTTTCGGGGAGCCTGGTTCTTCCTCTGCCTCTGCCTCTCCCCTTGCTTGTGCTCTCTCTCTCTGTCAAATAAATGAATAAAATCTTAAAAAAAAAAAAAAAAAAGAGTCAACAGAAATGGAACACTTTTAAAAAGAAAGACGGGAAGTAAAAGCACCCCCCGCCAAAAAAAAAAAAAGACGAGGCGCCTGGGGGGCCCAGTCTGTTAAGCATCTGCCTTTGGCTCAGGCCATGATCCCAGGTCCTGGGATCCAGCCCGGTGTCAGGCTCCCCTGCTTCTTCCTCTCCCTCTGTCCCTCCCCACTACTTGAGCTTGCTGGGGTGCGCGCTCGCTCTCTCTCTCTCTCTCTCTCTCAAATAAATAAATAAATAAAATATTAAAAAAGAAAGAAAGAAAGAAAACCCAGAAGACTAGAAAGGTGGACACAGTAGGAGTCCCGGTGAGGACTATTAAACTTGATCCTAAGGGCAGAGGAAGGCGGTGGCGGGTTGTAAGTCAGGGACAGTGTGATCCGTGCCCTGCGCTCGGCTGGTCGCTGCGGCCTTTGGTTTTCTGACCGTGTCCTTGCCCAAGTGCTGTGCTGTTACGTAGGAACCGTTCCAGACTCGCTGTCCAGGACTTCAGGGGAGCACATTAAGTCCGTTTTACTCTCCATCATGCTTATTTGTAGGACCTAAAATAGATTTTCAGCAACACATGAAGAACCTAATTGCTAAATCCCTGGGGAAAGAAGTCAAGCCGCACCTGTGGTATCTCCACTCGTCCCCACTCTCCTACCAGACTCGGTGGGAGGTGGCGTGACGGGGCCTCAGAACCCCAGGTCTGTCACTCACCACCTGTGGGACTTCGGGCAAGTCGCTTAATTTCCCTGTGCCTCGGTTCCCTCATTCGTGAAGCGGAAGATAACAATAGGACCTCACGGGCAGGGGGACCACACAACGGTCTTCCAAACTGCACATCTGAGAGGCAGAAGGGGCTCCCGACGCCCGCCGGTGCGCGGAAGCCTGCGGTTGTCGCTCCTGGGACGCGGTCCCTCGTGCCCGAGGAGACTAGAATCGCCAACCGAGTCTAAACATCAATGTGGCTGAAAGGGAGAACCGAGAAATATCTAAAACCCCGTGAAACTGTGTCAGACTCAAAAGTACTGTAACTTGAAGAAGATTATCTTTTCACAGAAAACTAAGTGAAGAGATAAAAAAGAAAAGAAAAAACCTAAATAAAAGCAAACTATAGCTGTGCTCAGAAAGACAAATACTGGTGGGCGATACGGGTTAAACGCTGCTCTCAGTCCTTTGTAAAGTGGGATTTAAAACGACCTGACTTAGAGATGTGGGTGTTAGTCTGCCAGAAGCATCAGTTAGAGGCGGGCTTCATCTAGTTCCGCTTATGAAAGTAATAACCGCTGGTTAGAGAAAATCCGAAGATGAAAAAAGGAGGAAATGAAAGTCATTCATCCTCCTACCACTAAAAATGACCACCAGGAACATTTGGCCACGCGCTCTGGTGTGCGATGTGCCGCTTTCCCGTACGCTTTCCCTCAGGGACGCACGTGTCTGTGGCTAGGTCTGTCTGTCTGTCTGTCTGTCTGTCTTTCCAAAAGTAAGATCATTCTAAAAATGCATGTGTCTTAGTTTCCCAGACCTGCCATAACAAAGTACCACAATCGGGGAGTCTTTAAAAAATAGACATTTATTCTCTCAGTTCTGGAGCCTAGAAGCCTGAAATCAAAATGTTGGCAGGGCCGCGCTCCGTTCGAAGATTCTGGGAAATGGTCCCTTCTTGCCTCTTCTGGCCTCTGGGGCTGCCAGATATCCTTGGCCTTCTTTGCCGGCGGCAGCATCCCTCTGATCTCTGCCTCTGTCTCCATGCGGCCTTGCCTCGTGTGTCTGTGTCTCTGTGGGCCCACATGGCTTTGTGTGATGGTACCACGCACTGGACTTAGGCCTGGCTTCGTCCAGCAGGATCTCATCTTAACCAATGACATCGCAAACACCCTATTTGCCAAGTCCTATTCTGAGGTTTCACGTGGCCTTGAGTACTCGGGGGACATCGTTCGACCCAGCACAGCACGTGGTGAAGCTCTCCAGCTGTCCGATGTACAACGTGGCAGGCTTCCCCGTCCTGAGGTGCCCTGAATGAAATATCTGAATCTCCTTTTACCAAATCCGATGCAGTTCCCTTCCGTACTTCCCCCCAGACACGTCTGCCTACTTTCTGGGGTAGGGTGGGGGGTGTTTCAGACATCATTCAGGACCCCAGGGCCCAGGGAGAAGAGTCCAGTCTCCCTAGAGTCACGGGACTATGGCCTGGACTTAGCCCCTTCACGGATTGAAGGCTGACCTAAGAGTTAGCCGCTGAGACACCATTTTGTCGGGCCAGCGTTTGCACAGCCACATCCTGAGCCATGGTCAGGGCCTAGAAAAATCACTGACACTAGTTGGCTCGGGATACAACAGGCTACCAGTCCTGTCTCTTTCCAACCTCAGGATAATTTTATTTTGAAAGATGCTTTGACTTAACCTGACCACAAGCCATAATTAGGGCCTCACGACCTACCATGAAAGATTTGTCTAGGGTTGAGCTTCAGGTACAAGTTGTTGGTTTGGTAACTTTACCTCCAGAAGGCCCCTGGGCTCCGTATGCAAATGAGAGCAGCTCCTTCCGGGGACAGTCTGCACTGGGAGGCACTGGGAGAGGTACCTGGGCTCCGTCTGAGCAAAGGTCCTGCCCCGCCCTCAGGCAACAGGAGCCTGGTGCCTTCTTACATTGGGGAACAAGGGGATGACTATTAAAGAAGCCTCCCCATGGAGTGTGTTGGGTGGCTGGTGGCCTCATGTAGACCTAGAGGCGTCTGCGTCACTTCGAAGCTCCCCAGTACCACCGCGGTGCTGAAGACTTAGCATCACATCATAATTCGCATCCCATGAACGTACTGTAACTCATTTAACTGTTCCCATGCTTGGTACATTTAAGTTGATTTCCTGTAACTAGTTAACTGGGATAAAAATCCGCATTCACTTAATGAATATTTATTATTCCTTTACCAGGTCCCAGTCAAAGTTTTAGGGTCAAAGGGTCTAAAGTTCTTGTTTCTGGGGCACCTGGGTGGCTCAATCGGTTAAGTGTCTCCCTTCGGCTCAGGTCATGATCCTAGAGTCCTGGGATCGAGCCCCGCATCGGGCTCCCTGCTCAGCGGGGAATCTGCTTCTCCCTCTCTCTACCCCTCCCCCGCTCGTGCACACTTTCTGTCTCGCTCTCTCTCTTGCTCTTGCTCTCGTTCTCACAGTCTCAAATAAAATCTTTAAATAAAATAAAATAAAGTTCTTGTTTCTGAGACACTTACATTTTTGTAACAGAGAAGGAAAACCACAAAAAATAAATGCAAGTTAAGATATGTATGTTCGATCTCTATGGACAGCATTCCTGTGCCTTCGTAATACAATGGAGAGAAGTAAGAGCGAGTGGCAGCGTAGCAGGGGTGTTATTCCAGATGGGAGAAGGGGGAAGAGCCTTATGAAAGGTTGGTGTGTGATACACCTGCCCGATTTGGTGAACGGGGTAGGGTCTTTACAAAGCACAGCGACACTCACGTGAAGTTCTGTCTTTGCCGTTTCGGTTTGCTCACTACGTCACGTATGAATGTAAACACGATGGACGTCTCTCCGCTAAGTGAAATTGCCACTTACATGCGATCTGCGGTAGCACGTGAAGAATAAACTGGTTTACAGAGTCAGTGGTTGCTCATGAAACTATAACTACTATTTTTTAAAAGATTTTATTTATTTGACAGACAGAGATCACAAGCAGGCAGAGAGGCAGGCAGAGAGAGAAAGAAGAGGAAGCAGGCTTCCCACAGGGCAGAGAGCCTGAAGTGGGGCTCGATCCCAGGACCCTGAGATCATGACCTGAGCTGGAGGCAGCGGCTTAACCCACTGAGCCACGCAGGTGCCCCTTAAACTGTAACTACTATTATGTCTCCCCCATGAATTACGGGGAGCCACCACATAAAAAGGATGACATGGAAAACTATGAAAAGTGGCCACGGATCAGCGTTCAGTTTTGAGATGACTGGATCTATTTGTAACATAGTCTTTTCTCTGAAGAGATCTGACGGTCTTTTGCCTTCAGCAGTTTGGTCAACCAAACTGGTGCCACATGCAGGCCGGGTGAACAACGCAGACTCCAAGAGTGACTCTTCCACAACTTATCATTACAACTTACTTCCTAAAGAGACCCAGTCTGCCTTTACGATGCCGTCTTGAATATCAAACACTTAAATATGTTTGTCACACTGAGAACCAAGCCCTTCACAATTTTATACCTAAGTTTTTTCTTGCTGCAACATTTTAGGTAACCAGATGTTTAAACATCCTGTGCTTAATTTTTAAGTTGTTTGCGTGTGTGTGTGTGTGTGTGTGTGTGTGTGTTATGGTTCAGTGCTGTGTAACAAATAACCTCCAAACTTGTCTGTGACAAATAACCATGTAACAACCCCACAACTTGGTGACCCATTTCACTCTGCTCACTCTCTGTGGGCTAGGAGCAAGGGCCAGGTTTGACTGGACAGTTCTCCAGCCGCACGGTACAACAACTGCGTCACTCTGTGGTACCCACTGAGGCTGTCACCGGGCGAGGCTGGCCAGTCCAAGACAGCTTCATTCACCAGCTTGGCTCCTCGGTGGGAAAACTAGAAAGCTGGGCTCTTTCCTTCTCCAGGTAGTTTCCAGGGTTCTCCTTACAGGATCTAGAGAAGGCCAGCCCAGAACGCTGGTGTCTGTCCCTAGAGACAGCAGCTAGAAGCTGCCAGGCTTGCTAAGGGCAAACCCAGCAAACCAGCACAGGGTCCCTTCCAGTGTATTCTATTAATGAACAGTCACAGAGCCCACAGACCCTTTAAGAGGAGGTGATAGAGACACCTTCTCTAAGGTTAGGGCAGTGTCAGAGAGCCTATAGCCATCTTTGATCAGCTACAATATATGAATTTGGCTTTTCTTATGGAAAATGTTAAACATACGTAAAAGTAGACAAACTGGGGTGCCTGGGGGGCTCAGTCGTTAAGTGTCTGCCTTCAGCTCAGGTCATGATCCCGGGGTCCTAGGATCAAGCCCCGCATCGAGCTCTCTGCTCGGTGCTTCTGCTGCTTCTGCTGCTCCCTCTCCCCCTGCTTGTGTTCCCTCTCTCACTGTGTCTTTCTCTGTCAAATAAATAAAATATTTTTTAAAATCCCTCCATGGACCCGTCACCACCATCCACAGTTTTCAACTCCAGGCTGTTCTGTTTCATCCATACGCCCCTCCCACTTCCTCTATCCCCGTATTATTTTAAGTCAAACCTCACACATTGTATTAATTCATCCATTAATGCTAAGTTTTGCTTGTTTGTTTATTTAAGTTGGCTCCACACCCGGGATGGAGCTCAACACCGGGCTTGAACTCAAGACCCCCAGATCAAGAGTCCAACACTGAACCAACTAACCCACCCACGTGCCCCCGTTAACGCTAGGTTTTAAAGTGATACGGGCAAAGGACATTACACTTTAAGGAAAAAAATTCTCATTTTGGAGGCTTTTCTTATGTTGATACCAAGCTGTTCTTACCGCTCAGAGGCTTGAGATGTCTTCCTCACCCAAGACTGTTAAGTATTGGTACAGCAAAAAACGGACACTTTCCCAAGTAGCTTCTGGCGAGACACAAAGCGAACGAGCAGCCCCGAGCCTGGGTTCGCTCTCAGCCAGCGCCAGCTCTGGGACTCTGGCCAACTGTGACCGAGTCCTCGTCTGCTGCTCTGCACCCATCTTTTCCAGGCTGTGGTTACCCTCACGTTACAGAGGGGCTTGGAAAAGGTCAGCAACTTGCCTGGGGTCAAAGAGTAGCCCAGCTGGGATCCCACCCAAGCCATCCGGAGGCTCCGTTTTCTTCTCTGCCCCGTGGAGTTAGTTGTCCAGGTTCAGCCTGTTTCACCGGAGAATAATTTATTAAATGCTCAACAAACCACTCTGGGAACATTTCAAATTCTGATCACAAAAGCTCTTGAATAGATCATGGCTCAAAAATCCAAACAATAGAAAATGGTGAAAATCCAGCTCCTACTCTCATTCCCATTTTTGTCTTACTCCTACCCATTTTCTTTCTGTACCAGGAACCATCCAATTATTATTTATTTATGCAAATAAATGAATAATGAGAATAATGTTCCCCCTTCTCTGTATGTTCGATCTCTATGGACGGCGATCCTGTGCCAGTGAATACACCGCTCCCTTGTCTTTTTTGATAGTCGCCTACGACCTGACTGTGTTGCCTCCGACCCGATTGTTTCGCTGCAATGACAGTTACTGAACAAGTTCTCCACTGGTGGACATTGGATTTGTGTCCCGATCTTTGCTATTACAGACAATCCAGCCCAGAATTTTACTTTTGCGGAAAAGCAAAGATCCGGAGTGCCTGTGTGTGTGTGTGTTGGGAGAGGACGGTCAGTAGGAGAACCTCTTGTTCCCTGCTTTGTTCAGTGCATCATTCCCTGCCTGTTTCCCATATTTCACACAAGACGAAGTTCATCGACCTTACCTGGAAGAACCTACACCTTCTTGGGGCACGTGGGTGGTTCAGTCGGTAAAGCATCTGCCTTCAGCTCAGGTCATGATCCCAGGATCCTGGGACCAGCTCGTCAGGGATCCCTGCTCAGTGGGGAACATGTTTCTCCCTCTCCCTCTAACCATGCCCCCAGCTCATGCTCTCGCTCTCTCAAATAAATAAATAAAATCTTGAGGAAAAAAAAAAAAGAACATATACCTTCTTACGGAGTCTTCTCATCCCAGAGCCCCAAGGGACCAGAGAATTAGAGCCTCATGGGTGTATCATTATCACTGTCACGTTTTACTAATCTTGTCTTGGGTTTGCTTATTTTAAAACTCTGTCTGTGAGGGACTCAGTGGCTCAGTGGCTAAGCATCTGCTTTGGGCTCAGGTCATGATCTCCGGATTCTGGCATCGAGCCCTGCATCCAAAGCCCTGCTCAGCAGAGAGCCTGCTTCTGCCTTTCCCCCTCCCCCTGCTCGTGTTCCCTCTCTCACTATCTCTCTGTCAAATAGATAAATAAAATCTTTAAAAATAAAAAAAAATAAATAAAAGGTTATTATCTCCAGTCATTCATGCCTTAAAGTATATTGATGTACTCGGGAAACCGGTCCTAACACCGGTGTGGATCAGTCACGCACTGAGGGGTGCCGTGGAGGCGACGTGGGATGCTCACGGCAAGTTCGGAATGGGGTGGGGGCGGGCGAGTGGGACGGAAGCAGCGGGGGACGACTCTGGAATGCGGGGTGGAGAACTCTTCACCACGAAGAGAAAGGAGCAGGGAAAAGGGACACGCAGAAGAGAAGTCTGCCGGGCCCCAGAAGGGACACTGTCCTCTCTGTGATCTTACCCAGGAACAGCCCTGCCTTTTTGGACGTGTTTACCGAGAATGCCTCACTCTGGATCTTTCCCCTCTATTGTTGGGTTTTGTTTACTATTAGCTGTGCATCGGAACCCGGAGCTGGCGAGCAAGGTACAATCAGAGAGTAACTCCTGGTACCTGCGTGTGCGTCCTCAGCAAGAACCCTCTGGCACTGTGGGTTAACCACAGAATACTTTGTTTCCTCGTCTGGATTTCAAAATTCTCAAGCGTAGCATTATGCCCACTCTGAGAACATGAAGAAACAACTTAGACTGAGCGAAGATTTCTTCTTAAAGGGACGCCGTGAAGGGAAAAAAAGCACTCCACGCACTGGCAAAGAACTAAGTTAATCATTTCCAACATGATTCAACAGAACAGAATCTCCACTTCAGGCGCCTCTCGGTTCCCCGTCCTCTCTGCGGAGACTCCCTGAGCGGCTCCAGTCTTTAGCAGAAGCTGCCAGGCTGCCCCGGGAACGGCAAAGCAGCCGAATGCAACATCTGTGTTTTGACAGATCAACTTCTAGGAATCAGGGGAGGGCGCGGCACGGAACAGCGCGTGCAGCGAACCCTTTGCGAGCCTGACAGATGTCAAGCCGGAGTGCGCCCTCCTCCCCAAACTTCTGTCGGAGTGGTTGTTTTGAATTGTGTTTTGTTTTGACATCTGCATGTATTCTCTGGATCTCCTCTGGATTTTTACCTCACCCCTATTTGAGTGTTTCTTCGCGGGGAGCCCAGTGGCTCAGCGGGTTGCGCAGCGGGCTCTGGATTTCAGCCTTCACCTGAAGAGGTTCTGACACCGTAGGTCTAGGCCAAGCTCTGCAATTTTATATTTTTTAAAAGTTTCCATAACACTTTTAATGTGAGCATCATTGATCAAAAAGCTCCAAAGGACAGAGCAGGCGCATTTAGGACACGTTTCCTCTTTACCGCTGGCCGCCTCACCCCCACCTCTGCCACCGCGCTCCGAGCGTCTCCCAAACGCAGGGTGATGACCCACCCCAGTTCACCTGGGACAACCCACGGCTGCTGTGACACGATTCTCAACTGCAAGCCCCCCCACCCGAAAACATGTCCCAGTGGGAATGACTGGTCGCCTTACCTAGAAGAGCTACTAGAGGAGCTAGTTTAAGCAGGAGTCTTAACACCACATCTTCCCTATTTGGGATAAATTTGTGCCTATCTTACTGTTGAAAGGAGGCCCAGGTTTGCAGAGGACTCAGTCGGCTTGCTGGAGTTTTTAAATAAGCCCTTCAGTCCCAACCCTGGAGGCTTTCGATTTCGGGTGGGAGATTGGGGGTTGCATGAGAATCTCAGAAGTCTCATAGAAAGTTAGGTATTTCCTGAGTTATTTTTGTGTGCTAAATTTTTTGTTACCACTCTGGTGTGCATGTTGTCCCATCTGAAGGCACGGGCATGATCGAAATGATTTCCTAGCTTCCCCCCAACCCCAGGATGCTCTGATAATGCACATCCTGCTGCAAGCCTTAGGAACTAGAAGAGGAAATTACAAAGTGGGAGCTGCTGAAGCAGAAGAAATCTCTTGGTTTAAGATGCTGGAGTGGGGGCGCCTGGGTGGCTCCGAGGGTTAAGCCTCTGTCTTCGGCTCGGGTCATGATCTCAGGGTCCTGGGATCGAGCCCCACGTCGGGCTCTCTGCTCAGCGAGAAGCCTGCTTCCCCCTCTCTCTCTGCCTGCCTCTCTGCCTACTTGTGATCTCTGTCTGTCAAATAAATAAATAAAAATCTTAAAAAAAAAAAAAAAAAAAAAAAACAACAAAAAGATGCTGGAGCGATGTCCAAAGCAGAAAGCTGCAGCACGGAGCAAAGCAAGACAGGCAGGGAAAGCAAAAGCGAGGGGATGAGACTGAGTTGCTCTACTGTGGCCTCGTGAGGGTTTTAAACCTTGCCTGGGATTAGCAATGCACTTCGGAAATCATGCAAACAGCTTGGATGTGGGCATTAGAAGTTGGGGGTGGGGGGCTGTCTACCAGGGCAGCCAAACAGAGTCCCAGTTTCACAGAGATCTGTGAAAGGAGGAGTTGGAGGCCACTAGTTGGGCTCCGGGAAGTCATAATGGAGACTGTAAACAGGAAGGGGCCATCAGGGCTGCCTTCCTTCTCTCCAGCAATGCCTTAGATGTTCAGAGAGATCTAGATGGCTCTGTGGGAGGGCAACGCTGAAGGGCCCGAGAGCTTTCTAGAAACATCGGTCAGTTGTTGAAGACAGGAAATTCTTTAGAATGAGAGGATGAAAGGTGCCACTTAAACTCCTGGGTTCTTTGACATGAGTCAAGAAGGAAGTAGAAACTGCAAGAGCGATTTTCTTGGCCCACAGGGAAGAGATCTCTGCTCTACCTCTGGGAGAGACACGGGGTCAACTCTGGGAACTGTTTCAGCTACACGTTGCTGTGCAAGACTATCTCAGAACATAAGGGCTTAAAACAAGAACCATTTATTTGTTCCCAATTTTGCTATAGGTCAAGATCGGTCTGGGACACTTCATCTTTGTTCCATGTAGCATTTGCTGGGACACCTTGACCAGCTGAGGATCTGCTTTCAAGTTGGTCCACTCCCGGAGCTGGCAGGCTGGGGCTGTTGCCGTCTGAGGTCTCAGATGGGCCTGGAAGCTGGGGGCCTTGATTTTCTTCCACATGAACCCGTGGCTCCAAGTGGCTGCCGAGGCACCTCACAGCATGGAGGCTGACAGACAAGAGAGACAAGAGACTGACAGTCTTACTAAAGGCAAGTCTCATCGCTTTCTCTTTGTTTTATTGATCAAAGCAGTCATGGGCCCAGCCTATATGTAGAGGAGAGAAGAAACAGATCCACCTCTCAGCGACAAAAGTGACAAAAGACTCGCTGCCATCTTGAATATTCTCCATGAGCCGCGGAAAAGGTCAGCTCTAAGATGTCAGAACAACTGGCTATCGAAGTCGAACCTGAAGGTTGTCAGTGAGAAAGTGTCTGGAGGAAGGAAAAAGAAATTTGGGAAGTTCAGTATTCCCGGGGATTTGCCAGGGAGGAAGGAGGGACAAAGGCCGATCTGACTATCACGAACTACCACGGTTCATGCTCCGGGCCTCACTCCTGGATTTGTGCAGCCAGGGAAGGAAAACATACCTATCTACAGCTGAAGCCTTCCAAGTTTAGGATTGCCATGTGACTTAAGTTATTCATTTATTTATTATTTTTTAAAAGATTTTATTTATTTATTTGTCAGAGAGATAAAGAGCACAGGCAGACAGAGTGGCAGAGGCAGAGGCAGAGGGAGAAGCAGGCTCCCTGTGGAGCAAGGAGTCTGATGTGGGACTCGATCCCAGGACACCGGGATCATGACCTGAGCCACAGGCAGCCGCTTAACTGACTGAGTCACCCAGGCATCCCGACTTAAGTTATTTAATTCAAAAATCTTGAGTGAAACTATTTACCATATACAAGACAGTATAATACATCTTGTATTAATTATAAAGTTTTATAAAACATGACTTCTGTCCTCAAGGAGCTTTCCGTTGATTTAGCAAGCATTGATCAAGCACACACCAAACACTGTGGGACAAGCTACCAGCTAGTAGATGCATAGATAGAAAACACCACGGCCCCTGCCTTCACAGAGTTCAGACTATAGTAGGGGAAAGAGATCTGAACACAATAATCCAATGTCATGCAACAAGTCTGGCCCAAGCTCTGTAAAGGATAAGTAATACGTGTGTATAATAGAAGAGAAAATGAAAATATGCAATCCAAAATGTTAATCATGGGATTACCAGTGGACTTTTGGTTTTTTATTTATACTTTATTTTCAAAAATTAATGTCACTTATAAGATAGAAAATGATACATATTATTTTTAAGCACGATGTAGTGTTTTACAGAGAAATGTCCACCACGTGCTGGAACTGAGATGAATTCCCTAGTTCCTCCTGGAAAGAGAAGAGAGACGTGCACATCACCTCTTCGAGACGTGACAGCGAAGTCATGGCTTGAAGGGTCAACAGAAGTTGTGACTATTATTTGCCTTTTGGGGAGTGTCACCTCGCCTAACCCTCTTATCTGGGGATGGTTCTTTACCAGTTGTCCTGTTGGGTCCATAGAGCTTTGTCGCCTCCAGGCAAGTCAGAGAGGTAAGCGACTCCGTTTACTCTCGTTCTAGAGAGTAAACAAAGGTGCGGCTGCCGAACCTGGGTCCCACCCATCAGACTCCTTGCCCAGGACACGGAATCTGGCGCTGGAGGAACGAAGCCAGGACGGGCAGCAGGCACCTACAGCAGATGCGAGAGGGCGCAGAGGGCGACCGTGGCGGCGTGGCGGCGGTGGTGGCAGAATCCTGCCAGATAAGAGCTGTGTCTCTGCTCCTCCCTGGTCCCTTTTTGCTGTCTATGTCCTAATCTTGGTTTCTCAGCCTCCTATTATTCTAGGAGTCTCCCAGGTCTGTTTGGCAGCTCTACCCTCTCCCCCCACCCCACCAGAGGGGGCTACGCAGTCGCTGACTTTCTCACCTACAACTGCCTTGCGAGTGACACGGACCTGTACAGTGACTGTCTCCGCACCTTTTGGACCTGCCCCCACTGCGGCCTGCACCTGCCCCTGATGCCCTTGGAGCGCATCACCCACGAGAACACGTGCCCCGAGGCCCTGCAG
Organism: Mustela nigripes; assembly: GCF_022355385.1. Classification (NCBI taxonomy): domain Eukaryota; kingdom Metazoa; phylum Chordata; class Mammalia; order Carnivora; family Mustelidae; genus Mustela; species Mustela nigripes. The sequence continues at coordinate 269,635,055 of NC_081557.1, read as the reverse complement.
GACGGCCCGCCAGGGGCAGAGGAAGCCGCCCCCGAACCCGTCCAGAAGACGTCTGCCCTGCAGAGGCCCTACCACTGCGAGGCCTGCCAGAAGGACTTTCTGTTCACGCCCACAGAGGTGCTGCGCCACAGGAGGCAGCACGTGTGAGTGGGGCCAGGAGCCCCACCTGCCACCCTGTCACCCCCACGGGGCTCTGGGACTCCTGCCCGAACCGCAGCCTGGGCTCAGTGCTCTGGTTGGGCTGGCCTGACACGGAGAGGAGTGTGAACATGCGAATAAAGTCTCCTAGGTGGCCTCTGCCAAAAAAAAAACAAAAACAAAAACAAAAAAAACTCCAATAAATTCCTTAAAAAGAGCCGAGCCTAGGTTGTGTTGTTTGAGGCGACTGATGACACAGGAGTTAGCTGGGCAGGGGAGGAAGCCTGGTGAGACTTCCAGTGCCTGCAGACAGAGAGGCCTGAAGGAGCGCCTGCAGGGCCATCCAGAAGGAGTGACCACACGGACTCACAGATATGCGGGGGGGCGTACGAGCTGCATATTGTGGGGGGTGCAAAGGAACCACTTCCTGCTGGGTTTATTAGCAAAAATGCAGTGGAAGAAGCGGTATTAGCTTGCCCATGAGAGAAGAGGAAAGAACAGAGTGGTTATTCCAGGCAGAAGGAGAAGTATATCTACTCACTGGAGATATCCGTGTATATTTAGGACTCTAGTAGTCAAGCAGTTAAATTTAGCTGCAGCACAGGGAGAAGCAAAGCAGCCTGTACAGCTGGTAGATACGCAATTCTACCGAGGTTTCAGGCTAGAACAGAGACTCTGGACTTCATTTGGTCGGTAATAGGGAAACTGGGAGGGTTTGTGAACAGGGAGTGTCATCAAGCAAGTGGCACTTTAAAATGCTAAATCCGATGGTTGTGGCTGGACGGTCCGGAAGCAGCCAGAATAATCCGGGATGAGCCGCCAACGTCCTGAGTTAGGCTGATGGCAGTGCAAATGGGAAGGCAGCGCACAAAATATAAAGAAGGATTTGTAAACTGGCAGCTCCTCTGTTTAGAAAAAAATTCAAAAGCTAGCTTTAAAACGCATATGTGCACAATCACCGTGTTCCTAAATGGGCTAGATTTACAGATACACAGAGTATAACACGCCACATACGCTGGCTGCAACTGGCTCCAGCTAACAGAGCAGTGGATTTATTCCCTATGTTGTGCAAAACAAATAAAATAAATACAACGAAGCAAAAATGCTCCATATCATTCCATGGAAGTGCTTGGGCTGCATCTGCATGTGTGCATGTGTGGGCATGTGCAGGTGTGTGTGTGTCTGTGTGTGTGTGTACTGGAACACGGTATGCAGCAAAGAGCTTAGACTATCCGTGGGTTTCTCAGCTTCCCCGGAGGTTTTCCGTCACCGTTTTCCGTGGCTCTGCTCTTCCCGCCCCCAGGGTTAAAGATGTATGCAAGGGGCCATTGCTGCAGTGCGTGGGACTTCACTGGGTTTGTATTAAAAAACCTCTGATCGTTCCAAGGACAGTGACATTTAGAAGGTATTTTTTTATTTATTTGGGAGAATGAGAGAGAGCACATGCAGTTGGGGGAGGGGCAGAGGCAGACGGAGAGAACCTCAAGCAGACTCCGTGCTGAGTATGCAGCCTGAGGCAGGGGTCGATCCCGGGACCCCAAGATCATGACCTGGGCCAAACACAGATGCTCAACCGACTGAGCCATATTTCTTTCTGGAGAAGGTGCCCCCAGCAGTGCCCTAGCAGTGCATGAGCACGCTCTCCAGCCCGTGTCATTAGTAAAGACGTTCCAAGGGAAGGGTCTGCAGCTCCCCTCGGAGTAATAATTGGCCATTCGCTGGCTCATATCATGTCACAGTGGTTTGTGGATCTAATACAATTCCCGTGACAACACATGGGCTGGGTGTTACTGTCCCATTTTACAGAATGGGAAGTCGAAGCTGCAAGATGTGAAGTAACTTGCCAGCCTCGCACAACCGCAAGTCACGGAGCCAGACGCCTAATTCCCCAGCTTAGCTACGGAACCACTTCTTCCGCGGATAACATGACACCGAGCTAGGGGAGCCCCGTCCCAGCTGAAACCCTCTTCTCACTGGGATGCGACACCGCTGGGCTCTGTTGGCTGTGAACGCAATGCGGGCTTTCCAGCCGGGGCCTCCAAAGAAGACTTGCGCTCTTCTTAATGCCTTTAGGACCCAGTTTTCAGTCTTTTCAAGGCATTGTCTCTTTCCTCTTCAGCCCACACTAGCGACCTCTCTTCCCAACTCTCATCCCCGCTGTGCAGGTTAAAGCAGTGTTGGCCTCAGATGGTATTGTCAGGTGTCAGATGGCATCAGTCAGGTGGCGTTGGGCTCATCCTCAGGAAGCCCGTTGGACACAGCTCTGTCACTAGAGCACGTGTGGTCACCTAGAGCACATTCCTCACTTCTCATTACAGGTCACCGCGGTCTTGACAGAAGCGATGCCTGTCCCTGCTTCTTCCACATGTCTATTTCCAGTCACTGCTGTAATCGTGCACGTAAACAGTTAAGTAACTTGACCTAGGTACAAACACATCAACATTCTCATAAATGCTTCCTGGGTAAGGAATTCCTCGCGGCGAAACTGCATCTAGGTAGGAAAAAGCCCCTGTCTTTGGTCGGGCTCCCAAGAAGCTGTCCCTGAGACAAGGATTCACGAGCAAGCGATACACTAAGCAAACGCTCCTGGGAGAAGCCAGTGACGGACTGGAGGAAGCAGGACAGCGAAATGGGAGGCTCTGAGCGACGGTCCAGTTTCAGGTACCGTTTCTGCTTCTGCTTGATCCCCAGGGGGGTTCTGGAATGTTCCTTCTACCTCAGAGTTTGTCTCCATCAGAGCAAGGGATGTGAACGTTGGGACCCCTGCGCGGTGAGTCACCAGCTTTGTGCCACTCTATGGGAATGGAAGCTCTGTGCACTGCGGGCTCTCTGGGCTGGGGCAAAGCTGACCCAGTAGCCTTCGGGAGTCCTCTGAAGAAGGCTACAGGTGCTGGTTGCTAGAAGAGAAGCAGGCAGAAGTGGCACAGAACCGACCCACTGGAGGAAGTCCTACAGTCCACTGGGTAAGAGACGGCTCTGGAATTAGATCTGGATCTGTGTTCCGACTATATTATGCTAGATGTGCAGCCTGTCCTCACCAAGGCCTGTCCTCAGCCTGTTACCTCCTTGTAAAATGGGAATAATATCTTCTGAGGGAGGTGTAAAGGTTTAAGATATTTTACCTGAAGGGTTATTTTGCTGACCACCTTAAGCAGGTGCTCAATATGGTAACAGTTTCTGATTTGATTAACTTTTAAAATGTAGTCAGCTCAGCTGGGTCATATAAATAAAAAATCTTTTCTCATGTCATGAAATGTGCATAAATTATGTAGAAAGATGATATATTTTTCCTGTCACTTCACCTGTGTAGACAACTCCCTCCCTTTGACAGAGCCATCAGTCTGCAAGTCAGAGTAAGCTTCTTTGAAGCATGTGAGCAGGAAGAAACTTTATTTTTGCCCACCAATGCTTTTTATATTTCACTTTTTATGATGAAAATCTTTGAACCTATCCAGAAAGAGAGAAGAGAGCATAATGAATCACTGGAGAGAATAATGAACCCAGTTTCAACGACTGTCAACTCACGGCCAATCTTGTTTCATCTACACACTCCCATTTCCCTCCCTCCCATATTACTGGAAGCAAATACTAGATTTTGTATCATTTCACCCATGAATATTTCAACATGTATCTCTAAAAGGCAAGGACTCATTTTAAACTTTAATCTTTGAATTTACATACAATAAAACCTCCTTTTTGCAGTGTGGGTAGCTCCATAAATTTTAACACATGGATAGATTCATGTAGCCATCATTACGGTCAGGATACAGAATAGTCCCATCACCCTTACAGGGCTCTTTTTTTTTTTTTTTTTTTAATCTGCAACAACAATAACATTATCACACCTTTAAAAAATTGACAATAACGCGGGTACATGGCTGGCTCAGTTGGGGGAACATGGGACTCTTGACCTTGACAAAAGAATCATATTTGTTTGGACCTCTTGTCAGTTCAAGTCCCATGCTGGGTGTAGAGCTTCTTAAAAACAAAAAACAAACAAACAAACAAACAAAAAACACTGACAGTAACATATATGCTTTTAAGGATAAATATGATCCTATTTCTTTATAATCACCAGACAAAACCCTCCGACTCATAGCGTCTCTCTCACAAAAGAAATATTCATATCTAGGCATTCATGTGCCATACAGAGAAGACGTTCTAAGCATCCTTCACCTTTGTTTCTGGTAAGAGGTCCAAGGAAACATGACCCTTTCCCCAAAATTTGTTCATTTCCTTTGGCTTATGACCTTCCTGCCCAATACAGGAAGATGTTTGATAGATGTTTCATAACATCCTCAGTTCTCCCATTTACTACAATTATGTACTTTAACATGATTGTTTAGATCTAAAGAGGGATGGGATTGCCTTAACCAGTTTTTGTTGAATGAATGAGGGGTATTTTTTTTTTCTGAAAGAACTCAAATACTCTCTTTATTTCTTAAGAAAATATTTTAGAGGGGAGCCTGGGTGGCTCAGTTGGTTAAGCATCTGCTTTTGGCTCAGGTCACAATCCTGGAGCCTGCTTCTCCCTCTGGCCCCACCCTACTTGTACTCTCTCTTTTTCTCTCAAATAAGTAAATAAAATCTTTAAAAAAAAAAAAAAGAAAATACATTAGAATCTGAGATCTAGAAGGGTACTTAAAAGCCATTCCCTTGGATTTTCTCATTTCATGATTGAGAAAAATCAGCTCAAGAAATTTAAAAGCATGGGGCGCCTGGGTAGCTCAGTGGGTTAAACCATCTGCCTTCAGCTCAGGTCATGATCCCAGAGTCCTGGGATCAAGCCCCGCATCCGGCTCTCTGCTCAGCGGGGAGCCTGCATCCCCCCTCTCTCTCTGTCTACTTGTGATCTCTGTCTGTCAAATAAATAAATAAAATCTTTAAAAAAAAAAAAAAGAAATTTAAAAGCTTATCAGAGGTACACAGTTGGTTAGAAAAAGAGCTGGCTCCAGAATGTGGTCTCCTGGTCTTGAGGGCTCTTTCCCTGACACTGTATTGTCGGCCATCCTGTGTCCTTCATGTTACCGTCAACTGAGTGTGGGCTCCATTACCAGTTGCATAGCCATATGTTACGAATAGTAATTAGGAATACTTCTAACGGGACACCTGAGTGGCTCAGTCAGTTAAGTGTCTGCCTTTGGGTAAGGTCGTGGTCAGGTCATGGTCGCAGGGTCCTGGGATCCAGCCCCACGTTGGGCTCTCTGCTCAGCGCGAGCCCGCTTTTCCCCTCTTCGTGTAGCTTCCCCTTCTTGTACTCTGGCAAATTAATAAATAAATTTTTTTAAAAAGGAGTACTTTCAGCTAAAAAAAAAAAAAAAAAAGTTGTTTATGAAATGTCCTGAAAAGACAAACCTACAGAGACAGAAAGCAAATTCGTGGTTACGTAGAGTCACAAGAACGGGGATGGACGGCAAAGCAGCCCAAGGAATCTTCGTGGGGGGACGGCAATGTCCTCAAACGCGACTGGAGTGGGGCTGCAGCTCTGTGGGTTTACTACAAGGGTGCGCTTACCGCGGGCGCATTTCATGGTCCTAAGTCCTGTCGCTCCGTAGAGCCGCTTAACGGAACCGCAGGAACCGTCGCGCAGATACTGAATCACGTCTTCTCCGAAGAAGTCCGCAAGAAGGCGACTGCGCGCTTGGTCCCGCAGCTCCGCAGCGCCCGCAGCCCCGCGCGCTGCCCGTGTTCAGCTCAGCGGCCCGGCCCGTGCGCGCTCGGAGCTCACGCCCGCCCCGCGGCCCCGCACAGCCCCGCGGCCCCGCACAGCCCCGCGGCCCCCGCACAGCCCCGCGGCCCCGCACAGCCCGCGCCACCGCACCTGCGCCGCGGGGAGAAATCCGCCCGAGCGCGAGTTCGGGGCTCCGGCCGGCTCCTGCCCGGAGGCGGGCTCTCCACGGGCTTCCGGTTTCTCATTGGCCAGAAGCAGGCACGTGCCCCCGATATGCAAATCAGGCTGAGCACGAGGTTAAGAGCCGCGGAGCGCGGGTGGGTCGAGGCCGGCGCAGGGCCCGGGTGGGCGGCGCGGCGGTTCTGAGCCGGAGCGCGGCTGCGGGCGGGACCCAAGCGGGGGAGGCTGCGGGGGCCGCGCGAGCCTCTCCCCCGCCCCGAGACTCCAAATGGGCTAAATACGGTATTAGGTGTCCAGAGCCCTGCTTTGGTTGTAAAGACGTCATTTGTTGATTTGAGGGAGCGGGAGCGGGAGCGGGCGGAGAGCGAGGGTCGGGGGAAGCGGGCTCCCTGCCCGGCGGGCGACCCGCGGCCGGCCTGGGTGCGGACCTCGGTGCGGGCCTGGGTGCGCGCCTCGGTGCGGGCCTGGGTGCGGGCCTGGGTGCGGGCCTCGGTGCGGGCCTGGGTGCCGGCCTCGGTGCGCGTCTCGGTGCGGGTCTGGGTGCGGGCCTGGGTGCCGGCCTCGGTGCGGGCCTCGGTCCGGGCCCGGTCCGGGCCTCCGGGATGACCCGAGCTTAACCAGCGGAGCCCCCAGGCGCCCCTGCCGGAGTTTCCGCGGCGCAGCGGCTGAGAGACTCCGGGAGACCTTCCGGGCTCGCTGTGTGACCTCGGGTGCGCGCACTGCCCACTTCGCGCCTCCGTTTACCTCCGTGTAAACGAAGCGTAAGGATGACAGCACTTGACTCCGTCCCGGAGAACGGGACGAGCTGCCCGCGGGAAGCGGCTGGAACGGTGCCCAGCATCCAGTAAGCGCTGACCACGGATCTTCTCGGGGGGGGGGGGTACCTGAAAATGTGTTACCTTGGCATGTCGCGCATCGCACCAGTATTTACTGAGTGATTACTATGTGCCGGCGTGAGCTACACACTTGGGTAAAACTAGGAACACGTGCGCTGCTTCGCAGTCTTGCCGAGCTGAGATTCGGGTGGGAGAAACCCACGGTCAAGTTGATAAATAAGTAAACAAGTCATTACGGACCGAAAAGTGTGAAGGAAAGAAACAAGGTGATGAGCACGGAAGGAGCAGCTGTCTCACATGGGGCAGACGACGAAGAATTCTGTAACATAAGGGGGAGACTGCCTTAATTAATATAGTCCTTCCAGCATTAAGCAGACGCGTGCATATCCGTACAAAAGAAAGGTGGGTAGAGCTGCCCTCACAGAATAAGAAATTGGTTCCATAGTTCTTGTCTGCAAACTTTGAGAAATGGGAGGGGGCAGGAGTCTTCCCAAACACCCCAGCTATGGGATGGCAGTGGTTGGGAGGAAGGCCAGAGCGTCCCAACCCCTTGCAGCTAAACCAAGGCTCAAATCAAACCCACCTTTCTGCCAACGTGCACAGCTGATGGTTGGCAACCGTGAGGCTTCCTCCCCTTTTCGTGTCAGAAGCTTTAATTAATCAACCAAGACTGCTCTTGATGTGATTTTTTAATCAGGTTTCATCTGTGTAAGTCTATTAATGGGTAAGAACAGGGGCTCCCACAGTGCCTTGCCTCAGCTCCACGCAGCATGTGTGACCCAGCCTCCCAAACCACAGCCTGCGAGAGCTAGATCAGCTGACGACCAAGACTTTAACTCACAGCCGAGACCCAGAGAATCTGGCTAGCCCAAGGGGACGCGAGCAGCTGCTGGCACAAGAACCGACTGGCACCGTTCCCTGATTTGTATGTCCCCGGACAGGAGGTCGCTGGGTGGAGTTTAATTGAACTGACTTGACCCAGGGGCCTCCTTCTCACCCAGCACTTGGGGGGTCCGTCATGCCTATTTATAGTGTGAGATGGCCTCTTGCAAAGTTGTGGTTGTGAATCCTGAACTTAAACTTGGTCTCACTAACTCCCCATGTGGGGAAGAGCAGACTGAGCCAGGGCAACCTTGAAAATGCCTTAAAACAAGGAGAGTTCTGTTACTTTCAAACACTGTATCAGAGTGACAGAAACTGTTAACAATGGGCAGCCGAGGAGAGGTCCAGCCAGCTCCCCCGGGGGGCAGGGGGCGGCAGGGTGGGGGGTGGGTTGAGGATCTGGCCAGCCTGCGTCTCGTCTCGGAGGCTCAGAGCTCTGCGGGTTTGAAAGCTCTGCCCAAGGGGAAAAGGGGCAGCTGGCATCTTAGAGACAGGGTCTGCAGAGGCCAGGGGCTGAGACTGTCGGGCAGTTGTGTTGGAGGCCTTGCTTTCGATGAGTGGATTTGAAGGAGCGAAAGGTGAGGAAGGTGATTAGGTGTGTCCCTGCGATGCCGAGCCGCACATAAAGGACTGGACAGACTCCCGCCGTGGGGGCTGTGATTGCGACCTCAGGTTCTCAGGGACCTGTTCAGAAATAAACAGTCCAAGATTCGTTATTAACTTTGTCCTCGGAGACAGGCCCCCGGAGAGTCTGGCATTCCAGGGTGGATCTGACCCTGTTCTAATAGGCTCTGCTCACCTTCCTCCACAGGTCACTGTGGTTCAAATGAAGGTGGAGGCAGACTTGAAGGGGAAAAAGGTCAGGAAGAGATGCGGGAGAAGCCAATAAATAGCCTGGAGATAAGATAGAGCTTTGTTGGGGTGCCTGGGTGGTTCAGGCATTAAGTGTCTGCCTTTGGCTCCGGTCATGATCCCAGGGCCCTGGGATTAGCCCTACATTGGTTTCCTGCTTGGTGGGAAGCCTGTTTCTCTCTTTCCCTCTCCACCTGCTTGTGTGCTCTCTCTCTCTCTGTGTCCCTCTGTTATAAATAAATAAGATATTTTTTAGAAGTCATTTTTAAAAAAGATAGGGTTTTGTTAGCGATGGGGCAGTCCCAGCTTATTAAGGGGGGAAGATCGGTTATTTTAAAAAATAATAACTTAGCTCAACTCATCTTTTTTGAGGCTAGTATTACCATGATACCAAAACCGAAGACATCATAAGGAAAGAGCCGTGAATGACTAGGCTGTGTTTACAGTTCTTACTCATGTCATACGTCTACTTCCCTGCAGAGTAGTTTTGTTTGTCAAACGCCCTGGTTTATCTTTGCATATGTGCGACTGTAAGGATCTCGAATCCATGTTTGTGTTCATGTGGACTTAAACCCCATTTTCTTTAACAAATCCTGACTCATCATTGCCGATCACAAGGCCTCGGAGAGCTAACTGTGAGAACAGTCACCACGTCACACACGGGCGCCCCCACCACACGTAGGTCCTGTAGCAGCATTTGTCTCTCACTCGTGCTCGTGTCCCCGGCGCTCTGCACGGGCCATTCCCACAGGAGCAGGCATTCCCTCCATGTCTGGGGACTAGGATGTCAAAACCTGTTCACAACTTTACTAGAAGGCCAAACAAGCAAGAATGCCAGTAAGAGCATGGGGACGGGGAGAGGCTTGTGAGGGGAACTTAGGTGGCCGGTTGGGGGAAGGGAAAATGTAATGGGAAATGAGGTGGGGGAGGGGCATGGAATGAGACCACAGCACGCCCCAAAGGCCATATGCTACATGACTGTAATCCAGTTCCACATCCAGTGGAGAAATGGAAGGGTTTGGAGATGATGAAAGATCATTTTAATACTAGTCTTTGGAAGGAAATTTCTTGAAAAGTCCACATGTGTATCAATTAGGGGGACTTCCACTACAGGGAACAGAAAACCTGATTCCAACGAACTTAAGAAAGGAAATCTGGTGGGTATGTTGGCGTCAGCCTCAGACTGTCATCTCTCCCGGTGGCAAGACTGTCACCCCTGGGGCTGTGTCATTTCTCTCAACCTTTAATGAAAAATCCCAAGTTTCATTCTGATTAGACCAATTTAGATCTCACCGCCCCCCGCAACCAAGAACTAATTCTTTTTTTTTTTTTTTAATATTTTATTTATTTATCTGACAGAGAGACAAGGTGAGAGAAGGCGCACAAGCAGGGGAGCAGCAGAGGGGGAGGGAGAAGCAGGCTCCCCCCAGCAGGAAGCCTTATGCGGGCTCCATCCCAAGATCCTGGGATCATGACCTGAGGCGAAGGCAGATGCTTAACGACGGAGCCACCCAGGCGCAAGAACAAATTCTTGAGCCAGAGCCAGAGAAATACAATTAAACCGATTGGCTTAGGCCAATGGAGGCCACCCGTAGCCAAGAGTGGGTCAGTCCACCCAAACCACATGGCCACTGCCCAACAGGAAAGGGGTATTTGGAAAGCCAAGAAGGCAACCAGTAATGTTCTGAAGTAATATATACTATGACTCCATTTTCTGTTGAAAATGTGAATATAGGGGCGCCTGGGTGGCTCCGTGGGTTGAAGCCTCTGCCTTCGGCTCAGGTCATGATCCCAGGGTCCTGGGATCGAGTCCCGCATCGGGCTCTCTGCTCTTCGGGGAGCCTGCTTCCTCCTCTCTCTCTGCCTGCTGCTCTGCCTACTTGTGATCTCTGTCAAATAAATTTTAAAAAGAAATGTGAATATATGTTTGTATGAGCATGAAAGAATTTCCAGAGAAATTACTGGGCTGTTAACATTGGGAAATAGGAAGGAAGGGGATAAAGACAATGAGAGACTATTAACTTTTGCTTTATACAAAAGTGGATTTTTTTCACTTTTTAATTAGGCATATAGGACCATGTATCCAAAGAAAGTGAAATAAAGGAAGAAGAAAATTATTTCAGGGCGCCTGGGTGGCTCAGTGGGTTAAGCAGCTGCCTTCAGCTCAGGTCATGGCCCCTGGATCGAGTCCTGTGTCGGGCTCCCTGCTCTGCGCGGAGTCTGCTTCTCCCCCTGACCTTCTCCCCTCTCACGCTCTCTCTCTCTCAAATGGATAAATAAAATCTTTTAAAAAATAAATAAAAATTTAAAAATTATTTTAAAAGATTTGGGGGACAGCAAGAAAAGGAGTTGGAGTAGGGGAGAGAGTGGCGGCAGAAAGAGGAAATAAGGCAGCTGTGCTTGCCGGCGTGGTGAGGGCGGGCCCCGGAGCAATGCGGATGGAAAGCAGACAGATTCCTAAGGCTTCGTGTAAGTAGAGCAGGAACCAGGACTGAGTTCCCAGGTGAAGAGGAGACCACTGGAAGAGAAAAGGAGTCGTTGCTACTTCAAAAGTCCAGAAATGTTGGTCTACAAATAAGGTGATGGTCCTAAAACTTGCTTTTGAGGTGTTGGCTGGCTCACCAGACAGAGACCCATGACAGATGAGTGCTTTGGGGAGTCATCTGGAAAGATTACATTATCCAGAGGGAGAGACCACAGTGTTAGAAGAGAGAAGGCCCCTCGAAGACCACATTCACATACCGGCTTTCCTGTGAAGGAATATGTGAGGAAGTAGCCAGAGAGGATGAAGGAAATCCAGGGGCTTGTGACATTGTGCCAGCAAGGGAAGGACGAGCCAGTTTCAAAGAGGACAGCGTGGTGAAGCAGGAGGCCACAGAGCCGTCAGCGGCACTGGGGGTCTGAAAGCTCATTCCTTGTGCGTCCGTAAGGGAGCGTTTTCCACAGAGTGGGTGTGGAATCCAGACTTCGGGGGGCTGAGAGTTAGTCAAAGACCAGACTGAGGAAGTAGTGAGAGAACACTATGCTTCTGAGAAACTTCGTATCGAGGGGAAGGGAAGTAATGAAATGGGAATTTGACTGAGAAAGCAGTTTCTGTGGAAGGCATCTTTGGGATGGAGGAAACACGCTCGTGTGTATAGGCATCTGAGAGGGAAGGTTTAGCCTCAAGAGTGAGTCTCGGAAGACGAGACGACAGAAATGAGAAGAACAACTGGTCTACCGCGGTGGGCTAGGAAGTAGACTGAGGACTTTCCTATTGTGAGAGTGGGGAGACAGGAGAGGAACAGAAAACATAAAAAGGTGGGGGTTTTGTTTGGTGAAGAGAAATTGAGCCCCATCCGGGGGTGATCACTGAAATAGCCAACAGTCAGCGCAGAGTGCACACTGCGGCAGGAGCCCCGAGGGCCCCAGCTCTCTTCCGTGTTAACTCTGGTTGCTGGTCCTGGCAAGGTCTAGGGCAGAGGCTGGGGCAGCTGAGGGCAGGCTGCACAGAGGGACAACGAAACCACAGGGCTGGAAGCAACACCTCGCGCTGGAGCTTCAGAAGACTGAGTGAGATGGTCTACGTCCTGGGGCGCCCGGGGGGCTCAGGACTCTTGATTTGGCCTCAGGTCATGATCTCATGGCTGTTGGTTCGAGCTCCAAGTCAGGCCCCAAGGCGGGCTCCGGCTGGGTGGGGGGTCTGCTTGGGATTCTGTCCTCGTCGCCTCACCCTTTCCTGCTTCCCTTGCTCTCACGCTCTCTACATGAAGAACTAAATCTTTAAAAAAAAAATGATCTAAATTCCTCAAAAACAGCCGTTTGTAATAAAAGAATATCGTGCTCTAACTTGATTAATCTTTCTGATTTCTGATTAATACTTTCTGATGTAGAAACTATTTTTTTTATCAGATACATAATGGACGGCTTCCATAAACTTGATGCATGTTGGCTAAAGGCCTAAAAGAGAGGGGATTGATGGAAATCAAAACTGGTCACACTTTCTGGCTTATGTCCTTGCGGCAAACAACAGTCTCTTAGTTCAAATAGGGGACGTGGGGTCACAGTGAATTTCAAAATACAGAATCTGGCGTTTACTCAAGGTTTTCCCTCTGAGCACCAGTCACGGACCTCTTGCTCTCCCACAGGACGAAGAGAACGAGACGACGACACCGAGAGCTCCAGAGAATGCGGACGAGGGCTTGGGGATTCCCACAACCCCGTTGCCAAGTACAGAACACGGAAACCGTCACCAAGGGGATCGCACCAACCTCAGCCGCGTGTCCGCCTCCCCAGGAAGGCGCCGCGTGTGTGTCGGTCCACACGGAGGAAATCCTTGTCCCTTACCACTGCGCGGCCCTGCCAGCCGCGGGTCCGAGGGCCGCCCGCCCGGGGAGGCAGACTCTGAGGAATGACCATGTCCTTGAGCTAGGACACGCTGAATGTGGCCGTAGCCTTTCAGATCCCTTTGACCTAATCCCAGCGGATCGAGATGAGGCAAGTACTGCCGCCCGCTCCTTAGGAGATGTGAAACCAACATTTAGATCCACTTCGATGTTTTACTCCAAGACCCTCGCTTCTCACGGTCCGGTCGGTGAGCTTGGGCTACAAGGGGTCTCCCGGGAAGGGCTTCCTTGACACGCGCCCCTTATTGGTAATTTGAGGAAGATGCCAAAATGAGACGCCCACAGGAGCTTCCAGGCCCGAGGTGGAGGGCGGAACGTGTATCTGAGCTTGTGGCGGCCGTGTGGACGGGCGGGACCGCGGTGCCAGCAGAAAACAGCCTTCTTGTCCCCTGTCGCGCCTGTGGGCGCTCTCTGCAGGGCTATTTGTTCGACAGTCCCTGAGAGGAGCTGCCATGTGGGCCTTGTGCCTCCTGGGGTCGATCTCAAATAACAAAAAGGGCCTCTGGTTACTTTTAGTCGAAAATCCAGGCCTAGATCCCTGAGGGCCGACTCGTCACAGTAAGAGCTCCACAGTCCAGAGGCGAAGGGGAGCGAGGGCTGCTCCTGGGTCTCTCCCAGCCCGGCTTCTCCCTCCTCCTTGCCCCCGGGGCTGCCCAGTCTTCCGGGGGTGACGCAGGAAAGAGCGAGCTGCGGAGAGAGAAAGGAAGACTTTGGGGGGCTGTAGCCGGCTCGGCCTCTCCGGGGCCAGCAGATGGTTCCGACGGACGCTTTCTCTCGGGGGCAGTTTGGCAGGTTTGCCAAAGCCTCCCTCAACCCTACCTCCCTGCCGAGCCATCTCGCGCCCCCCCGCTTCCTGGGCAGGAGCGAGTTCCTTTCGCCTCTGACTGGCGGCCTCCAGTCTTGCCTGGGCCCCCGCCACCTGCAAACAAACCTCTGGAGGTGTTGCCTTTCCAGGCAAGCCTCTTGGGGAGGATCAAAGTCAAGCCCACGCTGTCTCACCCTCTCCAGACTTGTTTCCCATGGGAGTAAATTACTTCCCCTACCACGGTCTCTATCCCGTGTTCAGGCCACTCTTGCCAACTCTGGCCTTTTCGATTTCTCAAGCGTGAGGTAGACACCGGCCCATGGTGTTCCCCAAACTGCAGGGGACACATCCAGGGCTCTCTGAGAGCTCTGCCTAGAGTGCCTGTCACCAGACCTAAGGTGAGAGGAAAGCGCCCTCTGACCCGTCCCTGGGGAGTCGGGGGGCATAGGAGGGACCTCTTAGACATCTTCATTCCCTCTATGGAAACCTTTCTCTGACCCAAGCGGCCTCACCAACCCCCACCTCAACCTTTGGACATCTCTAAGTGAGACGTTAAGGGAACACCCCTTGCAAGTCCCAAATCACCGCCCTGCGCCTTGCTTGGAAGGTGAGAAGGGCTGACTCGTGTGTGGGGTGTCTGTCAAATGGAAATGAAATAATAGCTCCCATTTTATTTTTAAAGATTTTATTTATTTATTTATTTGTCAGAGAGAGAGAGCAAGCGAGTGCACAAGCAGGCAGAGTGGCAGGCAGAGGTGGAGAGGGAAGCAGGCTCCCTGCCAAGCAAGGAGCCCACTGCGGCACTCCATCCCAGGACCGTGAGATCATGACCTGAGCTGAAGGCAGCAGCTTAACCCACTGAGCCACCCAGGCATCCCTATAGCTCCCATTTTAACATCCTGTTACCAAATGTATTCTCTTTCTCTTTCTCTTTCCAATGGTCCCTATAAAGATTCCTTAATAGGTAGATGTTGGAAAAGATCAAATGCCGTTTCAACAAACTGCATAGTTTTGTTGTTTATTGGAGACTAACTTGAATTATCGGTGACTGGCACTAACTTCGTGGTGCAGAGTTTTATTACAACAAGATATACTGCAACTCCAGCGGCAGCAAGGATCCCTGAACCCCCGCAGTGTTATTTATAAGTCGTGCTTCTCTGCTTTTCCAACCAAACAAGGGACGTGGTTTGCATCGTAAACAACCACAAACTGGCTGCCTAAGAGAAAGGAAATGAGCAAAATACAGAATTTCTTAGAATTCTGCACGTTTTGTTGTGGTTTCTATTAGATAACCAGGTCTCATATCAGAAGAGCCATGGCCCCTACTCAGACCAGTGGACACCTGTGCTGTTCACTGAACACCGGTCAGTAGCGCGGTATCAGAATCACGATGCCTCCTCGTGGTCCTGGGGACTGATTAAGTCTCTGCATAATGATCTCCATCCTGTCCCACCGTGGCTGCGGCTGGCGTCTACTGGCAGGCCTTAAACCCTATTCGTTTTGTACTTAGCCCTTTCCTCAAAGCCCCAAGCATTTTGGAACACTGTCAACAAATCATTTAGGAACACAGGATGAATCTTTATGTACATTTTTTTAAAAGACAACCGGTTCTAGGAAAGTATTTCGATCTTACACACATATGTGATTTAAAATAGCACAGGTCATACTGAGTGCAGAGTGAACACATTTTAAGGCGTGCAGTTCGAAGAGCAATAAAAGGAGATAAGAGCGTAGATAAAGTTGCGTTTTGTTGGTCATCAGTTCTCTAGACGTTTCACTAGATGGCTCAGGACAGTGACAGACCTGGTCACAGCAACCAGCACTCCTTCGTGGCCAGTATTTTAACATAATGTCTTAGTTGTCGGTGTCACCGTCAGGAATACAGTTTCGTTCATACTTGGGGCTTATCCAGACGGACATCTTGGAGAGGAAGGTGGTTGTGATCCGGTGTTGCGGGCCGGCGGCGCTGAGCCCACCACCCTTGCAAATCCAAGTTGGTTTCTTAGGAGTGGGCCCGACTCTAAGTGACAGTGACATCTCAGATAAATTAAACATAGTGCAGGGGCTCTCAATCCTCCTGTGGAGAAAAGGAAGGACATTCTATAAATCGAGGACCCTTTTTCCAAGAAAGGCAGTGACTTAGTCATAGGCAGGTCAAATCAGCTACTTGTGAAAGTACCTTCCCCTGCCATCCCTGCTCCTCCCGGATCCCGACTCTGGGGTCTATGGTGGGAGCGGGCTCTTGTCTTTTTTTATTCTTTTAAGGGCCTTCGCGGGCGGTTCTGGTGTGCAGTTCAGGAGGGGTCGAGCTGTTTGGATGCGTCCGGAACTTCTGGGAGACGGTAGAGGGTCTGGCTAGCGGGTTCCTTCAGGCACCGCAGAGAGAGGTGTAGGGCCCGAGGCGCATGGAGGGGGAGGCCCTCACACCCGGCTGGGGTCATCCACGGATGGGACTTGGAGGGGCTCAGGGATCCCGTGGAGAGTGTGATGAGGGACCATCCCCGCAGACACGCACGGGCTGACCCAGACCCCTCAGGGGGTCCCGAGGAGCAGGAGTTTCGTCGCGAGCAGGTGGGCCGCACCCGCACTGCGCGGGGAGGTCCTGGCCTCGAGAGGCCGGCGGGCTGGTGGCCGCAGCACAGCGGCTCGCGCCGGGTGAGCAGGGCTGGTGGGGGAGGGGCGCAGGGGGTCGGGCCGGGGTTGAACCCTCGGCCCTGAGCCGCCGCGGACCCAAGGAGATGGGCGTGGCCCGGCCGGGGGCCGTCCTGGGGCGGGGGCGGGGGTCCTCCCGCGGGGCCGCGAGGAACCGGAGCCCGCGCGGGCGGGGGGACAATGGCGCGGGGCTCGCGGCTGCCCGAGGTCCCCGGCGCAGCGCCGGGTCGGCCGAGGTGGGGCGCGGGGGCGACTAGGACGCGGGACTGCGGTCTCCCCGCACCCTGACGCGGCCGAGCGCCCGCCGCGGGGTCGGAAGCCGGCGGGGCCCGGTCCTGCCGCGGGGGGAGCCGCCCCGGCCGCTGGTGCAGACCCGCGGGCGCGGACCCGAGGCGGCAGCCGGAAGGTCACCGCGGGTCGCGGAGAATCGCCTCCGCGCGGAGGGTCGCCCGTTCCGTCCTGCCTGTCCCCGGGCGGCGGCGGGCGCGTCCACGCGGGCTCGGGAACGCGGCGCTTCGGCGGGGCCGCGCGGCGCAGCGCCCGGTAAGGACTCGGGGCCCGGGGATGGGGGGGGCGGCGGCCGGAGGCCCGGGGGGGGGGGGGGGGGCCGGCCCGGGGGGGGCGCGCCGGGGGGGGCCCCCCCCCCCCGGGGGGGGCCGGGGGGGGGCCGCGGGGCGGGGGCGGGCGGGCGCGCAGGTCCCACCCCTTCCTGAAGGAAGCGCCCGCCTCGCCGCCGCCGCCGCTGCCTCCGCCGCAGGTCACGGCCCCGCCAGGCGACCGCGGCCCCGCCGCTCCCGACCAGGTAGGCGCGGCGCCCCCTCCTCCGCCGGGCCGCGGGGCAGCTGGGCGCGGGGGGCGCGGGGCAGCGGGGGCCGCGGGGCAGCCGGGGGCGGGGGCCGGCTCCGCGCCCAGCTTGGAGGCGGAGACCGGGGACGGCGGGCGCTGCTGCGGGACTGGGGCGCCGGGGTCCTCCCGGCCGCGGGGGCCCCGCTCCGCCCTGCCCCAGCCCCGCAGCGCCCCGGGCGCGGGTGCGCCCGGCCGAGCCCCCGCGGGGGAGACGCGCGTGTCCGGCCGCGCCGGAGCTGCCCCCGCCTGTCCCCCGCGCCTCGGTCCCCGCCGCCGCCGCCGCAGTCTGTCCGCCGAGCCCGTGCGCCGCCCGCCGGCCGCGGCCCCGTCCCGCGCGGTGACAGGTGTCCCCACGCGCCCACCCCCGCCGCACGGCCCGGCCCTTTGTTGTCCGGTGGACTCGGTCGGGAGCGACCCCAGGTTCGGTCTCCGGGGCTCCTGCCGCCGCGGCTCACTTGACCGTTAGCCGAGTCGGGCCGGCTCGGGCGACGGGGCCCCGGGAGGGACCGGGAGGGACCGGGAGGGGCCCGGAGGGGCCGGGAGGGGCCGGGGCGGCACGAGCTCGCCTCGCCCCGCACAGCCGCGCCGTCTCTCCGGCCGCACGCGGGCAGGACGCGGGCTTTTCGGCTTCTCCGCGCCGGCGGGGGCTGCCGGGTCCGCTCGTCTGTGGGAGCGACTCGCTGCGGGTGGCGGAGGGCGACCCGGTGCGCGGTTTTCCCCGCCTCAGAGGAGTGTCGCTCCCGCGTGAGACTCACGCTCCCCGCTCGGTGCTCGTCGCTCCCGTCCGCGCGTCCGGCCCCGAGCGCCCCACGGGGTCCCCACGCCCCACGGACGGTCCGCGGGGCCCGGTCCACTGCGCGGGGCCCGGCCGTGCTCGCAGCGCGTCCGCAAGAGCAGGGGCGGCCGGTGGCGGTTTCGAGGCCGGACAGCGGTGCGAGCTCCCGCTGGGGCATTTCTGCTCCGACCCGGGCAGGGTTCGGGGCGCGCGGCTGTCCCCGCCGGCCTGGCCGCAGGCGAGGGCGACTCTGGAGACCCCGCGGGGCCGGTAGCGAGCGGACCCGCTTACGGTTTCGAGGACGAACTCGTTGGGCTCGCGCGTGGGGGGTTTGCAGATCAGAGAGTTTGGGGCTCAGCCGTCGTGCGCGAAACCCCGCACTGTCTCCCCTCCGCGTCCCGGAGACGCTTCCAGGCTGCGGCCTCCTAAGGGGCGGCGCGTTTCCTCGGGGGGGCCGCAGCTCGGGCCTTCTAAGGGCCGGTGGGTTCTGGATTTGCTCCCCAGGTTCGTCGCTCGGGCACTGGCCATGGTAGACAGAAGGGAGGAAGTGCGGCCCGCGGGGACCAGCCCTGGTCGGTGCTGCCGACCTCGGACTGACGCGGCGGGAGCGGGGAAGCGCGGTCACTCTGCCGCCAGCGCGAGGCCGTCTGGGTTGTTTAAATCCAGGTTAAAGTATCTTTGTAGCCGTTGCTCAAGGCACAGATTTCTCCTCAAATCCTCTTACAGTGTGCTGTGCGCAGGGGAGCTGCGCCCGGCAGTGACTGTGCGAACCCAGTAGGGCCGGTGTTAGGCTTTGCTCTGGATCCGCCACACCCGTGTGTGCTGTGACCTTGCGGGGTGTCCGCTCGCGGCACCTGCTCTGCGGTCATCCACAGGGACAGTTCTTTGCGTCACTGCTTCGTTTCCCCTGTGCCCGGAGCGCACCTCCGGCGTCCAGCGGGCCCAGAGCCCGACGACGGCCTGCGGTCCCCACGCGGAGAAGCTGGCCGGGCCTGCAGTTTGAGCCTCTTGCTCCCACCAAACTCTGGCCACTGGGGATCATTTCAGGAACCAATGGAGCAAGACAGACACTGACAGGATAACGTATGACCTCTCAGTCTCCCCGTCAGCAGCAGAGTCTGTAGGTCCCAGAATCCATCCCACAGTGGTGATCAGTTCTGAGAGGCTGAAGTAAGATTTGAGCTAAAGGTCTCAAAAGTGTGATACAAACATCAAGTGTTCCTGAATCGGGGCCTACATTCATGACAAGCGAGGAGCACACTCTGGTGTGTAATAAAGGCTTTACCCGGAGCTGACGGCAGAAGTGCCTCCCTACTAACTCCAACGGCAGACTTCTCCTGGCTCTGCCGGTGGCCTGTGTCTCCATGGTTTCTCACCAACTGTTCTGAGTACTTTCAAACGAGCTTATCTAACGAGTTGTTGTTTTTGCCAAATACCCTTTCCTGGCGTGGTGGGATGGCGAAAGATAGCTTCTTGGCGATGGCAAGTCTTCATGGGAAGAGATTTCAGACAGATTTCAAGCAGTTGCAATGATAGTGTGAGGTAGCGTGGAATCTTTCGGCAGACCAACCTCGCTGCGGAGCAAGTCGAGCCAGCGCTGCTGAGTCCGGCTTGGAATTCTTCTACTGATTAAGAAATCAGCATTTTTCTTTTAGCCTCTGTAAATGGCCTTTCTCTATATTGGTGCTGTCCATAGGGGCGCCTGGGTGGCTCAGTGGTTAAAGCCTCTGCCTTCGGCTCAGGTCATGGTCCCAGAGTCCTGGGATCAAGCCCCACATCAGGCTCTCTGCTCGACGGGGAGCCTGCTTCCTCCTCTATCTCCCTTGCCTACTTGTAATCTCTGTCTGTCAAATAAATAAATATATTGGTGCTGTCCAGTAAAACTTTCTGTAGTTCCATCATTTGTCCGAGGTGCTGGCCATAAGCCACATGTGGCTGTTGAGCACTTGGTATGTGCCTCGTACAACTGAGGGACTTGATTCTAATTTTTATTTAATTTTAATTAATTTAAATAGCCACATGGGACTAGTGGCTATCATGCTGGACGGTGTAGCTCTAAACTGTTTTTACCTGTTTCCTGTAGAGATAACATTTAATGGCAATTCCTTTTTTTTTTAAGATTGACTTTATTTATTTAGAGAACATGAGTGGTTGGGGGGGGGGGGCAGAGGGAGGAAGAGCAAGAAAATCCCTGCACTAAGCATGGAGTCCAATGTGGGGCTCGATCTCACAACCCTGAGATCATGACCTGAGCCGAAATGAAGAGTTGGACCCTTAACTGACTGAGCCACCCGGGGGCCCCTGTTGGCAATTATTCTTTGGAAGAAAGTGGAAATAGGCAGTGATAGACCCAGAAATTAAATTTCACTCTGTCATCCTGCTGTTACCAAAACACTATCATTTACTCTAAAGGAGGTGTTTTATGCTGAAGTTTCAGCCCACTCTAAAAATTAAGTTTCCCTTTTAAATTTATACGTATTTGCTCACCCGCAGAATAAGCAATGTCCAGAGTGGTTTAGATGCTCGGCCCCGTGCGAGCAGGTGTTCTTCCACATCCTCGAATCTGCTATCTTGCACGTAATAGAATCATTTATTCTTTTTTTTTTTTTAAAGATTTTATTTATTTATTTGTCAGAGAGAGAGCAAGAGCGAGCACAGGCAGACAGAGTGGAAGGCAGAGTCAGAGGGAGAGGGAGAAGCAGGCTCCCTGCGGAGCAAGGAGCCCGATGTGGGACTCGATCCCAGGACGCTGGGATCATGACCTGAGCCGAAGGCAGCTGCTTAACCAACTGAGCCACCCAGGCATCCCATAGAATCATTTATTCTTAAAGTTGGTTTCTGTGCTTCTAGATTTCTCAAGGGGAGGCACGTTTGAAGAAGAGGTGGTAGGTGAGGGCTGATGCACCACCATTCTCCCGTCTGATTCCCGTTCCTGTCTAACAGTCACAGAAATCCCGTGAAAAAGCCAACAAATGAGTACCCCCGCCTCAGGGAGCGGCTGAGGCCACTGGGGGAGGCTTCATGAATTTAGGAAATGTTCCATGTACTCCTGTTTTGGTTTGTCGTTGTTTTTGAGGTCTGCCGTGCACCGTAACATGGTCAAGCCTCCAAGACGAGACACATGTTCTTGCTTAACTTTCTTCTTATGTTTCCAAAACGTTTTCATACACCCTTACAGTATTTTTCAAACCATGTGTCCTGAGTCATGGAATTGATGTAAAAGGTTAAGGTCAGTGTTTTGTTTATTGTTTTTTTAATGAAATGAAATACACAGTGGAATAGGAATTCTCTCTCTGTGTCCCTCTCAGTGGGAGCTGCTAGCGACTGGTGAAATTTTTGCTTCTCCCACGTCGGGCAAATACAAGGCCACAGGGAGGGTGGTGACAGAAAGCACAACATTACCAGGACCCTCGGACTCAAATCCTGACGCTGCAATGCCCGGTCCTTATATAGTGAGCACTGTATAAGCAGGGTCATTATTTCTAGTATTATTATATGAGTGTTTGTGTGTCTCTTGGATCATGATATCAAATATTGCCTTTGAAAGTAGACTCAGGACCCACTTTTGGGAAGCATTGATCTAAGGCCTCCACAGATCACTGAGTACTTCCCAAGGGCCCCCAAGGAATGCTTCACATGTATTACATTGCTTCTCACTACAGTCCTGTGAGCCTCGCCGCGATCCCATGGTACCTCCAATCCCAGGAAGTCGGAGAGGCAGGATGTGAGCCCCAGGCAGTCGGTGACAGATCCTCACCTTCCACACTGCAGTGTGACAGCGATGTGCAGGGGGACAGCGGCACACCTGTGAGGCTCAGACATTGTGTAGCCTTGCACAAGCACAGAAGTGAGCAGACCACAGCTGTCGTCTGAGTAAGATGAATCCTGTTGGGTGGGTGGGGAGTCACTCTGTGTTTAGTCGCTGTCCTTATGCCAGGAGAGACCTTGCTGCTCCCAGCCTCTGGCCCCTGAAAGTGAATGCCCTGGATCAGGAAGCCTGGGGACCAAAGAAACGCAAATTACCCAAAGACTGACTACAGACTGTGTGGGCTTCCTTCCTTCCTAACCCCTCGCTGACTTCTACCCACTGCTTTGTAGCAAGTCGTCCCATATGGTCTGAATAGATAAGGTCCATCCCCTAAATCTCCCACTTTTTACTACATTCTAAATTGTTTTTTGGAATCACTTCTTGCCTGTGTTTCGTGATATGTATATATTTTTATTTGTAATAGACATACAATAGTATAATACTTTCAGATGTACACCATGCTGATTAGGTATTTGCATATGTTGCAAAAGGACTAAGTCAGTCTAGTTAACCTCCCTCAGCACATAGAGATAGATATTTTTTCTTGGGATGAGAACTTTTGACATCCACTCTCTCAGCAATCTTCGAATGCAGAATACAGTATTATTTACTGCAGTCACCACCCTATACATTATATGCCCAAGACGACTTTATTTTATAACTGGAAGTTTGTACCTTTTGATTTCACTTTAATATAATAAATGGAAAGAGTGTTGTTTTCAGAATTTTATGTATCGGGGCAGCCAGGTGGCTCAGTTGGTTGAGCATCTACCTTCGGCTCAGGCCATGATCCCAGGGTCCGGGGATGGAGCCCCGTGTCAGGCTCTCTGCTCAGCAACGGTCTGCTTCTCCCCTCCCTCTGCCTGCTGCTCCCCCTGCTTGTGCGCGCTCTCTCTGTCAAATAAATAAGTAAAATCTTTTTTAAAAAAGAATTTTATGTACAAGGAGAGGTCTTAAAACAAGCTGGAAATTTTTTTTTCCCTCACCTAGTGTCATCTAGAAAGTAAAACCAAATTCATTTTGGAAGGAAGGTTTCAGTTTTCCCTAAAGGTCAAACTAAATCTGAGCGACCACATGTCCATGGACTTCATCAGGCAGACGAGAAGAGGAAACAGCTTGTCGTCTCGGCTACTTTTCTTCTTTGGACTCCATGGGTAGAGTCTGCACCCCTGTCTCCAGAGGTGGACACTTCTGAAGCTTTGAACGACATCTGAATGCCTCCAGGACATTCTGGAGATTTTAAAGGAGTGCAGCGAAGGTCTTTGAAAACGTGCCGGAGGTCGTGTAATACTTTTAGGCAAGTGTAGGCAACGCTTAAGAAGTCATCGTGAGGGCGCCAGGGTGGATCAGTGGGTTAAGCGTCTGCCCTGGGCTCAGGTCATGATCCCAGCATCCTGGGATCGAGTCCCACATCGGGCTCCCTGCTCAGCGGGGGATCTGCTTCTCCCTCTGCCTGCTGCTCCCCCTGCTTGTACTCTCTCACTCTGTCTGTCAAATAAATAAATAAAAATAAAATCTTAAAAAAAAAAAGTAATTGTGATTAACTATGGCAGTAGAGGAAATCAGCCTGTAGTTTAAATGGTGTTATTTAACTGTGCAGTAATTATAATGAATTCTAATGGTTTTCAACTGAATGTAAACATAAGTGTCTCCAAAAATAGCAGAGCCTTACTGTTCATCAAACATTTCACTTATTAACAAAGTAGACTGCTTCCTGGTTTTTTTTTTTTTACACTTATAATGATTTAGCTGCCACAGAAAATAGTTTAGATGGTAATAATGGGAAGTTTTAAGGCATAAATTAAAACCGTACACGGCCAAGGGCACCTGGCTGGCTCAGTTAGTAGAGCATGTGATCTGGGGTTGTGAGTGCAAGCCCCATGCTGGGGGTAGAGATTACTTAAAAACAACAACAATAACAAAAACAAAAACAAAAGCGGGCCCCTGGGGGTTCAGTTAGTTAAGCCTCGGCTCATGGTCTCAGCTCAGGTCTTGATTTCAGGGTCATGAGTTCAAGCCCTCTGTTGGGCTTCACACTGCGTGTGGAACCTACTTAGAAAAACGAAAAACAGGGGCACCTGAGTGGCTCAGTCAGGTAAGCATCTGCCTTGTCTAGGTCACAATCTCGGGGTCTCGGGACCGAGCCTCACGTGGGGCTCCCTGCTCAGGGGGGTCTCCTTTGCCTCCGTCTGCCTCTCCCCCAGCCCCACTCCTGCTCTCTTTCTCTCCCAAATAAATAAATATCATCTTTAAAACAAAAAACAAAAGCAAAAGACAAACAAAAAACAAAACAAAACAAAACAACAAGAAGAAATCTGTACATAGCCAAAATGGACATGATAGTATTTAAACTGGTCTGGTTAATAAAACAGCCTTTCAAATTATCTTTCATTTTATTGACTTATGAGTGAAAGGTGGTTTTTCTTTTTTTAAAGATTTTGTTTATTTGAGATAGCAAAAACAAGAGATAGAGCGAGAGAGAGCAAGGAATAGGGCAGAGGGAGAGGGAGAAGCAGGCTCCCCGCTGAGCAGAGAGCCCGATGTGTGGCTCCATCCCAGGACCCTGGGATCATGACCTGAGCCCAAGGCAGAAGCTTGACTTGAGCCACCCAGGCGCCCCACTGAAAGGTGTTAATTAAGAAATACTGATACCATTGTAAAGCCATTTCAAATAGATACTATTTTTTACTGCACCTGGACTGTTTGTAAATTAGAATTCCATAATGTAATTATTCTGGAAATTCTAGTGGAAATGTATCTCCTGGAATTCCTGAGTTCTTCTTTTCAATAAAATTTTTAAAATGTATTTACGTAGAAACACGAGCAACTAAAAATACCTGCATGCAATGGCAGTAATATGAACTCATGGGGGATAGTTTTTCTTTCTTGTGGGATTATGTTCCCAC
This sequence comes from Mustela nigripes, assembly GCF_022355385.1. NCBI lineage: Eukaryota > Metazoa > Chordata > Mammalia > Carnivora > Mustelidae > Mustela > Mustela nigripes. The sequence continues at coordinate 269,610,319 of NC_081557.1, read as the reverse complement.
ATGCCCTAGACTTAGAAAATTTTGAAAAATTTTCCAGGCTTGTCCGTGACAGCACAGGGTTCGCAAGAACAGGATTTATCACCCTATAATTTTAATAGCTAATAGAATTGTTCCTGAATAAACTGATTATTTTTTCTATGGCATTTTGATTGGTGTTTTTCCATTTTATTTTGAGCTTCTATGTGGCATAACGATTGATTTGTATGAAAAGGAGTGGGTTGCCATTTGCATGCCAAAATCTTGATTTTCTATGTATGCATGTAAAAATAAAGACAAAGTTTTCCCATTAACTGATTTGGGGAAAGGACGTCCTTGTGATCAAAGAGTAGCACATGGTGATCTTTTAAGATGAGGCCATCGAACAAAGTGAGCGTTTACTTGTAGGGCCACAAACTTGGCAGTTCGCCAGCGGTGTTCTCTGTCAGCCATTGGACAATATTTCTGCCGTCCCTCGCATGTTCCCTCGCCCGGAGGGACTTTTTCTTCACTGCTACTTCCTCCTTATTCATAACACAGGTTTTAACTCCTTTCAGCCCCTGGGAAATTAAAGAGGATTGTTCTGGATAACTGCTCCCCCAATGAGCATTTCTAAGAGCTAGAAAAGCCTTAGGAAGTCAGATAATTTACTTCTTAGAGTCGTGGCATGACCACAGTCATCACAGAAAGATATCTAGGCTCCGTTCTACTTTTAGCCTGTGAATATTTTACACCAGTTCTTGACATATTGTCTGTCCGGGCTGACTTCACGGCACTCTGACGTTGAACCTAGGCTCAGTTCCGTTTCAAGTGTCTCCTGGTTTGCTTGCTTGTGGCACATGTATCTTGCCTTTTCCAATTAAGACACATCCTCCGCACGTCCCCTGCATTTGGACGGGTCTTTAAGAAGAGAGGCACTGGCTGCAACTTTGTCCTGGGTTGTGTTTCCCAGCACGTGTGTGTAGCGAACAGTCTTGGATGATAGAGGTGGCGTTGCCCTCGAGCAACGGGCAGGCATGCGTCCATCCAGTATGAAGGACACGGGTCCGCAGGGCGGCCTTCCTGTCCAGGAACGCTCCTGCCTGTGTGTGCAGGGGCCACGTGGCCCTTGTTGTGACACCTGTAGACGTCAGAGCTGGAGGACGGTTACGAGAAAATGCAGGTACTCTAGCTATTGCTGTCGCTGAGAGTAATACAGTCATCTGTCCCTGACCCAGGAGCCCCGAGTCTTCTTCAGCATCCATGACTTGTGCAAATAGCATAAAATCCCAGAATTTCCCAGTTCTCAGACACCAATTCTGTGGGCTATTATGAAACTTGAATAAGGTAACGAATAGAAGTCATTTAACACGGTGCCTGGCAGACAGTAATTGCCTGATAGATGTTAGCTGTGAGTTATTACCGAGCTGGCTATTAACTCTGAGGTGCGAAGGCGAGTCCCAGATTCTTGTCTCCAACTTGTATCTTAAGGTAGTGGTTTTTCAAGCTGTAGGTCAGCAGGGCTATGAAAACAGACGAGTAGATTAATTTTTATAATGAAACAGAAAATACAATAGAATAGAATAATAAAGAAAACATCCAAGTGCAGAATTTGTAGTAAGGATAAATACTGATTTCTGAAATATTTCTTTTCAGTTATATACATATATATCTGTATATTGGATTGTGATATTAAATACTTCTGTTTACTGTCAGTCTTGGTCAAAAAAGTTGGAAAGCCACCACTGCCCTAATACCTGTAATGGAACTACTCAGAACTGTTGTTCATGGGAGCCTAGAATTCCTGTCCTAGTTCTCATTCTGGAAAAGGCGTATAAAGGGCCGCTTTCACCTAGGTGTGGCTGCTCAGAAGGAATGACCAGAAGTTCAGTTTGTTTACCCTCTGCAAACCATTTTGCCCGTGATTAACAGAAAATCAATATAGCCACAGGTTACTTTCAGAAGAAGGGGATTAGGGACACCTGGGTGGCTCAGTGGGTTAAAGCCTCTGCCTTCGGCTCAGGTCATGATCTCAGGGTCCTGGGATCGAGTCCCGCATCGGGCTCTCTGCTCAGCGGGGAGCCTGCTTCCCCCTCTCTCTGCCTGCCTCTCTGCCTACTTGTGATCTCTGTCTGTCAAATAAATAAATAAAACCTTAAAAAAAAAAAAAGAAGAAGAAGAAGAAGAAGGGGCCTGGTAGTTGTTGTTAGCCTCCGCCACTAGAACTTTCTGCGGTAATGGAAATGTTCCCTTTCCGCATCTTGCCATATGGTGGCCACTCTGTGTTGAGCAACTGAATGTGCAACTGAGGAGCTGAATTTTTAATTAAAATTTTTAAAAATCTGGATTAATTGAAATTTAAATAGCCACGTGGAGGCCCTTGGACAGCACAGTTTTATTCAAACTGAACACAAAGTTGTGCTTTCCTCCAGTACAATTAACTGTGTTGTGGCTTCGGTACTGCCCCAAGTGCAGCACCCTTCCACTGCGTGGTTCAGACAACCACTGACCCTTGCCCGGGCCCGCTGGGCGGACATCAGGGTGAAGACGTGCTTGAGGAGCGGCTACCTTGGACAGCGCCACACACCAGGAGAAGACGTCTGGTTGCTGGGGGCAGAGCCTCTCAACCCTGACTGTACAATAGAATCATTTGAAAATCTATAAAAATCCAGGCTGCGCTCCAAACCAAAGAAGACATTGTTTATTTTTTTTAAGATTTTATTTATTTATTCATGAGAGAGAGAGAGAGGCAGAGGGAGAAGCAGGCTCCCTGCCTGATGCCTGGCTGGATCCCAGGACCCTGAGATCATGACCTGAGCCAGAGGCAGTCGCTTAACCATCCGAGCACCCCAGGTGCCCCAAATCAGACATTGTTTAGACGTTCCTGGGGTGCTCTTTCATTTCGTCATCTGGGAGCATCCCCGGCTGGCAGGACAGGCTCGCCTGTGGTCCCCAGCTGGCAGGGGAAGGGGCACATGAAAGACAGCGGACCCCTCTCTTCTCTTACAGATAAAGACTCCAGCTGATCTCTGGTGTGGAGAGCTGAGCTGTTTCCTACCTGGTTGCCCTTGCACCAGAAGTCAGTCCCCTTGCTCAGTGGGCCAAAGTGCAAATTTTTGTGTGACAAAACTGAGCTTCAAAGAAGGAAAATATAGTCTGTTACTGACCTGACTCACATGCGCAGTACTTACCATTTATATACCCAGCAAACGTTTGTAGACGTCTGCCTGTGTGTTTGCGGGAAGGCGTGCCCCTTCTGTCCGGCGGGGGAGGCCCACACAGTAATAGTTATCCGACCTCAGAGGAAGCGCAATGTGGAGAGAAAAGCCCCTGGGTGCCTCGAGAGCACTGCCAGGGCTGGGTGTCCTGGGTCGAAGAGCAGAGACATCAGAGGGTTTCTGAGAGACACGGACACACAAGTTGAACCTTGTAGGATCAGAAGGAACAGTCACATCTAAGAGGCGGAAAATGAAGGAAAGAACAGATACGACCTGGGAGGCGGCCCTGGCCTACGTCTTCTGGCCCTTTACTGCTGAGACTCTAAGACAGCTCCCTCCTGAGGGAGGCCCGTGCTGCAGTTTTAGCAAACTTCTTGGGATATCCTCATCCTAACTGGTTTTTGTCATTTATTTATTCACTCGATTATTCATTCCACGTGATTTATTGAGGTGTTACTATACGGAGACGTATCTAGGTGCTGGAGATAGAGCAGAGAACAAAACAGACGCATTCCTGCCCTCCGGGAGCTGTACAGTCTATGGGAGAAGACCAACCAGAAATGGGTAGATAAGGAAATAGATAGCGTACAACGAAGGGACGAATGTGCTGTGGAGAAAAAGAAGTCATGGGAAGGAAGCTGGAGACGCGTGAGAACTGGAAGCCTCCGAGCACGCTGTCTCTCTGCAAACTTAATAGCATTTCCTGCCACTTTTCTGAAACTAGACTGGGTCCTGCATTCTCTTTCTTTTGTTCAAGCCTGGCCATCCACCGACGTCCGGAGCCCTGTGACCTCCTCCGTCTTCCACAGTCTGCGCCAGTGAGACCTCTCACACCCACCTGCCTTACCTCCGCCCGCCATATATCGTAACTTGCATTTTCATGGCTTCTTAACGTTTTCATTTCTGCTCCTCTTTTGAATCCCCCCATTCTTTCCCTCCGCACCCCAGGGAGCCCACGCTGAATGAAGCCCTTGACCTTCCGCTGATTGCTCTCTCCCTCCTCTGTGGGTCGCTGCATGGAAAGCCGTGTCATCCCCAACTCTTAAGACCATGGTAAACCGCCTTCTACGCCTCTCAGCACACTCTCCGTCCAGCTCCCAGGCACTTCATTCATTTCTCGGGTTGCTGGCTCTGCGCCTGCCCTGCCTCCCGCCTCCCCATCTCTTGTCCTGACTCTCAGCAACAGCAGTCGTCCTGGATCATCAGACCATAGATCTGGCCTCAAAATCCACAGGACCTTTTCCATAAGTTCACCTCCAACTAAACCGTAGCTGTTCACTCCCAGGCCTCCACCCAGGTTCTTGTGCTATTGGGACTTTTCCACCTCAGACATCATAGCCTCAGTGTCCCCTTCCCTGGGCATCCCCGTGTTTCCTTCCAGCTGCCTCACACCCTCCTCCCGCCACTGCTCAGCTCCGCAGAGGCTCCAGGCTCCGACTTCCTTCAGGGGCCCCAGCTCTTCCTTAGAAATGCAAATGGAGGGGCGCCTGGGTGGCTCAGTGGGTTAAGCCGCTGCCTTCGGCTCAGGTCATGATCTCAGGGTCCTGGGATCGAGCCCCGCATCGGGCTCTCTGCTCAGCGGGGAGCCTGCTTCCCTCTCTCTCTCTCTCTGCCTGCCTCTCCATCTACTTGTGATTTCTCTCTGTCAAATATAAATAAATAAAATCTTTAAAAAAAAAAAAAAAAGAAATGCAAATGGAGTCCCCTGATCCTCAGAGGATGTGGTTTTCTTTTTTGCACGTCTTTAAGGCCAGTCCATTCCCTGAACCCCGAATGCCTTCTCTCATCCTTCCTTCGGGACCTTGGCTCTGTTGACAATCCTCTTTCTTCTGGGTCATGTACCTCTGCCCTTTACTGGCCCCTCCCCTTAGCCAAGCACCCACCGGTCACATCCAGAAAAATAATTTTCTTAGGTTAAGTAAATTAAGATAGATCATGCCAACAATACTATACTGAAAATTGGAATATTGGAATATTGATGGGGATACGTGTGTGTGTGTGTGTGTGTGTGTGTGTGTGTGTGTCAATCACACGGAGAGGTGATCACAAAAATAAGTTAAAAGATATTTAGACAGATTTATTAACTGATTTTCTTTTTAAAATTTATTTCTTTATTTTTAATTTTGTAGTAGAGCACGTATAGTAGAAAGTCACTCTCTTAACCAGTTTTAAGTGCACGGTCAGTGGTGGTAAGTTTACTCACGGTGTTGTGCACCCAGCCTCCAAAACTCTTTTTATCTTGCGAAATTGAAACTGTACCATTGAGCGACTCCCCCTTTCGCTCTCCTTCTCCAGTCCCTGCAGCCACCATTCTGCTCTCTCTGAATTCGACTAGTGCAGGCGGCTTGTGTCAGTGGGATTCTGCAGTGTTTGTCTTTTTATGACTGGCTTATTTCACTTAGCATGACGTCCTGGAGGTCTCTCCATGCTGTAGGATATGTTCGAATTTCCTTCCTCTTGTAAGGCAGAGTATTACTACCTTGTAGGTGTAACCCTATTGCTAAATGATTCCATTTTTGAAGTTATTATTAGTATAAACACACACACACATAACAGATTGCACAACAAGATGTTAACCGTGGTTCTCTCTCTCCGTTGTGGAATTCTGAATACTTTTCGCCCTTTCCCTGACCTGTACCTTCTAAAGTATTTGCAGTGAGCCTCCTTCTCTGTTGTAAAAGCCAAGGAGACTCTTCCTTGGTGACGGTGGGTCACACCCGCAGTCGGCACCTGCCGGGCTGCAGGCCGCCCCCTCACCTGCCCCCACTCTGCTCTGAGCCCCGCCAACCCCAGGCTTCTGCATGCGCAGCCTTTGGAGGCCTTGGAGCCCTCGCGTGCCTCTTGCTGCGGCCGCATGGGAGACCTCCCCGTCCCTGCAGACGCAGCCCAAGGTCATTTCCTCCTTCATTGCACACCCCCTGCCCTCAGTGCCAGGTCGGTTCCTCCCTCTGGAGCTCCCCAATCCCCCGTACCTGTCTCTGGTGCTGTATCCTTTCCTAATGGACGGTGAGCACCTCGGGGCGAGTACTCTGCGTTCGTCGGTGGACTCTCAGCCGGTGGCACAGAGCCTGGTAGATGAGCCGAGCAGCCTGGGGAGCCTCTGGCCCTCAGAGGGGCTGGAGCGCAGGATGCTGAGAGATGCGGTTGGAAAGAACTTGCCCTGAGGCTGTTTTTCCACCACCTGCTGTTGCCCCTTGCATGAACGATGTATTAAAAATACATTTTACTAAAAATTAATTTGACTTTTTAAGAGATTTTATGTATTTATTGGAGACAGAGCTAGCTAGAGAGAGCAGCAGACCCCCCCCCCCCCCCACACACACACACACACTGAGCAGGGAGCCCAACGCGGGACTCGATCCAAGACCCTGGGATCATGACCTGAGCCCAGCAAATTCTTAACCGACAAAGACAACCAGGCGTCCCTACATTTGATTTTAAAATCATTCAAAGACACCCCATTTTTATCTTAATAATGCCGGTGAGCTCTGGCCTGGTCCTTGGTCTCCCGTGGTGCGTGTTTGGTAAATCCCTGATCATCTCCTTGGTCCCCACCCAGCTCCCTGTGAGCAAACCTCCCTTCCTTCAGTTCTGCTGGTCGACAAGCTGGAACAGGAGTTGGGGGGGGGGGGCTCCTTCGTCATCCCCCGCCCGTCACAGGCAGTGACTAGCAGCCTCCACCACGGGTCCGACTGCTGCCGGTCAAGCCCGGTCGGAGAAGGGAAGGAGTGAAGCGATGCACTGCTGCTCCGGCTCGGAGCCCCTGGTGAGGGGAGACAGCGGAGGACGCTTGCCCGCTGCCCTTGACCTGGCAGCGAACATCATACTGTAGTAGTAGTTCACACGGAGGAGCCGTCGCGGGCCACGCACAATTGCGGAAACACATTTCAGGCGCGCCTGGGGGACTCAGTCGTTAAGTGTCTGCCTTCAGCTCAGGTTATGATCCCAGAGTCCTGGGATCGAGCCCCCTGCGACGGGCTCCCTGCTCAGCGGGAGGCCTGCCTCTCCCTTTCCCACTCCCCCCTGCTTGTGTTCCCTCTCTCGCTGTGTCTCTCTGTCAAATAAATAAATAAAATCTTTAAAAAAAAATTTCATAGGCTTGTTTGGGTAAGTAGTTTTGGATAGTTCCCTTCCATTGTAAATGAAGGATTCTAGTCCTCCTTTAGGAAGTATGAGAGGGGCAGATGAGAAGATGAAAAACAGTTTTTTTTTTTAAAGATTTTATTCATCTATTTATTTGATAGTGAGAGAGATCACAAGCAGGCAGAGAGGCAGGCAGAGAGAGAGGAAGAAGCAGGTTCCCCGCTGAGCAGAGAGCCCGATGCAGGGCTCGATCCCAGGACCCTGAGATCATGACCTGAGCTGAAGGCAGAGGCTTTAACCTACTGAGCCACCCAGGTGCCCTGAAAAATAGTTTTAGTTACTGGGGAACTTAATCAGTTGGGACCCTCTTCAGCTTCTCAACCCACAAGGATTTATATTGGTTTTTCTTAAGGAAAGTGGTCCAGTATGAGTGACTCACCCAAAGCACCTGAAATTATTTTAGCAAAAATTATTAATGATACGACACTTTGTATCTGAAATGAAACATTTTGCAACTTTTGGACCAGTGTGTGGTTCATTGGCCTGTCGGCACCCGAATCACAGTGGCTTCCTGTAAAGTCTCCTTCTTACCAACCAGCTCTGTTGCGGCTCGGCCAGACTGGAGAACCCTGCTGGCTGTGCTGTCCTGCTGGCAGTACTGTTGTCGTGTTTTCTTTTCTTACTGCCACACCACAAGGAGTGACAACACTCCTGAGAATAAGCGTTAGACTCGGAGATGTTAATAACGGCCTTTAAGTCTCGGCCTTCCCGTCCTCATTTCTGGCTGCGCGCTCGGATGAGTTACTTAATTCACGGAAGCTTCGAGTTTCTGTTGTTCATCAGTAAATGGATCTGTGTGTCCGTCTTGCTGACTAGGCTGCGGGCTCCCCCACAGGAGGGGTCGTGCTTCATCCATCCTTCGAAACTCAGTACGTAGGACGAGGCCTGGCAGGTAAGAATTCTGCGCGTATTTGCCGGGCAAACCAGATTCATCTTCCTTCCTCCCCTCGTCGGTGGTTTCGAGGAGCGGTGGGACGTGCAGCGGCGGAGTGTGTGATGCTGGGCTCTCGGGCTCTGGAGTCACCCCCCGGGGGCCGAGTTCTGGCCCCGGCATCCCCAGCAACGGGACGCTGGACAGGTTATCCTCCGTGCGTCTGTAGACACACGTGATGGATGTACCTGCCTCCTCGGGTTGTGAGAACTCGCCGCTGTGCCTGTCCGAGGGTCCGGGCTCTGTACGTGCCAGTTCTTGGTGTGACACGTGAAAAGCTTTTCAAATTGCTGCTCAGGTAAAGGTGACAATTTTTCCATGAGGTCTTGCCAAGGATCAAATGCTCCGAAATACTTAACAGTAATGTGTCTTTCCTTGTCTTCCCGCGTGGTAATTCCTTCTGTTTCACATTCTCTAAAGCCCAGGTAGGGTGTCTTTCATGGGGGCCCTTTAATAAAAAAACTCACGGCTCACTCTGATATAAAATATAAGGTTCGGGGACACCTGGGTGGCTTGGTCGGTTAAATGTCTGCCTTTGGCTCAGGTCATGATCCCAAAGTGTTGGTTGGGATCAAGTCTCACATCAGGCTCATGGCTTGGCAGGGAGCCTGCTTTGCCCTCTGCCTGCTGCTCCCCCTGCCTGTGCTCTCTCTGCCAAATAAATACATAAAATCTTTTAAAATAAATAAAATATCAGGTTCAAAGAGGGCCTAACCTTGGGCTGTTCCTGGCTGAGACCAGCTGCCCGCTCTCTTCCCACTGTTTGCGGTACAGAAATCGCTCTGGTCAGTTCCCAGCATTACAGATTTTGAAGATCACGTGAAATGATAAGGATTTCGGAGGTGAGGGCACAGCGGCAGGTCCTCCGCTGACGTCCTCTTTTGCTGTCTCTTCCCGGGTCTGTCGTGCGCGGCGCTGTCTGTTCATCCTCCGGACATTTCTCCTCCATAAGGTCTCCCCGTCCAGGGAGCCTCGGAGAAAGTGCCTTAGTTATGGGACCAAACCCAAGTACTAGTGACATTCAAGGCCGTGCGCAATGGGAACCCATTCTATCCATGGTTTTATCTATTTATTTTATCGACTCTCTTTCTCCCAATTCCTCTCCAACGTACACTTTTCCCACCCACTCACCTGAACAGTCTTGGCTTCTCTCATTTTCCTGGTTCTCACACCAAGATGCCCTGCTAGGCCCATGGTGTTTGTCTACCTTAGTGCGCCGCCCCGTGGATTCTACGTCTTGTTGAGCACTGAGCAGCTTCTGTCCACGTGTCTGCGTTTCCCTGTATTGAATCTCGAGCTTGGTCAGGTGCTATTTAAAAATGCTCATGAGGACTCCGACTGTTGACTTGATATCAGAAGCTGATTAGCTGGGCATTGAGGGAAACTGCGCTGTTTTATATGTGTAGGTAAAAAAGTAAAAATCAAAAATTAACATTGCCTCTTGGCAGCTGTGATTCCACCCACCGCACACAGCCCGGACCGAATGTGGCAAAACAGACACCGCTGGGGAGCGGGTGGGGCTGCGGCGGCCGTTACCGGGCGCCTCGGTCTCTGCTTCTTGACATTCGTCCCAGGGCCAGCGCAGCCGCTTCGGGTGGCAGCGTCTCCTCCCTGCTGAGCCCCGGCTGGAGCGGAGAAGCCAGAGCCGGAGCCTCGACTCACCCACGTCGGTAGCGGACGCTCGGGGACGGTCGCGAACACGTTAGCTGCGGCCTGGTCTGGGCTCCTCCCCGAGGGAGTCTGACTTGCACGTGTCAGCTCAGTCTCTGCTAGTTGAGCGCATCTTCCACGGTCCCAGGATTTCATTCCGGAGTGAGACCGTCGTGCCGGAGCAGAAACGCTGCGTGTGTCACGGCCGCCAGCCTCTCCTCCTGCCTCCCCCTCCTCCTGTTCCTCTCCTTCTCCTGGCTGCATCCGAAGCGCAGACAGAGCCCTGGGCTAGGCCCGGGAGGGAAACGGTGCCTTCGCTCTCAGAAGCCACAGCCCAGCACGGGAGACACACGTGGGAGCAGCCGTGTTCTACCCAGAACGTGAGGCTGAGCTACATAAGAGGGTGCCGGGGTGGCTCAGTCGTTTAAGCGTCAACTCGATTTCAGCTCAGGTCGTGATCTGAGGGTCCTGGGATACAGCACTGCCTCGTGGGGTACAGCCCTGCCTTGGGGGATACAGCCCTGCCTTGGGGGGTACAGCCCTGCCTCGGGGGGTACAGCCCTGCCTTGGGGGGTACAGCCCTGCCTCGTGGGGTACAGCCCTGCCTTGGGGGGGTACAGCCCTGCGTCGGCTCCGTGCTCAGCCAGGAGTCCGCTTGAGGATTCTCTCCTGCTCCCTCTGCCCCTCCCCCTAAAATAAATAAATAGATCTTTTTTTAAAAAAGTAAATGGTGACATAAGCAAACCAGTAAAAATGAAGAGAAAGGGAAGCGTGAAAAGTATGTAATTTGCATAAATCATACTACGTTTCTAGGATGTGCCAAGCTGTGTGCTAGGTAATAATTGTGTGATGGTAACCTCACGGCAAGGACAGGAAGCAGGTAGGTATAGGAGTCTACTTTTCCAAAAAATAAACTAGAACACAGTCCAATAGAGGCAGAGCTGGGACTGAATTCTGGACCACTCTTTCACTATACCAGCCTGCTCTTATGCCACTATAAAAATAAAGTTGCATCAGTAAATTAAAAGATTTAGAAGTACCAGGGGTGCTTTTAAATAGCCACAAAGCTCTGGATGGGCTCACATTCCCTAGAGGAAATTAACCAGGGTAAAAAGGAATAAAATGCAGAGAAATAACAAGCAGAATAAAACAACTTTTTAAAGGAAATATCTTTCAGTTTTGAAGCCTCTAAAGTAATGAATGCTAATCTTTTATTAATTTAATAGCCGAAAGAACAGGCAGAGACATTGAATGACTTATTTTGTGAAATCTCCAAATAAAACTAACTTCCTTCAGGATTATTAAGAAGGTTTTAAAAAGGTTCTTAAACACAAATTCTTTTATGTGGTTGTGTTTCGACTATAATGTGTTTCATTCCAGATGAACTTTACAAATACTGTCAAATTCCAAATTAATCCCCTTGAGTTGTCTTTTTAATTGAATTCCGGATATCTCTAAATTAATGTGGCAAGAGTGGCTTTCTTCACAGTACTCTAATTAACCCTCCAGGAACATTTATTTAAGTTTTTGTGTGTCACGGAGTTTTGTGGGGTTTTTCATGTATATCTCTTATTACAGATAGTCTTAGATATTTTATGGTTTTTCAATGCTATTAAAAATCTTTTGTTTCCATTTTTTCTGTATAATTAAAAGTCGTTTGAATTTTCGTCTTTTATCCAACCCTTTATACAAACTTTCATTAACTCCAGTAATATTTTAATTAATCTCTGATCTTATTTTTGTAGTAGAAAATAACTCTACTTCTATATTTCTTATAACTAGACCCCTTATTTCTCTTTGTCTTACTGAATTAGTAAAAACTGCCAAGACGTGTTAATAATCATGGTAACAGTATCATTCAGCTGGTTTTGAGAGCAGAGAGAGACAAAACACGAGTGGTAGGGAGGGACAGAGGGAGAGGGAGAAGCAGGCTCCACACTGAGCAGGGAGCCCAACGTGGAGCTCCAACCCAGGATCCCGAGATCATGACCTGAACAGAAGGCAGAGACTTAACAAACTGAGCCACCCACGTGCCCTTCATAGAAGCCTTCTGTTTCTAATTTTCCTAGGTATGTTGTAAGGGATGGGCACTGAATCTTATCAGTTATCTTTTCAATATTCTCTTAGGGTGTTTCTTATTTGGTGTCTTGATATATTACATTACATTGACAATAATAATTATCTATCTCCTGGGATAAACTCTCCTGGGTCATGGTTTCTTTTTCTTTCAGTGTACTGTTGACTTTATGTGATGTTTTCCATTTGGGACTTTTTATTCCTGTTACCCATCAGGGTTGTTCATACACATAAGCAGACATCCTATACACATGTGCATTTGAGGGTCACATGGTACCTCCACTTGTTTTCTGAATTTTGTTTGTATGCTGTAAACATTTCCCGCGGCATTTGAAATTCTTCAAAACACATTCTTTAATGGCTGTACAATATATTATAGGTATATTCCAGCTTATTTAACCCTTCCTCTATTTTCATTGCTTTAAGTTTTTCCTAATTTTTGCTGTTACAAATCATGCAAAGATGAACATCTCTACATATAAACCTTTCCTTATGTCAACGGTTGTTTCCATAGTGTATTAGTTTCCAAGAGCTGCCACAATCTTAGTGGCCTAAAAGAGCAGAAATGTATTCTTTTATTGTTCCAGAGGCCAAACACCCAAAACCAGGGTGTCAGCCAGGCCTTGCTCCTTTTGAAGGCTCTGGGGAGAGACACTGTCCTTGCCTCTTCTGGTTTCTGGTGGCTCCCGGAGCTCCTGGGACCATGGTAGCATCACTCCAGTCTTCACATGACCTTCTTTCCTGAGTGTGTCTCTGGGTCCTTTCCTTTTCTTATAAGGACAGCAGTCATTGGACTTGGGGTCCCCCCTAAATGCATGATGTATCTTTTCACCGTACTTCGCTACACCTGCAGAGGTCCTGTTTCCAGATACAGTCAAGGGTTAGACTCGGGTCTTTTTCGAAGGGGATACAGTCTAACTCAGTGTACTTTCTGTGAGTACAAACACAAAGTGAAAGATAGAAGCCTTCTTAAGCTTTTTCCTACTTAGGACCATGTGGTTTTCCAGAATGTGTAAGAGGTCATGGCTCGTTTATCGTTGCCGGTATAGAGAGTACCCGTTTATCTACATCTTCACCCGCATTATCATTTAAACACACACACACATACACATTTGCCTCTTGGATGGAATAAAATGGAAAATTCATTATTTTTACATTTCATTCCATCCGTTGTTGGGAAAGTTGACACCATTCTTAGGGACTTATTATGGACATTTATAATTCTCCTGTGAAATCTTTGTTCAAGCTCTTTGCCCATTTTTCTTTTGACACATTAGTTGTTTTCTTATTGACACTGTCATTATACACGAAGCATGTTAGTCCGTTGTCATGCTGCTTGTAAGTATCTTCCCAGTTTGTCCTTTACCTTTTAATTTTACAAAACTTGGGCCGTGTGTGCTCAAGGATATCGGCATTTCTCTTGTGATTTTTCCCCTTTGTGCTTCCCTCTCCAGCCCGTACCTGAAATATTTTCCTAAGTTTCTCAGCCATGTTACAGCTTCAGGTTTTACACTTGATTCTGTTTCACCTGGAATTTACCTACGGGTATGACGTAGCGAGCATTCCCCCACTTTAGGACAGATTTTCTGCACGTCGGCGGGGACCCGGCTTCTCCTCTTCCTCCGCTGTCCCTGCTTGTGTCCTCTCTCGCCCTCTCTGCCAAATATACAAAGAAAATCCTTAAAAAAAACAAAAGCAAAACCCTAACTAGAGGGAAACATAAATTTAAAGTGTTTGTGCATCTGGTGTGTGAGATTAACACGGAACGAGTCTCTATAATTTCATCCAAAATTTGGATAGTTTTTACAGACAAGAATTTCCTTTATTATTGTTATTATTTTTAAGTTTTTATTTGCGTACTTAGTTGTTGGGGAGGGGGAGGGTAGAGGGGGGAGGGGAAGGTGAGGGGAGAGGTAGGGGGAGAGGCGGGCAGGAGGGCTGCCGAGCCCCGGGCCCAGGTGCTCCGTCGTCACCTTCGCTAAAATGCACTGATTCACAAACGTCTTGGGTCTCATGCCGGGGCTCAAATCAGGGCTGTATCTGGGCACCCCACTGAAGTGTTCTGTCTGTTCATTAGCTTTTATTCACTGACTTGAGAGAGTGAGCAGGGGGCGCGGGGAGAATCCGGAGCCGACCCCACCCTGAGCACGGAGCCTGACGCGGGGCTCGATCTCACGACTGTGGGGTCATGACCTGAGCTGAAACCAAGAGCTGGACACTTAACCGATGGAGCCACCCAGGTGCCTCCATCCCACCGCATGTAAACATGAGTCCTCATGATCTTACAAGGGGACTCGACATAAAATAGAGGGGAAATAAGTGTGCCTCACTGTAACTGTAGGTTGCCTTAATTTCCCAGTCATAGCACTCACTGACCTGAAATATCCCGTTAGACAGAGATGCTAGAATATAACGAACAATAAATCAAAGCTAATGTAACTTTGGGGCATTTTACAAATTGACTTGGTGAACGGAACCCCACAGATCCCAGTCACGATTCTTATTTGGCCCCAAATAAGTTAAAATGGGACCTTCAGAGAGTAAGACTCATTATCTAAACCGCATACATACAGGAGTGATTATCCCCTCGGCCTCTCCATTTGACAGTCTAATTTTGCCTGTTCTTAAATCTGAAAAGTAACGGGGCCTCCTGGTGCAGCACTAAAGCTTAGTGCTGTGGCCACGCCAGCCGGCCGGTACCCAGCACCCAGCACCCAGCACCTAGTGTGGTTGAAGGTACTGACTGCTCAGCCGACCACCCGTAAGCTTCTGCTCTCACAGGGCGGCTCACGTGTTCGAGTCAGGGCCGCTTGGTCGGCTGTGGTGCGCCTCCCCGCAAAGGGACACCGGATGCCTTTTCTCAGCGGTCGTGGGGTGTTTCCACAGCTTCACCATCACACAGTCCTTCTGACCCCGCCGACATCCACCTTCCTCCAGGTCATTAAATCGATAACATCTTTTTCAAGAAGATGCACTTGATACACATATTAATGACACTTGAGTCTAATACCCTCCAGTGCTTTCTGGGTCGTGCCCACTGCATACTCCTCATTTGCCAACGTTACTTAATGAAACTGAACAGCGGTGGCGCATGGCAGGCCCCGTCGGAAGAGCGTGGGACTCTTGATCTGGGGGTCTCGGGTTCGAGCCTCACGTTGGGCGCACAGATTCCTTACATGAATAGCAAACTGGGAAAACGTTAAGATAACCCACAGGCACTGCCATCAGTGTCTTCAACAACTCCTTCACCGTAGAGGTTTGGGCAGCCTCTTCCCATGCCTCCTGGAACCTCCGGCCACTTGTGCTGGCCGCTGGTTGCCCCCGGGGTTCGGAGGAAGCTGCCCCTCCGTCTCCTGCTGTGCTCCCTCGGGACACTGAGTGACTGGCTACCGCTGGGCTCTCCCGGCAATAGAGACCCTCACGGACCCTGAGCCTGGGGCCCTCCGTACCCCGTCGCACCCTCTGCTTTGGATTAAAACAACACCCTTGCTCTGTCTGCTGAGGCCTCCTGAAGACAACATGGAGCCACACCCGGACCCTCCGGCATATTCCATCACCAGGAGTGGGTGGCTCCCCTGTCCTCAGTTCCCCACCAGAGGCCAGAGTGCTGAAGAGGTCGCCACTGCCCCAGCGCCCCTGGCCACTTGGAGAACCTCTCGGGATTGACTGAGGGAGGTCACCCTGGGAGGTCACGTCCTGTGTGAATGGCATGGCCAGGCCTCAGGCGTGCTGGAGGTCAGCGGAATGTTGCTGCTTTCTGTCCCTTCACCAGAACGTCCCCCGTAAAGGATGGGACCCGAGAAACAACAACATACGTGGCCAAATGTTAGGTGGTCATCTTAGCGCCAGACGCCCTGGCAGGTTATGGCCTCGTCCTCACATTTATTATAAACTGTTGGGCCATTGCCTAAAAATTAGCTCCTTCAAGAAAGATGGTTGAGAAATCTCTTGCCTCACAGATCGCCAAAATCTAATTCTAAATCACGCATTCCTCGGCGTATATTAAGGCCACAAACACGTGGCCTTGCCAGGACACTCCTTGTCCCCTTCAGAGTTACAGTCACTGGTAGGAACAAAGCGCACATTTTCACTTTTCGGAATACATAATGCCGGACTCTTGAAGAAGGTAGTCAACAGAATGTTCATGGAAGGTCCCAGATACTTGGTTTAGTTGAGAGAAATACGGTGTTCTTTTCAAATACGAGTACAACAAATTAAAGTTCTCTATCTTGCCCCCGGACTTAACTTTTTTTTTAAAGATTTTATTTATCCGTTTGAGAGCGCGAGCGAGCTAGAGCCAGGGGGAGCAGCAGAGGGAGAGGGAGACGCGGACTCCCCGCCGAGCAGAGAGCCCGACGCGGGGCTCGACCCCAGCACCCTGAGATCATGACCGGAGCCGAAGGCGGACACTTAACCCACTGAGCCCCCCAGGAGCTCCCCCCCAACTTACTTTAGTTCACTCTTACCCCCATCTCGGGGAGCCCGGTGAGAACCGTGTCCGCCCCCCGTGGTTCTCGCGTCGGGGTCAGCCCAGGAATCTGCGCTTTAACCCCCGCCCACGCTTGGTCCTCGCCCCCGTGCCCAGACGCGCGGCCCGAGCAGCGGCCCGGACCGGCCGGTCTCCACCGCCCTTCGCCGTCGGGTCGGCGGCCGCCGGGAACCACCGTCCTCCTTCCGACGGGTCGCCGGGCCCGCGGCGGCTCCCCCGGTCCGTCGGGGCCGCGGGGCGCGGGGTGACCGCCCGCTCGGTTTGCCCCCGCCGCGGCGCAACCGACGGTCTCGGGTCAGGCCCTGCGCCGGCCGCGGGGGCTCGGGACACCGGGTCGTGTGTCGTCCCCCCCCCCCCCGCGCGGCGCCCGCCCGCCCCGTCGCGTGTCCCCGCGGCCCGCAGCCTCCAGGACTCCTGCGCTCCCGCTTCCGCGGCTTCAGGGTTACGAGTGGTCGCGCCGTCTCTGTCGTCCGTAAAGACGCAGTTGTTCAGAGAGTGGGTGTGAGGTCGGGGGCGCAGAGGAGGAGGGAGACGAGCAGACCCAGCCTCCACCCCAGGACCCTGGAACCGTCGCCGCGCTGAAACCCAGACCCCCGGGCACCCGATCCGCGACGGATTTTAGGTCTTTTTTCCGTTGGTGTGACGGAAAGCTCTTACTGAGAAGCGCGGCGGAAAGAGCGGACTCCTCTGGTTTCTTCATGCTGCTGCTACCTTTTAATTTTATGAATAAACACTGGTGTTTCCGCTTATGAACATCTGTTGTAGGACTGGCCCCGGGGCTGCAGGTCTGTGGATCCCCGGGCTACGCACTTCACAGCACTCACCGGGGCACACGCCCGCCCCCTGGGCGTCCCCCGGCAGGAGGAAACCATCTTTGTTCCTATACCCTCTTAAGTTCTGTAGCCGGGACCCTGTAAATTGGGGTGACAAAAGGCCGATGAACAAAGAAAACAACGAAGTTTATTGCATGGGAATTCCCACTTACGCAGGGAGCACCCAGAGAGGAGTGCCTCAAGGGGGGGGCTGTGGCCTGAGCTCTGCTGTAGGTCATTCATACCGCAGTAAGAAGCCCAGATTAGGGGTCCGTGTGTCTAACTTCCTAGGCTAGGAGAAGAAGGGGCCCTACTGGAAAAGCAGACTTTGGGGAAAGACCTGTGGGCCCTTGGGAGAATAGACAGGAGACGTGCTAGTGTGTGACAGAGTCACTCCTGGTGGGGGATTGATGAGAGTTGATTTCCTTGGGGAGGCCCTTCTTGTAGACAGATAAGGAATTTCAGAAACTCCAATGTGTTCACCCCAAAACAATTCTCATGTCAAGGAGGCGTACTTTGGGATGCCACCTCCTGTCCGGTCAACTTCAAATCTTACTTAGTGGCTCTCAGTGTCTACTGAAGGAGTAAGATGGTTTTTCCTTTTTTTTTTTTTTTTTCCTTTTTAAAGGGTATTAATAAAATTTCTAACCCATCAGGGCACCTGGGTGCCTCGGTTGGTTAAGCACCCCACTCTTGATTTTGGCTTAGGACATAATCTCGGGGTCCTGAGATCTAGCCCAGCATTGGGTCCCTGCCCAACAGGAAGTTTGGTCAAGATTCTCTCCCTCCCTCTCTGCTCCCCCATCTCTAAAAATAAATACATATATCTTTTAAAAAAATATCTGACCCATCCTTATTCTTCTGAAATAGCTCATACTTGGTTGTGGTTCATTCTTCTTATTCATTTATTCCAAATTTTATTCCCTACAGTTGCAGTCTCTAACTGTGAGATATTTTCGTTCTAAAAAGCACTTGCCTGCCAAACTACAGTTGGCAAAACCGAGGTATTAAAGATGAGAGTAAGGCACTGACTTCCATTTTGATTATGAACTAAATTCAGTAAAGGGAAAATTCTAGGTGGCAAGCTCTTCCAAGACAGACCAAATTCGTTGATATTAAAACCCAAGCTGAGAGGCACCTGTGAGGCTCAGTCAGTTAAGCATCCGACTTGGTTTCAGCTTGGGTCATGATCTTGTGGGTGATGGGATCGAGCCCCGACTTGGGCTCCACACTCAGGTGGGGGCATCTGTCTGCTGGAGGCTTCTCTCTCTCTCCATCCCTCCCCTGCCCATGTATGTGCTCTCTCTCTCTCTCTCTCTCTCTCCCCCTCTCTCTAAAATAAATTTTAAAAATCTTTTTAAAAAATAATAAAACCTGTGGCTGGGTAACTTTTTTCCTGATTCACATTCTCTAATTGATCAGAAAACATTTTTTTGGTTTCGTAGTTCACTGAGAGACTGAATACACTTTGAAAACTCCGTTTGTTTTTACAAATTTGGCTAAATATTCCTTAAACAATGCTCATTTAATAAAATTATTGAAGTAGCTACTGGCGTGTTTTGGACAGGCTTCCTGATGATGGATCCGTGTATAGAGAAGACAGCCAAGAGATCTGTCTGATCCACTCAATAGACGTACCTATAAGATCTAAAGACAGCAATAGTTGTTGTCTTGGGGTTTTTTGTTTGTTTGTTTAAAGGCATAAAGTATGGATATATAAAAACAATCAAGAATTGCCTTCGGCTTGGGTCGTGGTCCCAGGGTCCTGAGATCGAGCCCCGCATAGGGCTCTCTGCTTGGCAGGGAGCCTGCTTCCCTTCCTCTCTCTACCTACTTGTGATCTCTCTCTCAAATAAATAAATAAAAATCTTAAAAAAAAAAAGAATTAGTAATTTGGGGTAAAGATAAAACTGATGAAGTTTTATATCAAAAATACTTATTCTGAGACAAACCATAAGACTCTTAATCTCACAAAACAAACTGAGGGTTGCTGGGGTAAGAGGCAGGGATGGGGTGGCCGGGTGATGGACACTGGGGAAGGTAAGGTGCTATGGTGAGTGCTGTGAAGTGTGCAAACCTGGCGATTCACAGACCTGTACCCCTGGTGCTAATAATACATTAGATATTAATTTAAAAAAAATTTTAATTAAAAAACTTATTCTGGGGCACCCAGGTGGCTCTGTCAGTTAAGCGTCCAGGTCTTGGCTTCAGGTCATGACGGTCATGCTCTCGGGGTGCTGGGATTGAGCCCCGCAGGGGCCTCCCTGCTCGGCTGGGACTACGCTAGCTCATGCATGTGTTTTTTTTTCCTGTCTCAAGTAAATCTTTAAATATATTTATTCAAATATTCAAATACCTATTCAAAAATATGAGAGATGATATCTTTTTATTCAGAAATAAAATTAGTCTCTATATTTTTTGGAGACATGTTCATCAGTTTTTGGTATGAGAAAACTCTACTTTCGAAAGAATTTGGGTAGCTTCCCATAGTTTTCCATGTTCTAGTATAATATATTTAGCTTTAAAATTGGCTTTTCCTTCAAAGTTTGAAACTGTTAACAAATAATATTTAGAATTTGGCAAATTCGCGACTGTCATACAGATATAAAATGAACATGTGGTACAGACTTTATTGTCATTATTCAGTGAGGGAACCAGGCAGATGTTATAACCAGTTCAAAGAGAATTTTTAAAAAACTTATAGATCAATGGTGTTGAATTATAGATAAGCAATACTGAAAGAATGAATAAATGAGCAAATGGAAGCAGAAGTGGTTTTTTCGCAGGGGAATCCGTGGAGCTTCCGCCAGACAGACTAGAGCCTGTGTGTGGGTAGGAATGATTTTTGTCTTGCTCTCAGTTACTTAGGGTTCATAGTGCTAAACTAGCTCCGGTAGATGGGATCACGGGCCTCTGGATAATGTGCGGTTTTCCACTGAACACAACTTTCTTTCCTACAGAAACGACACAGTAGGGAAGTTAAAGAAATCATTCAACAAAGGTTTGCATGTGATGGGTTTGCTAGTGCCCCCTAACTATCCATTTCTTCCTGAATTTAATCCGTTTGGTACTGATGCCTGCAAAAGTTTGAGACTCCCCCAAATAGTGAATTTCTGTTGTTTTCTTTTTAAGATTTTTTAAATTCAGGGCGCCTGGGTGGTTCAGTGGGTTAAGCCTCTGCCTTCGGCTCAGGTCATGATCCCAGGGTCCTGGGATCGAGCCCCACATCGGGCTCTCTGCTCAGCGGGGAGCCTGCTTCCTCCTCTCTCTCTGCCTGCCTCTCTGTCTGCTTGTGATCTCTCTCTCTCTGTCAAATAAATAAATAAAATTAAAAAAAAAAAAGATTTTTTAAATTCATTTTGAGAGATAGAAAGAGAGAGCAAGAGAGCACCAGCAAGGCAAGGAAAGAGAAGCAGACTCCTGGATGAGCAGAGAGCCTGATGCGGGATTTGATCCCAGCACCCTGGGATCATGACCTGAGCCAAAGGCGTACGCTTAACCGGTGGAGCCACCCAGGCACCCCAGAACTGGTGGGTTTCTTAGCCATTCTTCATGGCCCAGTGTCAGTGTTACTTGACCTCATGTGCAGAACCCTCCCAGGCCTCTCAGACAGAAGGAATGACTTTCTCCTGTGTCTGCCCGTAGTACTTTATTCCTGCGTTTCCGTCGCACTTGTCTCATTACGGTTCCTGAACAGTCTCCCCACTCCCTGGGTTATAAGGTCTAGGGTTATTGTTGCTCTTTGTATTTTCCAGCACCTGGCCTGGTGCCTGGCAGGAAGGAGAGCTGTGTCATACTATCACAAATTACTTTCATGTCTTCTGCTTCCATGACCCCTTTTCACTCTCTGTCTTTTCCTTCCTGGATCTTGGCTTCTGGGTGTGAATAAATCATCCACATGAGATCTTGCCATCCAAAAGGATTGTTTTCACTTGATTCAAGGCTTCAACCCCTTCGTATCTATCACATACGGCTCAAAGAGAGAAGCAAAACCACGAATGGAGATTATATATATATATGATTGATTATAGGGATTTAAATTTTTTTTTAAATATCAATTTGTCAAAGAGAGAGAGAGAGAGAGAGCACAAGCAGGGGGAGCAGCAGGCTCCCCGCTGAGCAAGGAGCCTAGTGCAGGACTCAATCCCAGGACTCTGGGATCATGACCTGAACTGAAGGCAGAAACTTGACCCACAGAGCCGCGCAGGCGCCCCAGGGATGTGAGTCAAACACGGCTGCAGAACCGGTTAAACTGTGCAGAACTGTTGTCTTCCCTTCCGTGCGGGAGCATGAAGTTCCCTGGGCAGACACTGGGCAGGACAGATGCATGAGTGGGGATGTGGGGGAACGTGAAGGAAGACTGAGTCCCGTGAGCACACGGTGGGACTCGTGAGCAAGAACTGGAACCCACGAGGACAGATGGGGACCGAGTCTGTTCTCCTGGCGCCAACCTTGGTGAAGCAGATGTCCCACCGGAGAAGCCGGTGCCTCCGTCATGGAGCAAACACACTCCTGCCCCAGGAGCTGGAGGCGCTGAAGGGGGGGTTCTGGACAGAGGGGAGCCGCAGCAGACCCACAGCAAGGAGGACGTGGGCGGACGGACAGCCCTGTGTGGGAGCCACAGGAGAACCCGCCCCAACATTCCAACATAAAGGCAGAAAGGCTCTGCGCATCTAAAATCCTTCTAAGATAAAGCCTGGTTTTGTTTTTTCCTTAAATGGCTCCTCTTCACTTTCACCTCCAGATCTCTTGTGGCCCGCTCTTAACCAGAAACCTATGGGGAAGGAAATTCTGGAGAACTTAACAAAGTCAACACAATATCGGTGTGTCTGATTCGGAAATAACTGAGGTTTATTCTGTGAACTGAAAAATCTGAAATATGGGCAATATTTTATCCCCCAAAAAACCATTGTGCGGTGGTGGTGAGGGAAAAACCCTTCGTAGATTGGATGGCAATGGAACTGGTTCTAGAAAGATGGTTAAGAATTCCCTGGTGGGGGGTGCCTGGGTAGCTGGGTAGCCTCCGCTTTCAGCTCAGGTTATGATCTCAGGTCCTGGGATCAAGTCCCGCATTGGGTTCTCTGTTCAGTGGGGAGTCTGCTTCTCCCTCACGCCTCCTCTTTGTTCTCTCTCTCTCAAACAAATGAATAAAATCTTAAAAAAAAAAAAAAAAGAATTCCATAGGGGAAGGCTAAGACATCCCACAGGAGACAAGTCATGATGTGCAATATTAGACTCTCAGTCGCCAGTCAAAGGCACAATTATGTGAGTATATTGTCTTTCCTGAGGTGAGACAGACCCGAGCAAGATTATCAGTAAATTTCAGAGCAAAGCCATCTAAATTTAATTAATTAGAACATCATGCATTACAGTTCATTGAGTTTTTTTAGTAAGTGGTGAGTGTAATAAAGGGTAATAGCGTTTAGTAGAACCGTAGTGGCCAAGAGCTGGGACTCAGCCACTTCTAGCTGTGTGACCTTGAGCAAGATGTTAAACCTTTGTCAACCTTTGTGTTCTCATTTGTGAATTGGCAGTAGGAACGGTCTGTCCCTCACAGAGTTCTTACGAGGACTTGCGAATTCATAGAAAGTACTCAGCAGAATATTAGAGGCATCGTATATTAACTGTGGCCAATATCCTATCATCATCATTGTGGTTGCTATTATTTTATCATTGACCTAGGAAATACTTCCCAGGCCAGTTGATTTCCAGAGTCTCCGTAATACCTTTGTCCGCTCAAAGTGACAGGCCAGTGTAGCAGATGGGCCAGTGTGGACTGTTGGAAGAAATTTGCTTTAGTTATTAGTAATGTAATTAGTTATTGTAATATCTTTGTAATGTAACTAGTTGCTGTAATATATCTGTAATGTGACTAGTTGTAGTATAACCTTAGTTGCAATCCACTTCTCAGCCCCAGCCCCAAAATGCATTCCTGCACTTCCCTGTAAAACTTCTCTTTTCCTTTGTCTACAAAATGGGCTTTGTGGCTTTTCTGCATCCCCTGCTCTACCAGCCCTGGGGCCAGGATGGTTTTAGAACCGGGGTGTGATGGCTGGAGACAGGCATCCTGCGGGTCCGTGATGTGGGCCTCTGTGGTCTTCGCAGGAATGAGAGGAAAAGCAGACTGATGTCCACCGCAGCCATGGGTGTCATTTTATAACCATAAACAGGAGCTGGTAAGCATTTATCTATCTGCCCAAGAGAGAGAGAACCGGGTATCTCTTTATCTTTGTTCAACAATTAAAAACAAAGAATGGAATATTGTCCTTTAATTAAAGAGCTATTCTAACCTCTTTATCCTGATTATCATTGAGTTTCCATAAATCTTCATCTGCTGTAAATCTGCAGTCTCATTTTCTCTCCCCCATCTTAATTAGGTTTTCTGGTTTCTGGCCATTTTAACTGGAGAAAAATCACTGAAGTGTAATTTGGAAGTGATAGCCCCTTCTGGTTTTATTACCCAAGTCCAGTATTGATCGGATCCCCAGAATGTACTTTTGATGAAGTTCTTGAACCTAGGTGAGGTTCAATAGGGTGAGGTTCGGAGCAGACGGCTAAGAAAGAATTCTTTAGACATCTTTGGTGCAAAAAGGTGGTTTATTAGAGCACGGGGACAGGACCCGTGGGCAGACGGAGATGCTGCTGCGCCGGGCATGTGAGGAGTGGCTGGTTACATACACAGGAGTTGGGTAGGTGAGGACAAAGGGGTGTTCAGAAGGGCTATTGGGGTAAAGAAGACTGTCAGGATATGGAAGGCCTGGTTACTATCAAGCCAAGGCCACTTTCCCTCTAATGAGGCACTAACATAAAGACAATTGGGAGTCTCCTGGTGGAATGTTACATTCCTGCTATCAAGCGTCCTTGTGAGTGAGATTTAGATTTTAAAAGAAATTTAACTTTATTTACTTTTCCTTCTACCTCCGTCTCCTTCGGTTTTTTTATGGAGGGGAGGGTGACCTTAGGGCTTGAGGAACTGAGTTCTGTGTCTTTGGAAATTGGGCTATTGATAAGGTAACTTCTTTGTTGTAAATCTCAAGGACATTTGTAAACCAAGAGAGACTCCTGCCTTGCAGGACTGTGATCTCTGCAAGATAACCATTTGCTCTTCTTGTAGGGCAGTCAGGGGTGCCTGTGAAATGTCACACATATCACCAAGGGGAGTGGGTGGAGAGGGGGTGCAGGGCGCCAGCCCCTGCTCCATCCTCAGCCAGCCTCCTGCTCCCTCATCACTTTCATTTACATCCCTCTCTTTTGGAACAAAATCTATGAATCGTATCAACACAGGGATTTTTTCTCTTTTATTGAGCCCAAACTGACATTACTCCAAATAAAAAATTCCCTCGTTGGAAATGAATTAAAGGATTTCTATTCATTGAAAGATGCGTCCTGCAGGTCCCACCTCGGCTAGGAATGAAATGCATCAAGCATTCTTTCTGCTTTTGCCTCCAGAACCCTGACGTATTTCTTGAATTTGTCTCTTTCATGATCTTTCAACAGCTTCTGCTTTGGTCCAGGACGCAGGTATCTCTCTCCAGGAACATAGCAGTACCTCTCACTCCCCACTCCCCAGCCCCCACCCCCACCCCCGAATATTTCTGTACTGCAACCACAATGAAATCCGCTTCCTGGGTAAAATAGGTTCAAGACCGCATCTGAGGCTTTGTTCAAGCTCTCCCTCTGCCCAGAATGCCCTTTGAAGCTTTGTTTGCTGGTGAATTCCGCCAAGACTATTTTAAATGTCACCTTCTCCTCTCATCTCTCCCAGCTCCCCCAGTCGGGATTGAACAGGTCTTATTCTGGGCTGCGTAGAGCTTGCTGGTATTGCAAAATCTGTTACATTTGCATTTGTAATTATTTCATTGTGTCTGTCTTCAAGAGGCCCTTTGAGACGGGGGTGGAGGGCGAATCCTTGCCTTTCTCATGGAACCTAAACCACTGGCTCCCCAGCAGTCGCTGAGGCTGGGAGGCACTTGGTAAATACTTGCTGAATGAATGTAAATACAGTCTTGTTTGTTTGGATGGGCATATAAATAAGAAAGACATAATAAAGAAGACAATTACTTGGATATTTTTCTCAAGAAACTAGAGAAAGCTGCAAGTAACTTGTTTGCAATTTAAAAGAAATGGGCTATTCATTCACATTTGGAGGATGGAATTCTGGGCTCCCAGGACACGCTTCCCTCTCAAAGTGAAGTGCTAGTGCCACCTAAATGGACAATGAATGCTTTGGGGAAAGAAAAAACCTTTTTTAAAAATTTTCCTTGTTGTCCCTCAAAAAGAAAATCAAAGAGTAAAATGGTTCTTCTGAGAAAATCATAGCTTGTGTCACCTAATTTTGAGTTAGAGTTAGTCATGGTTTAGTTACTGTGTTTCAATAAAGCAAGTCATTTTGACCCAACACACTTTCCCCTCTCATTCTCTTAACGTCATCTAGAATGCTTCGTGACCGCATACTTGGCTATCTGGATGGCCTGCGGAGACAGTGCCCAGTTGGATTCTGTGCGTTAAGATGCCAAAATGTCTTTGTCCCCCAAATCAATGTAAAGCACCTCTTTATCTTTGTAAATTTATCATTTAGTACTCATCTGGAAGTATACTCGTGAGTGCCCGTGACCTCTAACTGATTGCCAGAATACGTTCTGGGGTGTTTTGTTGGAGCTTCCTCCCACCATGGCCGCCCTCGCGGTCTCCACATTATCTCACCGCGGGCAGTTGTGGATTTTGGTGAGGGAACAGGACAGGGCACACCCTGGCTAGCTCACTATTCCCACCAGGAGAACTCCCAAGGAGAAGTGTCACTAGAACGTAGCAGTTCTTCATGTGGCCCCTCGCCTCTACTTCCCACGTCTTTCTGTTTCTGAAGAATTCCATAAACATATAGTGAATTTAATCCTCCCAAAGCACTGTCTTCTCCTTATTGCTCTATAAAGGGATGCCCACCCCCCCCCCCACCCCTTTACCCAAGAATGTATTTCCTTTCAAACCCCTTCCCAAGCAAGGGTGGTGGGCTCCATACAGCCTGGCTGCAGACCCCTCCCCAGCCTTGCCTCCCACCTCAGGTCTCCTCAACCAAACGCCCCTCCCATCAGCCACGCTGCCCCACCAACTCTTCCCCACAAATACTTTGTACTCCCTCTTCCAGCAGTTTCTCTGCTAATAGCCTGCTGTTCCCTCTCAGTATGTTGGGATTCTACTCATCATCCGAGGCACAGCTCCAACTCCACCCTCTCCACAGACCCTGTCCTAACCCCCATAGTCAATTAATCAGTCTGCTGTAGTATAGACATCTTTGTTTTCAGTGTAGACACAGCAGTAATCAGATTGCTCCTTATATCATAATTATTTGTGTCCCCATTTATGTTCCCTTGAGCCAAAGTCCCTGCTTTCGTTTTACTCTTTCAAGTCTTGTATTTCCCATTTCCAAGCACAGCGTCTTTCATTCACTCTTGACCAGACATTCACTGACACCCGACTATGGGCCAGGCCTTCTTCTACACACTGGGGATGAAGCAGGAAACAGAAGATGAAATGTCTTCTCTCATAGAGCTTATATTTAGTGAAAGAAGGTCTGATATAGAATAAATTGATACAATACAGTACGCGGTGCCATGGAGAATAAGGAAGCAGACCGGAGCAGGGGTTCAGGAGGTGAGGGGTAAGGGTGATTTAAATCGGCTTTCAGGGAAGCCCTCCCCAGAAGGTACCATCTTGGTGAAGAGTTGTGGGGGTGAGGGGACTCAAGTGCATTTGTAGGGGCAGCTCAGGGAGGTGTCGGGGATATCCAAGGGCCGCGTGGAGGCCAGAGTGGCAGGAGCCCGGTGGCGAGGTAGTGGGCCAGGTCAGAGCAGAGGCCCCTTGGAGGTGGGGGCCTGGGTGTTTACCCTTGGCAGGTGTTGAGCTGAAGAAGTCCGTGATCTGATCTGTGTTTCAGAAAGATACCCCTGGCTGCTGTGGTGAGACAGAGCCAGGATCCGGATCGTTTCTAGATCAGGTTTTGCAGGCACGTTGAATGTGGGTGTTTGAGAAACTGAGGTGTGTAAGGTGACCCTGAGGCTTCTGGTCTGAGAAACAGGAAGGATGGAGTGGCTGTTAATGGAGAAGTAGAGACTGCAGGATTATGGGACTGAGATCGAAAGGACATCTGCGTCCACTGTCGCCTAAAGAGGCTCACAGTTCATTAAGTACAAGATTTCACTCGTGCGTGACAGGGGGAGGCTTGGAGGATGGACGTTGTAACTGTCAGCAGCTCACTTTTTCCACATGGCATTGCTGGGGGCTTACGCTTCCCATTTCCTAACTCTTAATTCCACATGCGTGCAATCCCCAAGTGCAGGTGGTCTGAGGGCAGCACGATGTGGGAGACATGCCCGGGCCTCGGCGTGCGTAGGAAGAGTGCAGAGCAGGTGCGGGAGGGTGATGGGACCCCGGGAGTGCCCACGTCCTACACCTGGCTCGCAGCTTTTCACATTTCTTCCTTCACTCCCCAGAAAGTCCAGCCCTTGGAGGCCACCTCACAACGACAACCAGAACAGAAATGCATTCACAGTGGAGTTAAAGTAACGTTAATTATTTGCTTAGGAAATTCCTTTCTTGTCAGTAACTCCATTCAGAAAACCATATTATAAGGGCCCCCCAGGTGGCTCAGTTGGTTAAGCGTCAGCTCCGGCTCAGGTCATGATCTCTGGGTCCTGGAATTAAGCCCTGAGTCGCTCAAATAAATAAATAAATAAATAAAATCTTAAAAAAGAAAAGAAAACCATATTATAGGCCTATAGATGACTTGGTAGATAGGGATTTGCAAGAGAGGATATTTCTGTCAAACAAGACTAGTTTGGAATCAAAGCACCCCACCCCCCAAGTCCAGCACTACTCAGACACACTAGGAATTCTAATGGTTCAATGTCCTCAGTCAGCAAATCCACCCGTAATTCACACAAGCCAGGACAGTTCACCATGTTAAGGGGAGTACAGCGGATCTGAGAATGTGCCTACCATGCTCTCAACTCGTTCTCTACAGAAAGAGAACAGGCTATTTCCTGATGAGCTCTCTCTCAAAGAAAACGGTTGTCCCGGTGCGTCCTTTGCAAGGGGACGAACGACAGCAGGGCTGGCACAGGGCATTAGAGGTACCAGAGCTGGGAGGGAGCAGCAGCACACGCAGGGGGCCTGTCCTGAGAGGTGGCCGGGTGTTCACTGTTCTGCAGCCAGGCCGCCGGACCACAGCAGAGAGAGACGGTTGCTCCAGGTCGGGTGAAGGGAAGAGGGAGGGACTTGGGAGAGAACGCGTGTGTGTCTCAGGGGTGGTTGCCCCGCCCCCAATCTTGTCCCCTCCATTCTGGGGAACAACTCTGGCGGGAGAGCGGGAGGGCTTCAGCCTTCATGGGGAGGTAGAGCTGGCATTTGAGCGGCGAAAAGGGACAGTGGGAGAACAGTATCCTGAACGGGTGACTCAAGTTCAAGGCCACAGTTGCCTTGGTCTGGTGATGGGACACCCGAGGGCCACCAAGAGGCATGCCAGCCTCTTGTTATGGAGAACTGAGAAACATGCCAGTCCTGGGGCACCTGGGTGGCTCAGTCGGTTAAGCATCTGCCTTCAGCTCAGGTCATGATCCCAGGGTCCTGGGATCAAGTCCTGCATTGGGGCTCCCTGCTCTTGAGGGAGGCGGCTTCTCCCTCTGCCCCTCCCCGCTGCTCATGCTCGCTCTTTCTCTCTCTTGCGTGCTCTCTCAAATAAATAAAATCCTAAAAAAAGAAAGTTAAAAATTAAATTAAAAAAATATATAGAAACTTGCCATTCCTCCTAGTGGCATGCTTTATAAGTCGTTGTTGGGTTGAGGGGTTGAGGAAGACCGAGAAGGTTGATAATTTATGAGGTCTGCTGCGGGGGCTTTCTGGACAGGAACTGTACAAAATGAGAAACTTATTAGATCACCTTGTACAGGTGTGTGGTGGGCAGCCCGGCTGTGGAAAAACGAGCATGAGGCACTTAAGCACGTCTTCTGAGACCCTGGATTCTGTGGTTCTCGCTGTGGGGATGCAGGGGTTCTGAGTGTTTGGGGGAGTTGGGGTTCTGAGTTATTGATTCATTCTTCTGGCCGTGGAAAGGACGCAAGGTGATGTACAACCTTCAGCACTGGTCTGAACCCCTCAAAGAAACCTCCACTCCCAACTCTTTCATGTGGTTTTTCTCTTTCCAAAGAAAAGTCACCAGTGTGATTTCTAAGAGACAGCTGGGAGGATTTTTGTACAAGGTCATACCCTGCTTCACCGACAGAACATTAAAAGCCTAGCCTAGATTCTCTTTCCAGTTTCTCACCAAATTCCCAAGTTGTTACTGTTAAACTGGAGTAAATCTGTAGTTCTTCTTGTTTCTCTTGGATCGCAGATGGGTCGGGCATCAGTGAGATTAGGACAGCTACTCACAATAATAGACTTCTCATTACTGAGTGCTTGCTATATGCTTACCGAAGAGCCTTACATGTATGAACTCCCTTAATCCTCGTGGCAGCCCGAGGAGACTGTACTATTATGATCCCATTCTATAGATGAGAAAACTGAGGTTTGGGGAGTTAAGCGATTTGCACATCACCCCACCCCCACCCCACCATACAGTGGCAGAGCCTGGACTTGAGACCAGAGAATCTGGATCCAGGACACGTGTTCATGGTCCTGGCTGTGGAGATGGGATGAATTCTCATTAGGGCCATCACCTTTGGTATAAGGCATCCACCATGCAGCTGCCCGTCTGCTGGCCCAGGACATCCAAGTTCAGGGTTTGGGCTTTGACGGCCAGGTGCAGCAGCCTAGCATTTCTCAGCCTGTGTTCTCCCCCTAGCCAGGTAAGATTCTGCCTGAGTTTCCTCCTCAGCGTCCCCATTTCTTGAACTTCGTTTGCTCTGGTTTGTTTCGTGTTTGGTTGTTTCTCTTCCCGGAGCCAGGCCTGAGAGGCGGTGTCTGAGCACAGCAGGCGGGAGGCAGCATCCTGCCCAGGCACTGTTTG
Organism: Mustela nigripes; assembly: GCF_022355385.1. Lineage (NCBI taxonomy): Eukaryota > Metazoa > Chordata > Mammalia > Carnivora > Mustelidae > Mustela > Mustela nigripes. Next base: position 269,580,045 of record NC_081557.1, on the reverse strand, counting down.
TCTTGGCACGTGGAGCTGGGACTCTGAGTCAGAAGAGGTTGCCCTGATGCTCTTCGAAGCTGCGGGTTAGCGATTGCAGGCACAAGGATTTCATTTTCAATTAGCTGTGGCCAGATGGCTCTACCGAGTTGTGTTTGTCTTTCCCCTTAGGGATAGGAAGGCATATGAAGCAACTGCATATGGTGGAGGTTCTAGAAAAGGTTCTTCAGAGCTGCTGAATCAGGCATGTCAAGAGTAAACACCTCATTGTCATCTATCAAATAAAATTAATATTTCCTACCCTTTTTTTAGACCTCCCAGGATACCATGAGTCATTGTCTAATTCCCAATCTATAAAACGCAGCTAGCTCTTTGCAGGGAAGCTGTGGGTATTTATAAAACCTTTGTAAAAGTTATGTGTGTAAAGGTTAGTCGCTGCTAAGGAAGGAAGCCATTCCCTGGCCTTGATTCTTCCGCGTCCTTAAAGAAACCACCTAGTTGCTTGGAACATCTGATCCAGCAGAGCAGAAATCTGTGAAATTACTGTTGCCTAAGAATGGAGCTCATGGAGAGAGTGACTTTGTCATTTCTGTGTCGAAGAGTGTGAGGAATTGGACAAGCTTCCTGGCCTGTAAACAGAGCATGTGAACGCGGTTAGAGTGTCTGAGTGTCAGCTAGAAGAAAAGACTCAGCTGTTACAACAGGAAACCCCACAATAATGGGGCTTAAAAATGAAGGTGTTTTTTTGTCGTGTTAGAGGTTGACAGCCCCTGTCACCGGAGGAGGAGAGGTTCCCGAGAACCAGGCCAGGCTCAGCACAGCTGCTTGCTTCCGCTCGTTGCCATCTCCGCTCGTGGGAAGAGTGAGAGCTGTGTGTGCCGGGCCAGGAAGGTCCCATGCAGTTTAGTTCCATGGTGACTTCACAGCCCGGAGGGGTTTGGGCAGGCAAAGGCCTAGCTAGCCGTTCTTGGAACATGGAAGAAAGGCCCAAGAATGGGTTGTCTTTTTTTTTTTTTTTTAAGATTTTATTTATTCATTTGAGAGAGACAATGAGGGAGAGAGCACAAGCAGGGAGGAGAGGGAGAAGCAGGCTCCCCCCCACTGAGCGGGGAGCCAGACCTGGGACTCAATCCCAGGACCCTGGGACCACAACCCGAGCTAAAGGCAGATGCTCAACCTACTGACCACCCAGGCACCCTGAGGATGGGTCTTCATAGACATGGACAGCTAACAGCCCGGGCACAGTCGGTCCCTCTGGCCACCAGGTTCACTGAACACCCTGTTTCCAACTTGTGGAACACTCTCTCTTCATCCCAAGTGAGACAAGCGAAACGTGTCCATGAATGCACCCCCTGCGAGTTCTGTCTCTGGGTAATGCACAGTCCTTCCACCAGGCTTGGATGTGGTTTCTAATGGTCTGGCCACCTGTGAACCGGAAGGCACGTGACCTCCCCTCTACACCCATACGCACACTCCTTGCGCAGTGGTAGAGCAGGGGTAGAAACTACAATTAAGGAGAAAGAAATGCACACAGCAGTCCCCGGCTAGAATTCCAGAGTGGGCAACGGGAGGGCTCCTTACCGTGCCAGAGAAGGTTCCCCATGAGACCCTGATTCTGCCTTTTCAAGAGGACTCCCCTCGTTCAGGGCTCTCCGTGTGTCCCTCAGCCCTGCCCTTGGATGGGCGTCGCCCTATACTCTTTAGCGGAACCTGAAGTGGGTGTTGGGATCTGCCCCCCTTGGTGGCCGCCCAGCTTTCGCAGCGCACGGCCTGCCGGTGCAAATCTGGAGAACTGAGCGCACCGCTGTCACGAGGCTTTATTGGCTGCCGTACTTTCACAAAAGCCACAATTCCCTCGGAAACTCCGCTGGCTCCTGATCGGTTAATTTCCAGGCAGTTCACATACCAGCAATCTCTCCCCAAGTTCTTTCCAGGTCGTGGCTCTCAAGCCTGCTCTATCTCTCTGCTTCCACGCTTGCCTCTCTTGCCTCTCTGCTCTCACCCTAGGCTCGTGTCTTTCTTATCATTCATACTAAGAACAAGAACAGCTAATTCGCACTAATGCACAGGCTCTTTCCAGTCGTTTCTCATAAAGTTAGAATTGCAGTCGGAATGTGATCTGCTTTCCAAGTCAGACTATCAGGGGACAGTTTTATTTCTTTAAGAATCAAAAAACTTTGTTGACGCAGACCAGATTTTAAAAAACACTTTCCCTGTATCTATTTCTTTTAACCATGGTAAAATATCGTAACACTGAAGTTACCATTTTAACCAATGTAATTATGTGATTCAGTGGCATTAAGTACATTCCCACTGCTTTGCAACCCTCACCACTGCCCATCTCCAGAACTCTGTTCCCATTAAACATGAACTCCCCGTTCCCCCTTTCTCCTCAGTCCCTGGCAAGCCATTCTACTTCCTGTCTCTGTGAATCTGACCACCCTAGAAGTGCCCTTAAACTGCAATCATACACATGCGTCCTGCCATCACTGGCTTGTTTAATTTACTGTGAGATCCTCGAGGGTCATCCATGTTGTAGCCCGTGTCAGAATGTCCATCTTCTTTAAGGCTGAGTAATATTCCGTTGTATGTACGTATCCCACGTTTTGTTTATCCCTTTCCCCATTGATGGGCATTTAGGCTGCTTCCTCCTTTTGGCTCTTGTGAAAAATGCTGCTGGGAACACAGATAGGCAAATATCTCCTCAAGTCTCTGCCTTCACAGCCGGAAACGGAAGTCCTGGATCGTATGTTAATACCTAGTTTAATGTTTTCAGGACCCTTTACGCTGTTTCTCACAGCAGCTGCACTGTTTTCTCTTCCCAGCAATGGTCACAAGGGTTCCAATTTCTCTACGTCTCTGCCAACACTTGCTATTTTCCAGGATTTTTTTTTTGGGGGGGGGGTTGATAATAGACATCCTGATGGGTGTCTTTTTCTTTTCCTTTTTTTAAGATTTTATTTTTAAGTAATCTCTCTACCCATCATGGGCATTGAGCCCACAACCCTGTGATCAAGAGTCACATGCTCCACTGACAGAGCCAGCCAGGTGCCCCTTCCCAATCTTTGTCATCACTCCATTGGTGAAGTGTTTGTCAGTTTTAGACATTATGATGATTGATCCCTAAATGCTTCGGTATGTGTCTCTAGGAAGTAGAAACACATACATCCTATATGATACAATGCTATTACCACAGGATGCTAAGTGTTATCATATGAACACTCCCATTCCACTGGAGAAAAGTTACAAATAGGGTCACGCTTATTTGAAAGGGAGGCTGCTAATGAGGCTGTAGTTGGGCACCACTTGCCTGGTTTTAATGGAAGAAGGAAGAATGGATTCTGGTACTTTACCAAGCTACAGCAACAGTGCAATAAAGGCTTCCCTGATTCGCATCACAAGAATTTGGGTGGCTGGTTTCTGGGAGTTTGGTGCAGTGTCTCAGTGATGTTATCAAGGAGTCTGTTCTTTCCATCTTCTGCTCTGCCACCCTCAGTCTGTTGTCTTTGGATCCTCCTGTTTGTTGTCTCATGATTCCATGACAACCAACATGGCACTGGGTACCAAGTTTTCACAACAGCATCCCAAGTGGGAGAGGAGAAGAGTGGAAGAAGCTTCCCATTACCAGGGATGCAAGCCCTTCTCATTTGCTCTTCAGCAAGTAGACCTCCCCTTGACTCTCACTGGCCATGTTCAAGGGGTCTGGAAAGATACTCATCCCGGGAACAGGATAGCTATGATTGGCTTAGACCAGTAATGACTTAGACCAGTTAGGGCCGGAGCCATTGCAGTCCTAAATAAAGCTAGATACTGTCAGGTAAGAAAAAGAAGGGAAATGACTGGTAGGTTGGCAATAAATCTGCCACATGAGCAACATTTTAAAGTATTGTTAAAGATATAAATGGATATAAAGATATAAATGATGCCTGGTTGGCTCAGTTGTTAAGCATCTGCCTTCGGCTTAGGTCATGATCCCAGGGTTCTGGGATCAAACCACGCCATCAGGCTCCCTGCTCAGCAGGAAACCTGTTTCTCCTTCTCCTACTCCCTCTGCTTGTGTTCCCTTTCAAGCTATCTATCAATTAAAAATATAATCTTTTGGGGAAGAAAAGATCATATAAATGGACTCTGGGGAGGATCTTGGCTTAGAAATTCTAAGAAGATATCAAATTGAAAACCTGGGAGGAGGGCCTCTTTCTGGGATTATTCCATGAATGGTGTGGGGACAGTGTCTACCATCTGTTTCTGAGAGAAAGAGTTTGTTGGGCCACTTGCATGAGAGGATCCCTACAGTGATCTGCTTCTTGATCTTCTAGACTGCTTCTAGAAATCGAGAGCGCACTGGGGATAAACCAGTCACCATGGTTCTACTTAGAAATCATCATGTTATTTAGAGATGTAATATTTTATGGAAATCTTTTACTAATTAATATATCATCTTTTGCCAGTGCTCATAAAAATTATTTGGTGGCAAAATTTGACCTCATTGATTGAACAAAATTGCTCACATCCGATTAAAGAAAGTCATATAGGGCACTGGGGTGGCTCAGTGGGTTAAGCCTCTGCCTTCTGCTCAGGTCATGATCTCAGGGTCCTGGGATCGAGTCCCGCATCGGGCTCTCTGCTCAGTGGGGAGCCTGCTTTGCCCTCTCTCTCTCTGCCTGCCTCTCTGCCTACTTGTGATCTCTCTCTCTCTGTCAAATAAAATAAAGTTAAAAAAAAAAAGAAGTATATTTTAGGGTGACAACAGGTCACTCAAATTATGCTTTCCCAAACTTAGGATTCATGAAAGCAAAATTTTTACTGTCAGCATAATGAGCTGGTTGTACTGCAGTTTTATATCTGAGAGCCTGTAAACATTTTAGCAAAACAAAACAAGGAGTCCCTGTTATTACCCCTTATTATTGTAAATTAATTACGAAATAACACAAGCCTTCCACGCTGGCCCACGACACGAACCAGGAAATAGCTTAAGATTCCCAGAACGTTAAAAAAAAAAAAAAAAAAAATCAAGGATGCTCACAGACACTGTGACAATCCCAGTTTTTAGTGGGTGACTCGCTAATCTTTCCTGTTCCATTCCAGCTGGCCCTGAGAGGAAAAAAAAAAATTGCTTTGGCAGGGAGCTCATTCCTGATAAATCATAAAATAAAAAACAAAAACAGAAAACTGAAGATTCCAAACATCACTCGCAGTGGAATATAGTTAACACTGAAAAGCCATCAAATGCTAGGCAGTTACCAGTGCTTTCAGTGTACTTCCAACCATTTTAAAAACCCTCTGAGTAGGTACCATTATTTTTCCCACTTGACTGATGAAGAAACTGAGGCACAGTGAGAGCTCAACAGCCAGGCTCACACAACAGTGCAGAGCTGAAATTCAAAGTCATGGTCGTCTGGCTCCAGAGGCCTTGAGCTGGAGCTCCCTCCTCACCGTGACCCTAGCCTGTGAGATATTCTTCCAATTCATAACAGGCACATCGTCTCCAGTCCCCAAAGTATTATCTTAACTTTGAGGACATTTTATTGTAAGCAGTTTCTCACCAGTAAAGTTGTAAAATCTGTAAATGAAGATGACCTAGTGGGCTTTATTTTTCTGTTTGTAGGTTGGCGGAGGTTCACCATTGCTGCTAGAATAGGTGTGTCTTCAGGGATCATCACTGGGAAAAGTATGCTATATTCTTGACTTCCCAAGCTTCATGAGGTTATACTGCAAGAACCATCTGTTTGGAAATTTGATTAATTATATGACCTCAATTTTATCAAGACCCCTTTTTCGAGTCCATTAAAGTAGTTGGAGTCCTAGGTGCTGGGGTAAAGTGTGCTTAAACTAACACTTTGTTGGGGCACCTGGGTGGCTCAGGTGGTTAGCATCTGCCTTGGGCTCGGGTCGTGGTCCCAGGGTCCTGGGATTGAGTCCCAACATCAGGCTCCTTGCTCAGCGGGGAGCCTGCTTCTCCTTCTGCCTGCCGTGGCCCTGCTTGTGTTCTCTCTCTCTGACAAATACATAAATAACATCTTTTTTTTTTTCTTAAATATTTTATTTATTTATTTATTTGACAGAGATCACAAGCAGGCAGAGAGGCAGGCAGAGAGAGAGGAGGAAGCAGGCTCCCTACTGAACAGAGAGCCCGATGCGGGGCTCGATCCCAGGACCCTGAGACCATGACCTGAGCGGAAGGCAGAGGCTTTAACCCACTGGGCCACCCAGGCATCCCATAAATAAAATCTTTAAAAAAATTTAACACTCTGTTTGCTTCCATGAGATTGTAAGTTTTAAAATGGCCAGGTCTTCTCTTGATGCTTCATAGCTAGAAGACTTACAGAAGAACCTAAGTGTCACCAGCAGGAGCCACCACAAATGTTTGCTACAGGTCAGGTTCTCTCTGAGGAAGAATGAAAGCTTCAGGAGAGCAGGGGCCAGGTCAGCGTTTTCAGCCTTTGACTCTGTGCTGACGAGTCTCCACAACACAGTCTCATTTGTGCCACAGATGGGGTGAGAGAAAGTGAAGATAACGCAAACTTTGGGAATATTTATTGCAAGAAAAGGACACAAAATAGACATGTACAGAGAGTACAGAGAGCTCGTATTGGCTCTCTAGGAGGATCTGGCCATCTGGATAACAGCTTTGCAACTCATTTGGATAAATGATACCATTTGGAGGAGAGCCTTCCAAACCAAATCTAAATGCCAGAACCCCTTCAAGAAGGTTTGTGCAATTTGGGCTCTTTGCCTCAGACAGTTTCCTCAGTCAGAAACGCTTTGGGTGCCATTGTTTCAGATTTAATTTACCATTTGGGACATGGGAACAATTCTAAGTTTCTTTAAGGTATAATTAGAAGATTAGTATCAATGGAGTAAATATTACACAGAATTAAAAAAAGAAGTATAATTCAGTATAATTCAGAATGCAAAGATAAAAGTATCTTAGGAGTATGGAGTACTCCTTCCCCTTCCCCACTCCCCCTCTTTTCCATAAAAAGGCAAGGAAAAATGTGCTGTCTTAGCTAGTAGGTACCATGTTGCTATAGCCCCGGGAAGAGCAGAATGTGTCCTTGCTAGGAAATAGAAAGTTTGGGTGATACTTTCTAACGTGACTGGAAGTGATGGACCCGTTTATTTTAATGGTGTCTGGTCTGGGAGGGTAGAATAAAGAGAACCATCTCCGTTTCAACTCTTAATTCTCAGATAACACTGGGAAGCAGAGAGAGTTAATTCAATACATCAATTCATTTATTCTTTGCAGAGGTACTTCCAGTCAAATATCTAAACTTACCAAGCCAGAACAGCTCAGAGAAGATTATGAAACCTCACCAAATCGATGTTACTTCCTGCTGCCTCCAGACTCCTCCTCCAGCAGGGAGAGCAGAGAATGCGTCGGTGTTGTTTCTACAATGCAGGTTTCTCTGGTCACATTATAAGCTGAGAATGGGCTAAAGGACAAATAGGTTATTCTGGAAGGAAAGAGAAAAGTATACATAACAGAGTCCTCTGCTGTGGTTAATACAGTCCCACCAGGGAGAGAGAAGGAAGTAACAGGACAAAGAAATGTCAGACGGGGCATTGATAGGTTAGCAACACCAGAAACAGTACCAAATAACTTAAAGATGGATAGGGATATGACATAGGGAAGGGTGTGTACTATGACCAAAGTATATGTTCTTCATTACAGGGTCTTCCTTTACTGTAGCAGAAAACTGACCTGGAGCATCACATATTTCCTGATCCTTGTCAAAGTGATTCACGAACTGTTTAGGGTCTAGCCCACTTCAGTAAGACAATAGAGATCTATAGTTTAAAAAGACATAAGCATGGGGTGCCTGTGTGGTTCAGTTGAGTAAGCTCGCACTTTCAAGTAGATAGATGGATAGATACATATATACATACTTACATATATACATACACATAACCAGGGGTGCCTGGTTGGCTCAGTTAGTAGAGCATTAGTTAGTAGTGACTATTGATCTGGGGGTCATGAGTTCAAGCCCCACGTTGGGCATAAAGCTTACTTAAAAAAAAAAAAAAAAAGACATAAGCAGACCACAGATTTAAACATAAAATTATAGATCTTTTAGGAAAAAATAGAAAATCATTGAAATCAAGGGGTAGGCAAATAATACTTGTCTTAGACTTGACATCAAAAGCACAGTTCATAAGAGAAAATCTTGGTAAGTTGGATCTTCAATGAATTTAAACTTTAGTTGGGGGGAGGGGAGGGCGCACCTAACTGGCATAGTCAGTAGAGCATGACACTTGAGTTCAAGACCTACATTGGGCATAAAGCTTATTTGGAAAAAAAAAAATTTAAACTATCCTCTGCAAAAGACTGTGTTAAGTGCCAAGACTATTCAGTGGGGGAAAAAATAGTCTTTTAAACATTGTTCTGGATATGCAAATGAATTACATTACCTTGCACCATATGCAAAAATTAACCGAAAATGGATCAAAGACCTAAAAAGGAAGAGCTAAGGCTATAAAGCACCTTTAATAAAACAGGGGGGAGCCTCATTATGTTGGATTTGACAATGATTTCTTGGATAGAATATCAAAAGCACAGACAACAAATAAAAAAATACAGTGGACTTCATCAAACTTAAAAACTTTGGTGCATCGAAGGACACTATCAGCAAAGTGAAAAGGCAACTTACATCATAGGAGAAAAATGTGTAAATCATATACTTGACAAGGGATTACTATCCAAGGATTAACTAATATATTTATTAATATATAAAGAACCCCTACCACTCAATAATAGAAAAACCAAAAAACCCAATTTAAAAATATGCAAAAGACATGAGTAGACATTTCACCAAAGATATGTACATGGCCAATAAGCACATGAAAAGACACTCAGCCTCACTGATTATTAGGGAAATACAAATCAAATGGCTACTAGTAAACAAACAGAAAATAACAAATATTGGTAAAAATGTGGAGAAATTAGAGCCTTTGTGTACTGCTAGTAGGAATGTAAAATGATACAACTACTCTGGAAAAAATTTGACAGATTCTTTAAAACTAAACATGCAGACGTTCCTGGGTGGCTCAGTGGGTTAAGCATCTGCCTTCAGCTCAGGTCATGATCCCAGGGTCTTGGGATCGAGTCCCGCATCGGGCTCTCTGCTCAGCGGGGAGCCTGCTTCCCCCTCTCCCTCTGCCCCTCCTCCCTATGCTCTCTGGCGCATGTGCACACTTTCTCTCTCTCAAATAAATAAATAAGATCTTAAAAAAAAAAAAACCTACACATGCAATTATTACAACCCAGTACTTGGCAGTTGTGGGCATTTAATCCAGAGAAATAAAAATTTACATTGACACCAACTCCCATATGCTAATTTTCTATAGTTTCTTTATTTGCAATAACCAAAAACTTGAAACAACCCGATGTCCTGTAATAGATGAATAAATTTGTAGATGCATACCATAGAATGCTACCCAACGATAAAAGGTGCCAAACTATTGAGAAACACAAATCTTAGATGAATCTCCAGGGAATTATGTTGGGTGGGAAAAATTCAATCCTGAAGGTTTCATACTATATGATTCCATTTGTATGACATTTTGAAATGGTAAAATTTATAGACTGGAGACAGGATTCATGGTTGCCAGGAACTTAGAAAGGAGGGTGAGGAGAAGGTGGGTGTGGTTATAAGAGCAAAAAAAAGGAATTCTTGAGGTCATGTAACTCCTGTCATATTGGTTCCCCTTTAAGGAACAACTGTATGTTCTTTATTGGACTGTTGTGGTGATCACACAAATCTACACAGGTGGCAAAATTGTATAAAACTAAATGCACACACCTAGCAAGGAATACATATAAAACTGGTGAAATCTGGATGAAGTCAAGAACTGTATCAGTGTCAGTATCTTGGTTGTTGATTGTACTATGTTTGGACAGGATATTAACATTGGGGAAATAGAAACATACAGAGGATCTCTGTGTATTACTTCTTAAAACAGTGTGTGAATTTGCCATTATCACCACCCCTGCGAGAATGGTGTAGCCGATGTAAAATTCAGAAGAAGCTCCACAGCAGTTTCATTGGAAACTAAAAATAAAACTATCCACAGACTTACTCTTTTTATCTCCCAAGGCATCCCTTTAAGAAACTGGCAATTTCTTCTATCATTAGGCAAGCAATACAGTATGGTTTTCCCAAAATTTTCCCTATGAGCATTAAATTATTAGGGGCGCCTAGATGGCTCACTCGGTTAAGCACCTGCCTTGGGCTCAGGTCATAATCCCAGGGTCCTGGGCTCCAGTCCCACATGGGGCTCCCTGATTAGCAGGGAGCCTGCTTCTTCCTCTCTGTCTGCCTGCCTTTCCCCTGCTTGTGCTCTCTCTCTTCTCTCCCTCCAATAAATAAAAATCTTTAAAAATAAAAAGAAGAAACAATAAAACAAAATAATTTAGGACAATAGCTATTAACCATCTGAGAACCTTTGACAATAAAATAAGAAGAGCAATGCATACTGAAAGATATCAAAGGATATCAGGAAGGATGTCTGCATTCCTCGAGAAAAGCAGGAGCCAGGAGAGGAAGATAGTATGAAGCTGTCCTGAGCCCTGCCTTGGTGGGAAAGTACCTCGGCCTAACATAGGCACTGATCTGCTTGGCACGGCTGCCATTTCCGGAGCATGTATTATGTGTGAAGTGCTTTACCTGCATCGTCATTAATCCTTAGCACAACCCTACCAAATACGAAGTTATCAGCATACTTACTAAGGCTTAAGAGATGAAACCCCAAGCCTGAGATCACACAAGTAGTGAGTGACAGAGGTGGATTCCGGCCAATGCACCACCACACCATTTCCATTCCACCATTCTGCTTCTCTTTAGAGGAGTTGAGCACATAGAACTACTACAGTTTGAGGCCATGGCCTTAGAGTTCTCTCAACTCTCTTCTTTCTACTTTCCTGCTTCCTCATTTTAATTGCTCAAAGAGAGTTTCTGAAATGGGAACCAGTGTGAGTATCTGTCCATTTGGCAGTCGTATTTCCCCTGTGTGTGAATGTGTTGGCACTGCTTTATTCACTGGACCACTGTAAAAATGGTCAAGAGGCACGGGTTCCCTGCAGCCTGGTGATTTTCCGTGCACCGGAGCATTCTGTTACTACAGACGTAGAAGACACTGTGCTTGGGTTAACCTCCAGGGTACTGCCTCTCTTGTGAGGCCACAGTCTTCAATGTCCTCCCTCTTTTAAAACCCAGTCTTTATGAAGCAAGATGGGGAAATGGTGTTAGGTACGTAACTGGCCCAGACCCAGAGGGTTGATTACTGGCAACGTTAAGGTTGAGAACTAGGCCTCTGGACTCTTACTCTAGTGTAACCATTTCATCTGTGCTCACCCTGTCAGAGCAACTGATTGCAGGGCCAGATGTGGAAGAACTGGTTTACGTGCTCAGTCCGCATTCCCATTTTCTGTACTCATGCTACATCTTTGGCTAATGATGAAATTATTTTTGTTAACAAAATTGATAGCTTTATTATAAGCCCATAGCTTTCTGGTCGGAAATAAATGAGGAGGCACTGACTAGCCACAGTGGGTGTGCTTCAAACGTTCATCCTCCTCCCACATTACATAAACTGTAGCCAGGCCCTGCTGGTTCCTACAACAGCTTCTCCATAGTGAAGAGACTATTACATAGAAGCAGTTGTATTCGTGAGATGTCCCCTCAGTTATTCCCACCTCCTGATATGGTATGTGGCACAAGCAGGACGTCCATCCTTGTGGACTGGACTGGAGTAGACTGGATTAAATGGACTGAAAATGGTTCTAACATATTTCAACTCTCAGCTTCCGTCATTTATTTAACATCCATCCCACCCAGACAGCTGTTGAGAACACACCACAACTGATCACAGACACATTATTAGGTCCAGGTGTGTGTCCCCTCACCCAAAAGATCTACTTTATCAGGTAGGTCACTTCTGATAACCGAGACCTTCCTGACACTTTGTGAGTCACCACCTTCTAGGGAGGGTCATGTTAGTTCTCTGATCCAGGACTTAGGAGTGTCAGTGTGCAAAGGCAGATAGGGAGGTGCTCAAATACATGGCAGTGCTGGTTCAAACTTGTAAGCAGCTGGTGGTTCACTGGAAAACTCAAAATAATGAGCAGTGATAGCTCCTTAGATACCTACTAATTACATTACTCTTCTGTTTGGCAGGTCACCTGTGGAGGTCAGTTTCTCATAGACACTCCGGCGGCTTCTCTTTTTCACTTCCAACTTGTGGGGAATCTTTTTATGCATTTATTTTTGCTTTCAAATATAACATCCAAAATGCCTGACATCTGTTCTTGTTCCCCCCTTGTGTTCATTGGAGTTAGTCTGAAAGTATTCACAAAGCATTGTTTTCCGCAATATTCATCTTTAGAGTCTTCAGAGATAGCTGCTCAATATCATGTCATGAGAAAAGTTCAGATTTGCAAAGCATTTGTCATTTCTTCCTGACTGCTAATGTACTTAGTAAGCGTCTGTTTCTAGCATTCTTGTCTACCAAGCTGTAGACATATGTACATGCCAGATCCATAGGGCCATAATTCCATAACTGTTAATAATCGCACAAAAAGTAGGTTGGAATAAGCCTTGGTTTCCTAGCCTTCTGTACGTCCTAACCTAAACCCTTTGTCCTTGCTTAAAAATACTGATGCTCCTATCAGGATAACTGTGTTTGTGAGAAGTTTCCCATTTAGTTCTCATTAAGGCTCTGAAATATTTAAGCTAATGCTAGATAACAGTCATCCTTGTAACCTGCTCAAGGGATTTCCACGAGCATAAGTGGCAGTATTAGACTGATTTGGATCATGGTTTCATAAAATACACTTCTTTTAACTTCCTTCCCACCCTGAAAGGGTAAGGTAAATTTCTGCCTTAGTTATTAATGTCTGTTCATTTTATTTCAGTGGTACAGGCATGGATGGGAAGAAATGCAGTGTATGGATGTTTTTACCTCTTGTATTTACTTTGTTTACTTCAGCTGGATTATGGATAGTGTGAGTATTCTCTTAATTATTTAAGGACTCGGGTGCAGTGTAGATCAAAATGTCGTTTTGATAGTGTAGGGCATAGCTATCTAAGTGTCTTTTAAATACTTTAAAATAATGTTTACTAATTCGACCTTGCTAAAGTCCCTATTTGCCTTCCCTTCTTCTATTACCCAAAGTAAATAGCAAGAGTGAGTAATAAATTACACCAAGCAGATAGTGAAGAATACTGATTTTCTTTTGTGTTCCCGTGTTCTTTCAATAATGAACGTTCTATAAAATGAAATAATAAACGTCATTATTTGCAAGATTTGCTTATTATTCCCACTTGCTAAAGATTCCATTCACAGTTCATTGCATCATTCAGTGTGACTGGGTTTGGTATGTTTATAAAATGGGTATCGTTACATTTTAAGTCTCGGCTTATCACTAAAGGATGCCCACACTTGCTTATTTCAAGGCCAATTCCCTTCCAGCAAATTATTTTAGCTCCCTGCAGTTCATTGAGAGAGGTGGACACACTCCTGAGAAATTAGACAATTTGAATTCTAATTTTATTTTGTTTTATTTTTTAATTCTAATTTTAGTTTGCTCAAAGTTATCAGGTCTTATTTCTTTGTTTTCCAGTTTCCAGATTATAATGATTACCATCAATTTGGCAGGGTGTCTTGAAAACTCAAGAAATAGAAATAACAATCACATTTGAACTTTAAGGAGCTAAGTGATTTATAGGTAAACATGATAATAATGCATAGAAATAATGCATACGATTTAATGTGGCTAGTCTAGTAAAACTGGGCAACAAATGAGTCTTTAAAATTTTCTTTATTTTATAAACATTCCTTGTTCTTTCTTCACAGATACTTTATAGCTGTGGAAGATGACAAAATTTTCCCATTAAATTCAGCTGAAAGGTAAAGTCAGTCTCTGGGTAATTCATTGTTTATGAATGGATATAACAAAACTTCTGCCACTGGTGATTAAACTGTGCACAAATGACTATACTTTAATCCGTGTTTCTGGTTTTCCAGGAAACCGGGTGTGAAGCACGCACCTTATATAAGGTAACTCAATAGCCCTTCAAATCTGTGGGATGCTAGGAGAAGTTGGGAGAGTGATTTAGTTTGGGCTACTGGGTGGCTTACAAACAAAAATTTATTTATTTATACAAAAAATAAATTTATTTATTTATACAAAAAATAAATTTATTTATATACAGCTTGGGTGGCTGGAGGTCTAAGATTAGGGCGCCAACAGTCAGGTCTTGATAACGGCCTTCTTCTGGGTTGTAGATGGCCATCCTCCCGCCGTGTCCGCCCACGGCAGAAAGGGGTCAAGGTAGCTCCCTGGGATCCTTTTTATAAGGGCACTAATCCCACTCGGAAGGGCTCTACCCTCATAACTTGAGTATCTCCCATAGTCCCTACCTCCTCATCACATCTCATTGAGGGTTGGGATCTTGACGTATGAATTCTAAAGGGACACAGGCGTTCAGCCCGTTGCGGGTGACAGGTTTTCATATGGCGATAATGAAACACGTCATCATTTTCAAGTATTGCAGGTGACGAGCCCCCAGCAAGCTGCGTGTTTAGTCAAGTCATGAACATGGCGGCCTTCCTAGGTAAGCGGGATGAAAAGAGGGCTTCATGTGCTTCGGTAGCTTTCTTTTTTTTATTTTAAACCCTTCCAAACATCAAAAGCATGGTGGGCTTAGCTGATAATTTGCTGTTGTATCACGTCAGTTATGCTAACACTGGCTTTTTGTTTCGAGGGTCTTCTTATACTTTCGTGTTCACCCTGCTTACCTTACACCTTCTCTCCCCCTTATCATCTTTATCATTTCAGTGTATTCTTGACATTATATCTTTTGTCACATGAAATACTTTAAGACTGTCATAAAATTCCCGCATGAGAATGTAGTGTCCTATAATACATTTGCATTAAAAAGAATGCCTTATGTATTTCTTCACTGGCAAGGGTGACAAATGCATAGGCTTTGTGATAAATATTGACATGTGGAGACACTGTCTTTAAATCCCCAGGCCGACATGAACATGGGTGACACTGTCTCCTGTACATATATACACATACCAGGATGGCAAACAGAGATGCAGGTTAAAAAAAAAAAAAAAAGAAGAAATCTTTGGTACTCAGGTCTGGTCCCCATTCCCTACTTTCCCTTCAGGGCCCAAGACCATCATTTCACATCCTGTCCCCTTTGTTCTGTGAGTGTTTCCTTCCGAGGATCAAGGGAACCAGCCATCATCTCTGTCCCTTTCCACTTCCCCCTTGTATACCTTCTCCCCAAGACCAGTCTCCTCAGTGTCTTTCAGAGGGCCAGCTAATACCATCATTGGCATGTTGTAGGGGATGGGCCAATGACAGCTAAATTTTTCAACAACAGTTCTCTGGAAATAGTTCTTTTGGATGGTGAGAATTTCAGCCTTGGTAGCACCTGTCCCCCAAAGAGATGACCTGCTATTCTATGTAGAACGCCATCCCCCCAAAACCCTACTCATTCTTAAGATATTTTTTAATGTTTGCTGTTGGAAAAGGAAAGACCTATAGAAATTACTGGAAAATCAAGGGAGATGGTTCGTCCAACAGGCAACACGGGCACAATCTTAGTTTAGAAGGCTCAAAACATGAGAAACATGGAGAATGTACCGCAGGAGGCCCAAAATGCTTCACCTGAACCTGTCGAGTTCGATGAGAAGCAAAATGGGGGACTTGGCTACAGTTACTAAAGTTCCTCTCTGGAGCTAACTCTGTGTGGGTCAAAACCTTTCACCACCCAGGTGTCCCCAGAACATAGCCCATTTGCCTGAGCAGGAAGTCTTCTGGAAGGCATGGACTGCCAGGCCACCACTAAGGAGGAGGTCAGATACAACCCTCATGTCGAAGCTGCTGAGTCTGGAAGAAGCTCTCCTCGTCATGCCCTTGGTAGGCAGGGTTTTCATGTCCTGGCTATTCCCCAGTTCTGGAAAAGGTAGTAGTTGCTGCAGCTGATGCACACCTGGGCACCAGTTCCAGTCCCGGCCTATCAGGTTTTGTCTTCCCTGCCGCCAGCCTCAGCTACCACTAGGTTTAATTCTCACTTTTTCCCTCTACTCTTGACACCAAGGCCTGACTGACTGCTAAGGAGCTATGTGCATTTAAGAGAACACAAAGGCCAGAGAGAGAGAGAGATTTCTTGAATCCCAGGGTCAGGCACCTTTCCCAGTTTGCCTGTAGTCATACCACGTAGGCCTGAAGGTCGGAACCTACTCATCATATGAGCTTCCCCACGGGGCGCAGTAATAACAATAATTAATAGCAGTCATCCATATTCCAGGCACAATGCTAAGTGCTTCGCAAATACCACCTCATCTACTCACAAGACACAGGAGACTGTCCTTATTAAAAAGCTGTCACAAGCTGTTTGTCCTCCATTTGGGCTTTAAAGACACCAATGAACATGCTGGAAGCCACATATTGCTTCCTTCACGTTCTGAAGACAATATGATATTTCCCCATAGTCTTTAGTGTGTACTCTTCAAAATGCCAATTTGCACAGCTCACAAATGTATCCAGTTATAAAGCTTATGATTAACTAATTAGAAAAGCATTTCCAAAAACAAAGTAATGAAAACCAGCTCCCCTCTTCCAGATGACATTCGTCATCATCTGATCCGCTGGTCCTCCCATTCCAGCAAGAGACACTTAAGCCTTTACTAGCTCTTGCTCTGAAGTGTTCTTTACTATCTTCTGTCATTTTCGGTGCCATCTGGTAGACACAAACTGATGAAGATTAGTGTACAGTGGGAGGAAACTAACAATTATTTATCAACTCTGGGAGTGAAAAAGAATCCATTTACTAATGATTCCTGCTCAAAGTGGAGGAGGCTTTCGTCTCCCCAGGCCAGTCCCTGCTAGACCTCAGACTGTTACTGTAGACGGCATTACTAGCTTTAAGGAATAACCTGGACTGCCTATAAGTCACTGCTTTTTGGCAGCCATCTAGATTTACAAATGAGTCAGTGTAGCATTTATTAAAATCAGCTAGCTAGCAAAGATCTTCTATCTTTTTGATGTACTAATCAATGACCCAACTCAATTATTTTCTTTATGCAATTAGTTATGCACTTTGTCCCTAATCCACATTTTTATTCCCCACCCGGGGGCAGGTGGGGGAGGAGACAAATTTCTTGAAAGGAACAATCTTTTCTGTCTTTTGTGAGGATAAAGCTGATAGCTGGATGATTTCAGTCACCTAACAGCAGCTGCTCCCCCACCTCAACTAAAACACATTGATTGCCATGTTCTACTGCAGTCATAAATAGGAATTATTGATGCATAAACAATAAAACTAAACAAATGAAAAAAGCATCTGGCCAGGCACCAGTTTAGTACTTCGAGGAAAAGCTGCTACTTTGGGTTTCAGGTTTAAAAGCCCAACCAGGGGTTCCTGGCTGGCTTAGTCGGTGGAGTGTGGGACTCTTGACCTGACGGTAGTGAGTTCAAGCCCCAGGGGTGCATGGAGCCCACTTCAAAAGCAAATAAATAAATAAAAATAAAGCTCCAGTCAGCCTCACAGTAAGAAATGTAGTAAAGAAAATAAACAATTATTCTACTTTCTGTGTTCTTTTAAAATAGATAATAGGGGATACTTATATAGCAAAGGACTATTCCAAATACCATAAACAACAGAAGGGTAAGTTTTAACAATCTTTTCTAAAACTGTTAATCTAAAAATTTCTTTTAGAGATTTTATTTATTTATTTGACAGAGAAAGAGAGAGAGAGAGAGCACCAGCAGGGGGAATGGGAGAGGGAGAAGCAAACTCCCCGCTGAGCAGGGAGCCCAATTCGGGGCTTGATACCAGGACCCTGGGATCATGACCTGAGCCGAAGGCAGACACTTAACCAACTGAGCCACCCAGGTGCCCCTAAAATCTAAATTTTTTAATGGAACTAAAAGACATATCTTCTGATCAGAACATCAATGTAGTATAAAAAATTGGTCAGCACATATAAAGACAGCTTTGAAATCATCCCACTACCCCGAAGTCTTTTTCAAGCATGTATATTTAAATCACTACTTGGTTGAAAAGGACTTTGTAACCAATAATCTGAATCTGCCTCCATTAAACCTGCTAATAAAACTGTTAAAAGGACCAGAAGCTTATAATCTCCACCTTAAAACTTCAATTAGAATCTTTTTTTTTTTTTTTTTTTTCAGTGTAGTCCCTATGATCAGCATGAGGCCTGAACTCACTGAGATCAGGAGTCACATGCTCCACTGGCTGAGCCAGCCAGTTGCCCATACAATCTATCTTTAAAGGAAAATTTGCCTAGTCAGAGCTGATTAATAATGGTGTTAGTAGGTAAAGAGGGCAGAGTGTGGTGTTTGGACTGCTGTTCTGGAAGTTAGCACTGTTGGGTTGAATTCATGTCTTCAAATAGGTTTCTGTTTCCTGCTTAATTTCATCATCTGTTCATGATCAGATGATTTATCATCATATTACAAGGGGGAAGGCTGGGACCAGAAGATGACACATGTCCTGTATTGACTAGGAAGAAATTAGTCGCACAGAATATGGCCACTGACCCTCTTGCTCTGGGAACAGGGAAACAAACTGACCAGATAGGTCAATATGGAAAGCCATCTGTGTCTGCTTCAGCAGTAGGTTAGGGCTTAAGCCAAAGTTCTAGTACCATCCTCCCCAACCTAAATGGCATCTAGAGAGCAGTTAGAGTAATACTTTCCACTAGTCATTTTAATATTTTTAAGTTGTTTTTAAAGATTTTTGGTTTTTTTGTTGTTGTTGTTTTTAAAGATTTTTATTTATTTGACAGAGAGAGATTGAGTACAAACAGAGGGGGAGCAGCAGAGGGAGAAGCAGGCTCCTTGCTGAGCAGGGAGCCTGATGCTGGCCTCCGTCCTGGGACCCTGGGATCATGACCTGAGCCGAAGGCAGCTGCTTAACTGAGCCACTCATTAGTCACTTTTAAAATAAATGAAATGTGCTATCTTGGTATTTTGTCATTATGTCCTAATATCCACACACAATTAATAGCAAGTGTCTCCTATGGTGCCCTGTGTGGAGGCTTCTGGTCTCAATCTAGTGACCGCTTTAATCTGATCACTTTGTGTCAGAGGGCTTATGTGAAATTTCTTCTAATTCTTCCTCCTGTGCCCATCCTAGAAAGCAGAAAAAGCTGTGCTGAGTTTTTCACCCTCTAGGATACTTGTTGTCATTATTACTAGACATCAGATATATCACAACTTCTAACTAAGTCCTTCAAACCATTAGGTTTGGACTCTTTCAACTCAAGTGTCATTTATAAATTCTATGAACTCCAGTGGGAATTAGATGAAACATAAAAATACTAAAAGCTAAATCAGAGCTGAACAATCTGCAATTTTATAAATTATGGCTTACTGCTATTTTGTTTCTAAAATGCAAATCTTAACTAGGTTGTATTCCACTCTTGGATCAGAGATACTTGGACTGAAAATCAACTTGCTGAGCTTAACTTTGTAGCTTGAAACTATGACATTCAGCAGATTTAGGAAATGCAAATTTATGGACGAGTTTTCTTTATTAATGACTCCTAATAGGGAATGAAGATAAAAACTTTTAGCAACTAATTACCTACTTAATTGCTATATAAATAGGATAATTCTTGAATTTCTAGTCATCTTCCCTGTTAAACCTTAATGTCAGAATAAATTGTCGTAGGAAGTAGAAAGTGCATTTCCTTATTTGTAGATATAATTCATGCTAGCTGCAAGTACTTTTTTCCTCTTATTCATAGACTAACCTCCCCCGCTTTTTGTATAAATATGAAAATATCCCTGCACTAAGCTGTTAATAAAAGGAGATTCTTATATTCATAGCTTGAGTATGTACTGTCCTGAAGGTTACTATTAGAAATCAGGTTTGAGGCATGCCTGGCTGGCTCAGTCGCAAGAGCATGTGATTCTTGATCGCAGGGCTGTGAGTTCGAGCCCCACATGGGGTATAGAGATTACTTAAATAAATAAAACCTTAAAAAAAAGAGTCAGGTTTAAATCTAGTCAGGTTTAAATCAACCTTTCTGATTCTCCCGTAACAATTTGCTTCAAAAGATGGAGTGGTCTTCTAAAGTAAGTAACACCGGGGCCCCTGGGTGGCTCTGTTGGTTAAGCATCTGCCTTCAGCTCAGGTCACAGTCCCAGGGTCCTGGGATTGAGCCCCACATTGAGTCCCACGTTGGGCTCCCTGCTGAGCAGGGAGCCTGCTTCTCTCCCTCTCCCCCTCCCCACCTTCATGCTCTCTCACTCTCTCAATAAAATCTTTTTAAAAAATAAAATTTAAAAAATAAAGTAACATCACTGAAAAATCAAGCTTTCTTAATATAATCAGCTAAATCATTACTGTAACACCTCTAAGTTAGATCAACTATCCTTGTCCTATGACAGTGGACACCTCCACAAAGAATTAGAGGGAGGAGGGAATAAACCAGCAATCAAGGGATTTGTACACTTGCTTTGTCTTCTTCGTGTCCCCAGGAATGATTTCTGGCACAGGGACCAGCCACCATGTCTGGATGTGGATCCCTGTCTTCTTCCCTGTCTTCCTTCCCCTAACTGTGAAACTAAAGGGGTGGTGAATTCGTGAATTCCGAGCCATGGATTGTCTTGCTCGCTGTCATAATTGTTGCGTCAAGGCCTCTGTGATGTTCTCCTAAGCACTGGGCCGACCTTGCTTTTGAGAACTCTGAGCACCACCCTTGTGGCAGCTCTGTCATGCTTGCATCCCTCAAATAACATAGCACTGCCGCTTCAGCTCCTCTCTGCCTCCCTCAGGATAGGCATAATAAAACATCCAAATAATCATAAGCATCGCGTGAAAAATTTCTTTTAAAAGCTATCTGCCGGGTGCCTGGGTGGCTCAGTGGGTTAAGCCGCTGCCTTCGGCTCAGGTCATGATCTCAGCGTCCTGGGATCGAGTCCCGCATCGGGCTCTCTGCTCAGCGGATAGCCTGCTTCCCTTCCTCTCTCTCTGCCTGCCTCTCTGCCCACTTGTGATATCTGTCTGTCAAATAAATAAATGAAATCTTTAAAAAAATAAAAAAATTTTAAAAAGCTATCTGCCATTTCAGAGATGTAAAACTGCACCATGGTGAAAAGTTTAGTCTTGCACATTGGGGCTTCAGAACTCTGCCTCCAAGTCTAGCTGCATGGTTTAGATTTTTAAATAACCTTTTTTTTTACCTTTTTTTTTTTTTTAATCCCCAGCTCTCGTGGTAGCTGTTCTGCGCTTCATACAACTGAAACCCAAGGTTTTAAATCCATGGCTGAATATTAGTGGATTGGTGGCGCTGTGTCTGGCTTCCTTTGGAATGACCTTACTTGGTAATTTTCAGGTACTTCATTTGGCCTTTTTCACCTCCTTCTTCCTCTTCACCTAGCCACTGATTCTGCATGAATCTTTTCAGTAATGCTAATTGTGCTTCCTTATAAGCACAGATCCTTCAGCAGTCAGTCCTTCTGGCCTTCGCCCCCGTGTACCTGTGTTCGCACCACACGTGTGAGGGTGCTCCCTCTGCACTGGGAGCACAGCACAGCTACGGGGAGAAGTAGCCTCTCCAATCGCTATGCATCTTCTACAAAGGATTTCAAAGTGTTTTACTCTTTTTCTCAGAACAAACTGTCTCCTAATGGAACTTTCTAGAAAACTAATAGGATCGTGACCTTTCTAAAATTAAACACTGAACATCCTTTTTGGATGAAAGCTCGCATTTCATATGAGCAAGCTCACATGGGACTCAAGTTTGAAAACCCAGAATTTCTCTAGAACACATAGGACTTGTATAAAGATCTCCTAGCACTAACTCTTCTTCCCAGACATTTAGAAGCCCAAGGTCACAACATTTAGTAGTAAGTTCCCTAGGGGCGCCTGGATGGCTCAGTTGGTTGAGTATCTGGCTCTTGATCTCCGCTCAGGTATTGATCTCAGGATCATGGATTCAAGCTCCGTGTAGGGTGCCAAACTGGACATAGAGCCTACTTAAAAAAAAAAAAAAAAATTCCCTTGCTAATACGATCATCTGCCTCTTGACTCCAATGACTCCATCTGTAAGACAGACCAGGAGCTCCCCTGCACTGGAACAGTTCCCCTGGCTCCATTCTCTTCCCACCGTCCTCCAGCCTGTGTTCTATACCCTGGTGAGAAACTTCCTCCATCCTCACACCTCTCCCTGTCTGTGGAGTAAAATCCAAATGGCACAGGCATTCAAAAAAAATATGGTAGTGGATTTTCTAAGACCGTCTCTTGTTCCACCCCTCAGTCCTGATAATTCATTATATCAGAACTTGTTCCCCAGCATTCCACCTAGAACAGAGAGGCCGTGGAATAATGAGTTTGGAATCAATGGGTCGTTTGACAAGCAATCCCACTCATTATTCTACTACTCTAGGTCCCATCCCATATCAAGACTTGAGTGGCTGTGCTGGTTTGTGCTGCAGGGACTAGCATGTTGTCCAATGCTCACTACCAATTCTCTCAACCAGGGCCTGGATGGAAGTTACTGAGGAGACCTTTCCGTCTTTCCTGAAGTCCAGAGATTGGGTTGTTTTGGTGCACCACAAATACTCAAAACCATGAGTGATCACGTGACATAGGAGAACACTTTCTGGACCATGTACAGAGAACACACAAGAAACACCACCTTAGTTGCCTGTGAGGAAAGCAAGTGGCTAGTGTATGGGATGGGAGACAAACTTTTCCATCTGTACTCCATCATTTTTTTAAAGTTTGAACCATGTAATTATATAATCTATTTTTTAAATTAAGTTTAAGATAATAAATGAATAGACTGTGTATAGCATGGAAAACCAATTTCCTAAAAATAAAATTTAATTTGCGGAATTGTTATTTAAAGTAAGATCCGGAGCACCTGGGTGGCTCAGTCAGTTAAGCCTCTGCCTTTGGCTCAGTCATGGTCCCAGGGTCCTGGGATCGAGCCCCGCATCGGGCTCTCTGCTAAGTGGGAAGCCTGCTTCTCCCTCTCACACTCCCCTTGTGTTCCCTCTCTCACTGTCTCTGTGAAATAAAAAAAAATAAAACATTAAAAAGAAATATATATATATATATATATATGTATAATTGCCAAAGATGTTTCAAGGGGGCAGTGTATATATATTTTTTAAAGATTATTTTATTTAGTTAGTTATTTATTTGAGAAACAGAGCGCAAGCCAAGGCAGGGGAGACGGAGAAGCAGGCTCCCCGCTGAGCAGAGGGCCCGATGCGGGGCTCGATCCAGGACCGTGAGAAGATGACCCGAGCCGAAGGCAGAGGCTCACCTGACTGAGCCCCCCAGGCGCCCCGAGGCCACTACACTTAAGCAAGAGGGGCCCGTGAGCTTTCCCACACCCGTAGGCGACCACCTGGAGAGTTCGCGTCTGTGACGCTCAAAATGGAATCGCGCGGACGGCTGTCCTTCAGCCTGCTCGCTGCGTGGAAGGGAGAGTGCGGACACGAACGTCCGCTGGCGGGCCTGCGAGTGCGGGAGCTCTTGCGTGGCGGCTCTCTCACAGGGGCAGCCTTGCGCAGCGCCCCGCACCCCGCCCTGCCCACCGCAGCCGGGCGTGCTCCGTCCTCGTGCGCAGAAGGACGCCCGGCGCGTGCGGCCGCAGACCCCGACGCCCCGTCCCGCTGCCACGGCTCCTCCTGTGCCTGCGCACGCGTGCGGGAGGCCGACTCCCGCGCCGCACGAACACGCACAGTGCTCGCCGCACGCGTGCTCCGAGGCCCGGGGCGGCCCGTCGGCCTCCCGCCCTCCGAGGTCAGGCCCGAGAACACTCGCCAGGAACCGGCGGCGACGAAGGCCCGCCCAGTCCTCCCCGGGCGGCCCCGTCCCTGCGCGTCTCCCCCTCACGCGCCCCCTCTGCCCGCCCCCAGCTCACGAACGACGAGGAGATCCACAACGTCGGCACGTCCCTGACCTTCGGCTTCGGCACGCTGACCTGCTGGATCCAGGCCGCCCTGACGCTCAGGGTGAACATCAAGAACGAAGGGCGGAGAGTGGGCGTCCCGCGCGTGGTGCTCGCCGCCACCGTCACCCTCTGCGTGGTCCTCTGTATCCTTTCAGTGCGGGGAGAGGCCGGGAAGCGCCCCGGCGGACGGTCTGGTCGCCGACCCTGAGGGCGAGGAGGACGAAAGCGCGCGGCCGCGTTCCTCACCCAGAGAGGACGCGGGGAAGCGTGCGTGCCGCGCGGGTGCGCCGCCCCCAGCTGCGGTCTGTGGGGACGGCGTCCGCGTGACGGAGGGCACCGGCTGCGCAGCGAGAGGGCGGCCGGCTTTCCCTTCCCTCCTAAGACAAGGTTAGTTAGCGACACGACTAGGGCCGCGGTTACTTCCTGTCACTGGCGAAGGAGAACGCGGCCGGCCTCCCCGCACCCTGGGGGCGTCCCCTCGCGTCCGCGGCGGGCCGGGAAAACGCGAGAAGCCCCGCCCGATCCCGCGAGACCAGTTCAGCGTGCGGGGGGGGGGGGGCGCTGACCCCACCTCCCGGCAGCGGGCCCGATAGAAGCCGGCCGGTGCCAGCGCGGCCAGTCCGGTCAGCCCGGTCAGCCCGTCGGGCCGAGCGCTCGTCGGTGTGGCGGCGACCGGGCCTCCCCGACAGCCGCGGAAGCCGACCGGGTTCCCCGCTGCTGGGACGCGGCGCCGAGCGGAGGCGTCCGGCGCGCCGGCGACGCTGATTAGGCAGCACGTGCCGGGCCCCCGAAGCCCTCTCGCAGGCTCCGCTCTAGTCCCGCGTGGCAGCAGCAGGCCCCGGCCGCGCGCCGTGCCCGGTTCGCGGCTCCTGCCCAGGCGCGGCTGGAGCGCTCGCCGCACCCTGTCGCGTGGGGGCCCCGGCGGCGGCCCGGTGACGCCGCAGATACCGCAGCTCGGGGTCTTCGCTTCCTTTTCCTCCCCAACGGCCGCTTCCTCGGGTGTTGGAGGTCGCGCAGCACCTCAGAGGACAAGGCCGGGAGGGTCCAGCCCGGAACGCTGCTGCAGCGGCCGCGCGACGAGGGGCTCCGTGAGCGACCGGGGAGACTGCGCCGCCGAGGCCCAGCCCCTCCCCCGCGGCTCCCGCAGCCCTGCGCGGCCGCGGTGCGGAGCCTCCCCCAGGCCCGGCGGAGACTCGCGTCCGTTGGCATTTTCCGCGTCTACCAGCCCCGCCCCGTCGTTTCTGAGCGCTCGGAGCCCCGCTGGGTCCCGGGGCGGGTCCGGGCCTTGTGCGAAGCCGCCGCCGCCGCCTGCTCTCTGCAGACTCGCGGGTGCCGGGGCAAGGCCTGCGGGCGGCGCTGGCTCCGCGAGCCCCAGTGTTTCCTGACGCGCGTACTTCGGGCCTGGCCCCTCGGCTCCGGACTGCAGCCTTGACGCCTCGCGTCCCCGCCCCACCGCATGCTGTGGCGGCGCGGCGGCGGGGACGCTCCGCGGGGATCAGGCCGCGGAGCCTCAGTCGCTGTCCTGCGGGGGCTGGGCAGAAGACGACGCGCCCTCCACGGTGGCAGGAGCTTCGCTGTCGGCCGCTAGTGATCTCGTGTGTTCGGGACGGTTTCTGCAGGTGCAGTGGTGACCGCCAATCCACGGCCACACGCACTGGTCTTTAAAAACATACATTTATTTTTCTGGCCGACATTTTTTTTGTTTTGTTTTGTTTTTTGGAATTTTAATCCTCTGGCTAATCTCACAGATTATGGGGCGGCGGGAGAGCTGCCTGCCCGGCCTGGGAGTCGGAGCACTTGAATTCCAGCTCCACGGCTAACACCTCTGTGACCGCTTTCCCCACTTTTAAGTGAACCGGTGATAATAGGGTTGCTGTGAGGATTAAGTCCGATTTCTCATGCAGGCCCCTAGACGCCTGTCCCACACGAGGGCAGAGCCCGGTGCTGAGTTCGAGTTGTTCGTGCAGGGGGCGAGTGCAGCCGTCGAGCCGAGTCCCGCCGGTGAGGGGGAGAGCGAGCGTTCTTGTCCCCTGTCCCTGTCCAGAAAAGAGCCCGGTTTCGATGCGGCTGAGGGGGTCCTTTCCTTGACTGCTGCTCCCCAGATTTCATCCTCATGGCCCAAGGCATCCACATGTATGCGGCCCGGGTCCAGTGGGGACTGGTCATGTGCTTCCTGTCTTACTTTGGCACTTTTGCCGTGGAGTTCCGGCATTACCGCTACGAGATTGTGTGTTCCGAGTACCAGGAGAATTTCCTGAGCTTCTCCGAAAGCCTGTCCGAAGCTTCTGAGTATCAAACCGACCAGGTGTAACGCGGCTGCTTCTCCCTGCGGGTGAGGTGGGTGCGCTGGGGGGAGGACCGGAAGGACGCGCCCACGGGACTCGGTACAGAAGCTCTTCACGCATCTCCACCCACACGTTCATGGGCACCTCTGCCAAATGAGCTTTTCAGGGCAAGCTATGTCTTTAGTGGGAAAAGCACAAGCCCTTATGTGTTGAAATACACGCTGTTACACTGAAAATACATGCACGACAGAGCCAGAAGCCTGTGCATGATCACTTCTCCTTTCCCTCTCTCTCCCAGTACTCTCTGCTGCTCTCATGCTCTCACACGTTTCAGACTTCGTGATCTCCCTGCCAGAGTAGGGCGGGCCACATGTAACGCGGGAATAATGCCAACTCCCAAAGTGGCCTTCAGATCCAAAGGGCTCGGACCCAGCTCATGAGGAAGTTCTGAATCTGGCACTCGGACTCCTGAACAGACTGCGGACCATCTGACTGGATGGAAACTGCAGTGATGGGACCCCTGTAACCCATGGAAAGGACTGGGGTCTGGAACTTAACTCCTTTCACCATGGTTCGGTGGTCGGCTGTGTGGAGTCAAGGAGGGGAGTAGGCTACTAGCCCATCACCATGATTGGGACTTTACTGTGACTGAGAACTATTTCCAAATGTGAATATTTGTAGGGGTGTGGTCTGCCAGGCATGGGACAAGATGGGGGCAGTGAGGGTGTGGTGTCATTTTTGCTTCTGTAGTATGTTATGTACAGCTTTTGTTTTATAGTTCATAGTTTAACTTCTTTTTTTCTTTTTAAGTAACTACCGTGGGTCTCTTGAGGCCCGTGGACAAAGAAGATGTAGGCCAAGTGCAAGAGCTGAGCTTGTTTTGGGTTCAACCATGACAAAAGCAAAAAAAAAAAAAAAAAAAAAAAAAGTGACCTGCAGGCTTCATTTGCTGCTTTTAAAAAGGTTCAAAGCTAAGAAAATGTTCACAGAAAAGCACAAAGAAATATTTGTGGAGGTAATAAAAAGAGCTCCTGCTGGACATTTTATAAAAGGGGTCTTAGAGTATCTTGTTACAAGTCCAGATCAAGGGAGAGCTTCTTAACATGTATCTGTAGCTCAAATTTAGTATTTGATTGGGGGCGGTGGCTTAAGGGCTTTTTCATACTTAGGATTTATAGAAACCAGCTAAACGATCACCCCTTCCCACCCAATACTGGCACAGCTGATCCCCTGCTGCCCAAAGTACACTTTCCACCTGCACAGAGTTTAGAACGCAAACTGGAGGCCTCGGCTTTTGGGGCCGTGCTTCATAAAGAGCAGAATTTCAAAATGCCCTGGAGTGGGCCACATTGACAGACTCTCCGTGAATGTACTTTGTTTCAGAAAGTCCCCAAATGTACTTCCCAGGAGCCTGGGACTTCATGGAATGTAATGTGAAAAACGCTGTTTTTTAATTCAACCCAAACTCAGACTCTTGAGGAAGGGGTTCGTGACTTTTCATCTCTGTGTTTCTCTCTGACTCCCAGCACAGTGCCTGGCACGTATGGGTGCTGAACAAATGTCTGTTCAATAGAATGACTGGTATTTAAGGGCAGGAGAAAGGAGTACCAGAGAAAGAGTCAAAGAGGAGTGAGCAGATGACTGTTTCAAGCAAGCAAGAATGGAAGAAATCCGAGAGTAGGAGCAGATGGGGATGAGAACCCCTACGAGGGATACGTGAAATGTGAGGAAAGAATCAAGAAGCAGAGAACATTCTGCTAGGAAAGAGGCATCTTACTGTACATAGTCCAAGGTGACATTTATTATTTTTGAATACTGCTTTGGGTTTGTTTTTTCATTTTTATATTTTAAGAAATTTTAATCAGAAAACAAAGACTTATGAAGTTTTCTTTTACTCTGCACAATCCAAATTAAACAGCTTTTGGCGATGCACTGTACACTTTCTTAAGTATATCTAAATAGCACATTTTAGCAGAATCAAGCAATGACTGGCATTATTCATTGGGATCTGACCACTAAATAAAATTCTTTTATGTAGAATTATGATTTGTCTCTTACACTAACATTTCTTCTGTAATATTAATGCATGTGTAAAGGCCATCAGACATTCTGCAGAACATACACTTCAGTGGGCACCTGGATGCCTCAGTCAGTTAAGCCTCCGACTCTTGGTTTCCCCTCTGGTCATAATTTCTCAGGGTTGTGGGACGGAGACCCTGCTGCAAGGCTCTGTGCTCAGTGGGGAGTCTGCTGGAGGTTTTCTCTCTGCCTCTGAGCCTCCCCCTACTGACACGTGCCAAAACAAAAATCTAACCAGAAACAAACCAGAAGGGATGCCTGGGTGGCTCGGTTAAGCATCTGCCTTTGGCCCAGGTCATGGTGCCAGGGTTCTGGGATTGAACCCCTGCATCAGGCTCTCTGCTCAATCAGGAGCCTGCTTCTCCCTTTCCCTCTGCCCTTCCCACTGTCATGCTCTCTCACTCTCTCTCAAAATCTCTAAAAAATACCAGAAATTATACTTGTGTTATGGGGGTAGCATATCTATCTCTAGGGTGTTTTCCAACACCCACAGCCAATTCTCTGATTCTCTGGACACCAACCTGATGTTCTACAATTTGGTTCGTTCTAACACTACCCAGAGTTATTGTCACTCCCACGAGACTGCCCTCTCTCACTTCAAATGCCAGTCCCACAGACTGCATGACTATAAAATTGGTGGGGAAAGGGATGTCCCACAACTCCCTTCCCTTTTAAATTAGATAATTTGCTAGAAAGTCTCCCAGACTCCAGAAAACACGTGTGCCTGCTTATTATAAAGGATATAACTCAAGAACAACCAAAAGTAAGCGACAGGACAAGGAAGGGGAGGGGTGCGGGCATGCCATGCTCCCAATGTTCCCATGTGTTCACCAACCCAGAAGCTCTCTGAATCTCTCTGTGCAAGAGTTTATAGGGCTCAATTTCCAGCATCCTCCCCCACATCTGCTTCTGGAGGTTGGTCAAGAGGTCTAATCCCTTAGTCTTCTGGTGACCTGAGCCTATCTGGGGGCCCCCTCCCTAAGTGACCTCATTAGCATAAGATTGGGCTTATAATGAATAACGCAAGTCACTCCTGTCACTCAGGAAATTTCTAGAGTTTTAGCAGCTTAGTGGCAGAAACCCTAGGACAAAGACCAAATACATTTTTTTATTAGGCCACACATAAATCAAGATCAAGATTACAGTACTTCCTAGGAGTTAAGAACCACAGGAAGCTTCTCGGAAGCCAAAACCAAGGTCTCTGTGTTTGGAATGAGCACGCCTGAAGGATCTGATGCAGGTGGCCCAGAGAACAAAGCTTGTAATAAACTAAACTTCATTTTTGTAGTCCAACTAGGTCTCTTGAAGAAAAGTTCTCCTCCTAGTTGGGAGAGAGATGTTTCTAGAACAATGTTGACATTTCAAAGGTTCCATCGTTTTTTATTGAATGGAGAGACCTGACAGGGAGGTGAAGTTTTACCACCTGTTTCTGGGTCTTCTTTGCCCCTGATGTGGGAAACTGAAACTTTCATATGCTAGACTTGGTCTTCTGCTGGTTATAATGGAGAATGATGAAGTCTAGAATCTAGGTGAAGTTCAGCGGGGTAAAGTCCGGAGCCGATGACCAAGAAAGAATTATGACATCTTTGCTGCAAAATGGTGATTTCTTAAAGCATGGGGACAGGACCCATGGGCAGGAAGAGCTGCTGCCCTGCTATCCTGAGAAGTGGCTGATTACATAAACAGGAGTTGGGTAGGTGAGGATAAAGGGGTGTTCAGAAGAGCTGTCACGGTAAAGAAGACTGTCAGGATACTGGAGGCCTGGTAATTGTCAAGCCAAGGTTGTTTTTCCCTCTAATGAGGCACTAACATGAAGACAGTTGGGAGTTTCCTGGTGGAATGTCCTCCTGTTACACATCCTTGTCAATGAGCCTTAGGTTTAGAAGAAATTTAACTTTATTTACATTTCCTTCCCCTCAGCCTCCTTCAGTTTTATGGAGGGGAGGGTGATGTTAGGGCTTTAGGAACTGAGTTGCTTGCCTCCGGAAGTTGGGCTTTTGATAAGGACATTTGTAAACTGAGGGAGACTCCTGTCTTGCAGGACTGTCTCTACAAGTTAATTATTTGTTTTCCTTTTAGGGCAGCTAGGAGTGCCTGAGGAATGTCACACATGTCACCGAGGTTGGGAAGAGAGGGGGTGTAAGGTGCCAGCTTTAGCTTTGTCCTCAGCCAGCCTCTGCTCCCTCAACAGAGAATGGAACATTGGTTCATTTTTGCTTAGCACTGTGTCCGTCAGGGTATGCTGGATTTTGCTGTCCCAAAATAAAAGGAATAAAACTTAAGTTCACTTCTCACATGAGGTGTGTATCCAGGCGTTGGCAAGGGGGCCACGCTCAGTGCTATGACTCAGACCCTGGCTGACAGAGGCTTCATCTCCACACGTACTTCTGCCACTGTCACCGACAGCTAAGAACTCGTAGACTGCTCAGTGGTTCTTGACGGTTCTGTTAGTGATGAGGGAGCAGGAGGCTGGCTGAAGACAAAACAAAAGCTGGCGCCTTGTACCCCACCCTCCATCCACTACCCCTCAGTCCTATGTGTAGCATGCCTCAGGCAGCCCTGACTGCCATGAACAATAAGCAAATAGTTAACTTGAAGAGCTCACAATCCTGCTAGACGGGAGTCTCCCTTGGCTTACAAATGTCCTAAATCTCACTAACAAAGACATTGATAGCAGGATTGGGACATCCCACCAAAAAGTCTCCCAACTATCTTAATGTTAATGGCTGGTCTAAAGACAACATTGATCCAGCAGCAAGGGCAAGGCCTCCGGTAGGCCTGGGACAGCCTGGCACCTTGTAGGCCCTCTTTAGCATATGAAACTCCACTGACACCTCCCTTCCCCTCACCTTCCCCAACCACAGGGTACATAACCTGCCCACCCTCACAACCCGGGGCAGCGGCAGCTCTTCCTGTCCACGGGTCCTGTCCCCGTGTTTTAATAAACCACCATTTTGCACCAAAGATGTCTCAAGAATTCTTTCTTGGTCATCGGCTCCGGACCTCAGCCCACCGAACCTCACCTAGGTTCTAGAACTTCATCATTAGGAAGTGACAAACATCATGTAGCTTGCATTTCATTGGGCAGGACACATTGCACAGTCTTATCTGAGAGCCACGCTCCCACTGTGTGCCCAGAAGGGAGGAACATTTCTGTGAACAGCCTACAACTGTCCGGGTTCACATGACTTTTTTTTTTTTTTTTTTAAGATTTTATTTATTTATTTGTCAAAGAGAGAGCGAGAGAGAGCGAGAGCGAGCACAGGCAGACAGAGTGGAAGGCAGAGTCAGAGGGAGAAGCAGGCTCCCTGCGGAGCAAGGAGCCTGATGTGGGACTCGATCCCAGGACGCTGGGATCATGACCTGAGCCAAAGGCAGCTGCTTAACCAACTGAGCCACCCAGGCATCCCTCACATGACGTTTTTAAGACTTCTTTGGTCACTGTCATTCCTTTGAAGCGGAGTAATGAAGAATCCGTGAAGAACCATCATCCTACAGAACCGGGAAAGGTGCGATCAGTGGAGCTGACACAGCCAATCACAAATGTGAAGCACCACACAAACAAAAAATGAGAGAAATGCAATTCCTTGGAGCATCTTGACCGAATCTCTGTTGTTTCCCCAAAGCAGGGGGATCAAGGGGTGGGGGGGGGGGGGGGGCATTCTGCATATGAAAGAAGCTGGATTTCACAATCCTCACTTCCTGGCAGTTCAGATTCCCCATTGTGAGGGCTCCAACAAACAGCAAATACCTAAACCAGTCCGAAGAGGGGAGTGTGCGTGACAAGGCTGAATCCCTTACTGGAAAAGCAAAGATCTTTTCATCAGGATAAAATATGCTTTTATTTCTCCTATCTCTAAAAAAAAAAAAGTGTCCCCAGGTAGCTGGCTCCTGGCTCAATTGGTAGAGCATGTGACTCTTGAACTCAGGGTCATGAGTTCAAGCCCCATGGTGGATATAGAGATTACTTTAAAAAGAAAAGATTTAAAGAAAGTCCCTATTTGCTGTCTCCAGTCCCTCTCTCCCAATTCTCTCTTGAACCCAGTCCAATCATTGGAGCTCTCACTCCTGCCACTTCGTGGAACTGCTTCCCTCATTCTCCAGAGACCTTGTGATGTTACATACAATGGTTGGTTCTTTTGCAACCTTATCTAGACCCATAAGCACTACTTCCCCCTTCTCTCCTTGAAACATTTTCTTTACTTGGCTTCCAGAGATCATTCCCTCTTCATTTGCCTCCCGCTTCACTGTCCATGCCTCTGCCTCCTTTGCTGGGCCTTCTCCCTGACACCTTCACATTGGAGTGTCCCACACCTCAGTCCTTGGAACTCTTCCCTTACTAGCTACATCCTCTCTGCTGGTCACTGCATCCAGCCCTTTTGTTTTAAAGGCTGCCATATGCAGACCTCTCCCAATCCACCAGCTCAGACTTCTGGATATCCAACGAACTTATGACATCCCTACTTGTCATCTCGAGTTCAGGAAGTAATTCCTCCCAGAGTCTTCCCATCTAATTTAAGGACAACTTATCTTTCAGTTGCTCAGACTGAAACCTTAAAGTGATCTTAAGGTATCTCTTCTTTTTCTCACACCCCACATCTGTCAGCAAATCCAGCCTACCCTATCTTCAAATTATTCTGGAATTCATCCACTGCTACCCTCTGGTCCAGGCAACTTCCATCTCTCATGGGCTTTTATAATAGCGTACAAAAACTGGTCTCTCTGCTTCCATCATTTGCTCCCTTCGGACTGTCCTCGACACAGCAAAATGGTCTTGTGAAAAGCCAAATGAGATCATCATCACTTCCCTACAAAACCCTTCAATGGCTTCTGTTGTACTTAGACTAAAAACCTCACGCACTAAAATGGCCTGCAAGGGTCAAGAAGACCTGTCTCTCTCCCTTTCATTCTCTCTGCCACTGTAGGTTCCTCCAATAGCCAGCATGCTCTGACCTCAGGACTTCTGCACTTGCTGGAACCTCCGTGCCCTGGACGATCTTCCCCCAGATATTTACATCTCTCACCTTTCTACCTCCTCCAGAGTCACCTTCTCACCGAGGCCTACCCAATCTCTAAAACTCAAGCCCAGCCCAGCAGGACTGCTCTTTCCAGTTTTATCTTGCTTGATAGCATTTTATAAACAGGGTCCTGTGATTAATTAAAATTCTAACATACATAACACTGTCTTACAGGTTTCACTTAGTTCATTATCTCATTATCTCTATCCCCAAAAATGCAGCTCCGTGAGGGCAGGGATTTTTTTTTTTTTTTTTTTTGCAGAGATTTTTGCCTGCTCTGTACCTGAGGCAGAAGAAGATCTGGACTCAGATCCCCTCAACCCTAACCACCCAAACATTCCCACAGAACTCTGCCCTTTGAGGAGTCCATCTTCTATGACAGCTAAAACTCTCTGCCCCTTGAATAGTGTACCTTACAGGAATGCGAAGGGAGGCTGCTCACTGAAAGGAGGGATGATGAAGACTGGTGAAGACTGGACCAAACCAATCTGTGCCAAGATGGACCCCAGTGCTGAACTTCCACCTACTTCCTCCCTCATTATAATACTAAAAACAATGCCCAGAGCGGAGAGATGACCTGTTAGATAGGCAATACACGGAGAGGCATATTCTGTCCACTGTGCCCGCATGCCCCACGTCCTATCTCTCCCTGCTCCAACATGCTTAGACGCCGCCCTTTCCCACCCCAGCCCCCCTGAAAACTTTTCCCGGCCTTTGGTCTGAGAGTCAGCCTGCGGGACACTTCGCCCTTACACCATCTCCCTTGTGCCTAAGTCCTAATAAACGCCTCGCCTGGGATTCCCTTTTGGCCTGCTGTCAATTTCTGTGGCTTAGAGAGCCCAAGCACCCATGTCTGTCACACACCTGGCCACTAAAACAGCGGCTGGCACAGAGTTAGATGCTTTGTAAATACTTTCATGATAAAGGCCTGGTAGTGTCCCCCCTTTTCCTTTTTTCTCTCTTTTTTAAAGATTTAATGTCTTACATATGAGCTGCTCCGGGTGGCTGGGTGGCTCAGTTGGTTAAGCATCTAATTTGGTTTTGAATCAGGTCATGATCGCAGGGCAGGGAGATGGAGCCTCGCATCGCATCGTTCCAGGCCTGCAGAAGATTCTCTCTCCTTCTGCTCCTCCCCATCCTGCTCGCAGGGTCTCTCTGTCAGAAAAAAAATGTGAGCCGCTCAAAATTCAAGGCATTTAGGAAACAATGGTAATGCAGTGAGATTTCAGAGGATGTAACCGTTCTCCTGCTTCTCATAGCAAACAGCTTTCTGTGTCTTAAGGAAGTTCTAGATTATAAAAAGGGTTATTTCTTATAGTGTCTGCTGTAACTAGTACATGTCAAAGATCCATGGTCTAAATGAGGCCTGAAATAATCGTATACAAACTCTGTCAGTGGCAGACTTCCACTCATGTAGCTTCAAAAATAAAATAGTAGGGATAACCGGATCCTTGCCTAAAAAACTCCCATTTTTTTCCTGTTTTTAAAAAGTAAGAATCTAAGATGACTCTGTAGGCTATATTCAGATTTATTAGCTTAACTCACAAAAACTCTCCCTACAAACGCTGCTTGGGTCAACACAAGGAAAAAGCCATGGTTGTTTCATGAGTATTTCTAGAGAAAGCAGCACGAAGGGATTTACTTGACAGTCAATATCGGAGCGCTGTCTAATACCACTAGCCTTCTGTAAGCCAAATTTAGCTTTGTAGCCAGGGACAGTTAAGAGGAGCTGGAGGAAAAGGTCTTGGGCCCAACACAGGAACAAAGTCGGTTCAGGACTAAGAGCACGAGAGGCAGACTGGGTCTCACCTTTTGCTTTCCCTGGTAGGAGACAGTGGTCTCAAACCACAGGGGACTCTCCTATCATACTGATCATCGTTAGGGATGGGAAGGAAGGAACAAATTTGTGTGAGCACCAGGGAAAAAATAATGGGCATCACGTGTTGTCTCTGTCAGGAGGGTCAAGGGAAAGGAAAAAATCAGACACCCTGTGGTTCCGGGCCTGGGTGTTTGGGAAGATGGGGACACTTGCAAAGTCTAGCAGAACAAGAGATGCCACTGTCAGGAGGGAGGGAGGGGTGAGGAATGAGGTCATCTCCACGCTCAAACTGCTGCTTGGGCACAGTCCTTTCCCAGCCCAGCTATACTGAAGGGGAGGAAAGGTCTGTCCCCTGCTTGGCACCATTTAATTCACTGGGTGACTGTTCCAATTACTGGGGCTGTTGAACAAGTCACCAGAAAATGCAGCAGCATAAAATCACTACATTTGCAGAGGCCAGGGGTCAGAAATTCAGACAGGGCATGGCCCAGAAAGCTCGCTGCTGCTCCGCGAGGTCCGGGTCTCAGCAGGAAGACTTGACAGCCGGAAGCAGTCTGAGGCCTGGTTTATTCCTGTGTCTGAAGCCTGAGGCTGGCCGTCAGTTTGGGACCCTAGCGCCTCTCATCCTGGTCTCTCCACGTGAGTGAATTTGGGCCCCCCCAGAGCATGGGGGCCGGCTTCCCCAGAGCAAGTATTGTAACCCCCGCTCCTACAAAAAGGATATGGCGCAGTAGCCTTTCTATCACCCAGCCCGGAGAGTCAGAGAAACTTCTCTTGTCCTTCTTGTTGGAGCACTCACAAGCAACCTCCCGACGCGGACTGAAGGCGGGAGAAACCATACGGCCCCCTCGGTGGGAGGAGTGTCAAAGTCCTGGGGTGAAGAGAACAGGTGGGAAGACAGCAGTGAAAATGGAGGAGTGAGGAACACCCCAGTCCTTCCCTCTGAAACACCAACACATACAACACTGGCAAAACCCACCAAACACAACTGTCCCAGAACTCTGGAAACTGAGTAAGAGCTCGGGCAAGCGGGGGAAGCTTGCTCAAGAAAATCTGGCTGACTCTCGGTGCAAACAGAGAGCTTTGTGGTCTTTTAGCCTATCTTGGTCCCACGCCAGGCCCCAGCTCAGTGGCGGCCTTGACAGTAGCAGCCGGTGTCTCTGGGGCCGGAAAGAGCACCAGAGGGACAACAACGGCCTCCGTCGCTAGGAATGGCGCTTCTGAACTACCCACCCATCAGGCCGGGCTGCTACAACAAAAGACCACGAACGGGGTTTTAAACAACAGAAATTTGCTTTCTCCCCCTTCTGGAGGCCGCGAAGTCCAGAACAAGGTGCGGCTGATGTGGTTCTTGGGGAGGGTCCCTGCTGGGTGTCTCGTCCTCGCACACAGGCGTCAGTCCGAGTGCATCAGGACCCCAGCCCCAACAACCTCGCTCAAGTCCAGATAGTCACGCGGGAGGCGAGGGCTTCCCCGTGGGCGAATTCTACCTGGGGGGCGAGAACCCCATTCCCTCCATAGCCACCTGTCCGCTGGCTCCTTGGGGGACCGGCTCCAAGGGTTTCCCTTGGCTCCGTGACTCAGAACGCTGCCGGTGCCAAGGGGCTACCCACGGGCCGTGTCGAAAACACCCGAGCGCAGAGGTGTCCGCCCCGGCTTCCTGGCGCGGTGGGTGCGGGCCGGGGCGGACAACCGACACCCTGAAAAGCTTGAGAGCAGAGAGTGGGGGGTGCGACGCTCCGGCAGGTAAGGGCTTGGAAAGGCTCGGACTTGAACTGTCACCCCGAAAAGAGAGGTTGAAGTCCTACTCCCCAGTACTTCCGAAGGGGACCCTCACTGGCGACAGGCTCGCGGCGGGCCCAGCCGGCCCCACAGAGCGCTCCGCGACAGCCGCGCCGCCGCACTTCTCTGCGGCGCGCGGCCACGCTCCAGGGCCGGCCGCCGTCGGGCCCCAGCGCAGGTCCCGACAGGTCTTCAAAGATCGCGACCGGACAAGCACGTTCCCGAAGAAGTCGATCAGCCGAAGGAAAGCCGGGAGGTCCGCGCACCGGAACAGCACGCCCTTCCGCCGCCAGGGGCCGCGGACGCCGTCGGGGCCGCCGAGCGCGCAGCCGGAGAGACCCCGGACCCGCGGCTGCGTGCGGGCGGGGCTGGGGCCGACCGACCGCGGTCACTGCGCGGCCAGAGGAAAGACCTCGCAGCAGAACTTAACCTTGCCCTGGAAGAAGTCGCCGAGAGCGAACCGTGTGCGCGGCCCGCGGAAGGAAAGAAGAGACGGAGCGGAGAGGCGTCTGACAGAGAAGCCCGGGCACTGCCGCGTCGCTTCTCTGAAGAGCAAACCGACGGACCTCGAGCCTCCGCTTCCCTC
Source organism: Mustela nigripes (assembly GCF_022355385.1). Lineage (NCBI taxonomy): Eukaryota > Metazoa > Chordata > Mammalia > Carnivora > Mustelidae > Mustela > Mustela nigripes. Next base: position 269,542,539 of record NC_081557.1, on the reverse strand, counting down.
AGCCTGGGCTCGCCGCACGCCGGAGCCAGAGGCCGCCCTCCACCCACGCGAGGGCCGCCGCCCGTCGCGACCCCCCGGAGCCGGAAGCGGCGTCAGGCTCTGCTCACCAGGCTCCCCCGCCCCTCCGGGTTCCCGCCCGCGAGGCCCAGACCACCGCCAGCTCGGCCGCCGGGTCGCAGCCGGGTCGCCGCCGGGTCGCCGCCGGGTCGCCGCCGTGGGAGACAGGAGCTCCGGCCGCTCCCCGGCAGCGGCCTCGTGGCTTTGCTGTTGTTCCCTGGCTCCCCCGCCAAGGTGGCAGGCACCCGGGGCGTAGGACAGGACGGTAACCCTCGCCGCGAACCCGGCCCAGCCCACGTGCCGCGAATAGAACAGACGCCGGCAGCTCGCGCGTTTTCCCCCCCCGGGCGTCCCCCCGCCCCCCACGCGCGAGGGACCGGCCTGGGCGAGGGGGAGGCGCTGGGCTCCTGTGCGCTGCTCCGGCGCGTTCGCGCGAACGGACAGTTCTTCGTAAAGAGCGGGGGAAAGACGGGGACACGGTGCCGTCTGGGCTTACGCGGTGCGAGGACGAACTGTTCGGCCTTCGCGCTCTGGCGGGAATTTCAAGACCCTGAAGATCCTTTTTCACGAGGCCGCGGGAAACCGGCGACCGGAAAGCACGGTCTCGAGTGCTGTTTGCCGACGTGACTGAAGGAGTAAAAGCGAGGAGGAGGCTGGGTGGGCGGTCCCTGCCGTCCGGCCCGACCGCGGGATCCCGCGCCTCAGTCGCAGGCCGCCGACCCGCTCGCTTCTCTCCTCAGCCGCCGCCCGGCGCCACCTGCTGGGCGCGGCCGCCTCGCAGCGGGGAAGGTCCCTGGAGGAGCAGCGCCATCTGCCGGGCGTGGCCGGCCGCGCGCCTGTCTCCGCGGTCCGCCGGCGGCCCTCAGCCGTCCCTCGTGCAGCTCCAAGTGGCCGTCGGTTCGGGGGTCAGTTCGGGGTCGCAACTGAGGCCGGTCTCCCAGGAGGCCAAGCAGGAAGCCCCGATACCCCAGAAACGCTGATGACATCAGCGACGGCCTCTGACGCTTCCCTTCCAAGGAACCAGTCTGCGGGTTGGGGGCGCTTGGCTCGTCCCGTCGGTAGGGCTCGCGACCCGCTCTCCGGGGTTGTGACTTTGAGCCCCACACGGACCGCTGAGATCACTGCGCCTGGGCGGCTCAGTGGGTTAAAGCCTCGGCCTTCGGCTCAGGTCATGATCTCAGGGTCCTGGGATCGAGCCCCACATCGGGCTCTCTGCTCGGCGGGGAGTCTGCTTCCCTCTCTCTCTGCCTGCTTGTGATCCCTCTCTCTCCGTCAAATGAATAAAAATAAAAATAAATCAGTTTGGGCTTTGATCCAAATCAGTGCCATGGTGAGAAAGAGCAGAACTGAGGTAGAAGATGTGCGTTAACAAACAGGAATAAAAAAGGCCACAGTTTTAAGGACTTTCTCCCCTAGAATTCTCTGCAAACAAAATGCTGACAAAATGTAATAACTTTGATCTCTTTTTGGAAATTCCAGAGGTGAGATCTTTCCTCCTTCCCTTAATAAGGACCATGAATTTCTGTGGATTCACCACCGAGCTCCCTTCTTGCTTTCTAGGCATTTTTCCTTCCTCATGACCAGTCCACTTCATACCTCAACTTCTTCCTAAGATCTTTTTCCATAACATTTGTGAATGAGTTTTTAGGGTCTAAGAAATATTCCACTCAACTTCTTTTTCCCTTCCTTTCACCTCCCACTTTGACAAACTGAATCTGATGGCGGACGTTCTCTTTATTCCTGAATCTAATCTCAATTACCCAAAATACATTAGTCTTGGGGCGCCTGGGTATTAGCAGATTAATGGTCCAGGTCATGGACCATTTTTGGCTCAGGTCATGATCTCGGGATTGTGAGATCGAGCCCTTATAGGGGTCTCCCTCTCCCTTTTCCCCTCCCCCCTAATAAGTTTTTCTGCTGCCTTTTTCATCCGGGATAGGAAACGTCCCTTGCTGTAAACTGAATGTCTTGTCCCCCTCAAAATCCATTTATTGAAATCTAACCCCCAAGGCAATGGTATTTGGAGGTAGGGCCTTTGGTGGAACCCTCCTAAATGGAATTAGCAACACACACACACACACACACACATTTATTTTTTAAGTGATCTCTATGGGCCAACATTGGGGCTCGTACTCACTACCCCAAGATCAAGCGTTGCATGCTCTACCAACTGAACCAGTCAAGCCCCCCAGAGTAGCTTCCTTATAAAAGTAGCCCAAAGAATGCCCCTTTGCCCTTTCCACTATGTGAAGTTACAGAAAGAAGACTGGTCTGTGAGGAAATGGGCTCTCACCAGACAGTGAACTTGCCAGCACTATGATCTCAGACTTCCTAGCCTCCAGAACCATGAGAAATACAAATTTTGTTAATTATAAACCACCCAGGTCTCTGGGATTTTGTCAGAGCGGCCCCAACAGACTGCAACACCTCCACCCCAACTTTCTTTTGGCTTACATACAGAGCACCCTCCCTTTCCTTTAATTCCTTCCTTTCTTTTTTCTTTTCAAGTAGGCTCCAGCATGGAGCCTAAAGCGGGGCTCAATCTCACAACCTTGAGTGAGATCAGGACCTGAGCTGAAACCAAGAGTCGAATGCTTAACTGACTGAGCCACCCAAGCACCCCAATTCCTTTCTAATCTAGACTCTGGTGCATAATCTTTTCTCACTTCTTCCTTACGTTACCAATTATTCCTTTACTGGCATTAAGAGACACCTTTTCTATCATCTTCTCATGAGCTTTTTTGAAAACTATAAGAAGTGCATCTCTTTATTGCCATTTGTGGCTTTACCATTCATAAATTACTGCCACTTCCAAGATTTACTTCCTCATTTGCCTTTTACTACCCTTCCAAATTTTCATAGTCCTCAGACTTCTTAGTTACTAGGAGACAAAAACTATCAAATAAAGCCTTTTATATTCCCTGTCCTCTCAAATCTGTAACACTTTTTCATATTCAAAGCATCCCCCAAATTATTCCTCCAGGATTAATTTTAGCTTTTCTTAAGAAAACATCTTCCTTCAAGCATTATTTTATATAAATCAAACGTAAGACTCTCAAAAATCTAAGAAACCCCACTCATGAGTGCTTACTATCCAAATGAAATAATAACCAATGAGATCATATGTGTATACATAACTAATAGTCAATGCCTTTTCACTGGCATTGCATTCTCTCTCTCTCTCTCTCACACACACACACACATCCGCACACAAGATTAAGGCAAAAACTAAAATAAAGCTCTTATTTTCTCAATCTCTCTTCAGTTTGTCTTTTGTTTATGGCAATAGGTGGTATGGTTCAGGAACCTACATAAAACTGAGTGAAGAAGAAAATGTTTTTATTAATCACAGCATGAAGTTGACATGACATCCCACTAGAATTGAACCAGGATAAATAATGCTGTTATAAAATTTACACTCTTCGTATCCATTTCAGAGGAAAATATTACATTATTAGGGCTCTTCTAGAAGGATCTTGAGGAATGATTTCAGTAAACCTTTTGCTTTTCAATAGTAAACTGCAACATATATTCTCAAACTCTGCTAAGAAGTAGTTAGAAAGGCAACTATACGATCTATGATGATGACAATTGGCAGGATTAGGACTATTCTGTTAAACATTAGGAGTCACATTCCTATTTTAGCTGTTAACAATGCACTTTTTTCATTGGTAAGGCAACCGCTGCTGGGGATGCCACAATGATCAGCTCAAGTTTCTTCAGTAATAGATGTTTGCATGCAACTTCAAGATTCAAATGAGTTTCCTCTCCCAATTTTGCTCTCTTTTAGAGCAGAAATAAATGGCTTTTTATTCTGTACAGAGGGAGGGTAATATTTTGAAATTCAGCTGTCACAATCTTCTAACTCATAATTTAAAAGAAGAATTATTATTGGGAAGAAGTAGGTGAAATACTTCTAGCTTTTTAAAATAACAAGGCTTCTAAATAACTTCTCGAACCTACCTTTCCACATTGATACAGGACTCGATAAACATGACACATGTGATCTGCACTGTGGTAATTCTTCTATCAGCTACGTTTTGCCCTCAGTAAGGGTTAGATTTGTGGTTTCAAACAATTTCTACACAGAAAGCATCTTTAAATAAGTTTCCATTTCACTGAACAGAGATTTTTTTTTTTTCACTTATTTGCCTGTGGAAGGCAATTTAAATGTATGCATGTATACACTTGCATACCTATGTGTGTATATATATGGATTTTAAGTTAGTTACTTTGACCATTAGAATAAAACTAGACTACAGGGAGAAGTCTGTGAGGCTGGTGTTCCCTCCGGCTCCTGCACTAGGCTGAGGAGGGCAGGTACAGTTCGCTGAAGGACGTGATGAGGCTGTAGTAAGTCTTCTCGTCGTCTGTCAGCCCCGCATTGCCGGGTCTCACCACCACAGCGACGTGCACATCTGCTTCCTCGGCAGCGCTGGCCTCTAGGAAAGTCAAAGTCCGTGTCAGAAACATGACAGGTGATGTCTGAGGTTTGCTTCAAAGGAACCAGGGGCGTGTGGGGGAGGACGCCCCCAAGCTGGGCCCTGATCTGATCACTGCTGAAGCTAGAAGACGGGCACACTGGGGACTGAGCACATCATTCCTCCATGTAAATGTGATGCTTCCACAATAAAAAATGTTTAAAAATACATGATTGTGCCTGACAGACTAGAGTGGTCTAGACTTCCGTGTCCTTGTGTATGGTGTATTGTGTATCCCAGACTTCCGAGCTTTAAGTGGTTATGAGTGCAGAAGCAAAGAGTTATGTTCTGTCCACGACGTTCCTCCACTCACTGCCTCAGTCCTACAGAAAACTGAGTGTTTCCCAAAGGTCAAACTGTTGGCCATAGTACCAGTTAGGGACAAATGGACAAACACCAATGGGACAAATGGAAGTCCGTGACCCGATCAGGCCAAAATTCCTGCTGTCACATCAGGAGCCCAAATATGTCCTACCCCCAGACCCGCCTGCTCATCATTTTTTGCCTGGCAAATTTCTACTCTTGAAAATTCAGCTCAACGATCTTACCTTCAAGAACCACTGCGCCACGTGTCTTAGAACAACCCACGTGCTCCTCTAAGGCTTCGTGTTTGGCTCTACCAACATTGTATGAATTGACACGTTATTACCTGTTGTCTCTCTTCGCATTAGACTATGAGCACCTTATGATCAGTGACTGCATGGTGCGTAAAGGAAAAACAGGACAAGTCAAAGGAGACTAGGTAAGCTAGGTACAGCAGGGGAGATCTCTAATACACCTTGGGTCATACTCCTCTCTCCATTCTGCTTCCATGTGGAAGAGAACAGCAACACCTGGTATTGTTTGGCACCTACTATGGGCCAGGTACCCTTTTCGGAACAGATATGTGTGAACAAAACAAAGCTCCGGCCCTCAGGAAGCTCCCATTCTCATTTAAATCTCCACAACAACCCTGAGGTAGGTAGTATTACTACCCCATGCTAGAGGCAAGCCAGTGAGTGGCAGAGCTGAGGTCTGAAAGTCTGTGCTCTAGAACATAGGACAGCAAATCATAACCTGCCACGAGCTTTTGTAAATAAAGTTTTATTAGAACAGTCAGGGCCATTCATTTGTATATTTTGTATGGCTGCTTTTCCACTAAGAGGACGGGGTTTAAGAGTTGTGACAGAGACCGGAGGGCCTGCAAAGCCTAAAAAACACCATCTGGCACTTCACAGAACAACCTGTCAACTTCTGCTCCATAGCAATACTATTCCAAATGTGACCCACGGACCTGAGGTGCGGGAATCGCCTGAAAGCTTGTTAAGAAACACAGCATCTCTGGGGCTCCTGGAGAGGGGGTGCTCAGTTGGGTAAGCATCCAACTCTTGATTTCTGTTCGGGTCATGATCTCAGGGTCATGGCATTGAGCTGGGCATCAGTCTCCACATTCAGTGGTGGGGGGCGGCTGGGGATTCTCTCTCCCTCTGCCCCTCCCCCACTCGCTCATTCCCTCTCTGAATAAATAAAATCTTTTTAAAAAATTTTTAAAAAGGGGCGCCTGGGTGGCTCAGTGGCTTAAGCCTTTGCCTTCAGCTCAGGTCATGATCCCAGGGTCCTGGGATCGAGCCCCGCATCGAGCCCTCTGCTCAGCGGGGAGCCTGCTTCCCCCTCTCTCTGCCTGCCTCTCTGCCTGCTTGTGATCTCTCTGTCAAATAAATAAAAAATCTTTTAAAAAATTTAAAAAAAAAAAAAAAAAGCAGAATCTCAACTCCCCAATATGGAACACTGAATTAGAATCTGCAATTTAACACATGACTTCTCAGCACAGAAGGTAAGTTTTGATCAGAAGTTTTGAGGAAACAAAACTGCCAAGAGAGGAGGCATTCTGGGCAGACAAAATACACGTATAAATATTGGAAGAATGGAGCGAGTGAGTGTGGGAGACAGGACGTGGGTCAAATGCAGCATATTTGAATAGAGCGAAACCGGCAAAGAACACGCTGTGTGGAGTTCCGATCTGGTGTAGTAAGAAACCTCAGTGGCTTCCTGACCTTTGGGAAACAGTCGCACCATCCACATGGGGTAAGGGCAGCCGTGCCAAGAGAGATTAGAAGTTCCCAGAGAAAGGAAGTGGGGCAGAGCTCTCTTCCACCTACCAACCTCAAATGTCTAGCTTCCCGTCCTGTGAAAGGCTGTCACCTTCCCAGAGCAAACAAAGTGCTAAACCATCCCCTCTTCATGAGGAAATCCCTTCCTCCGAGCAAACTGTGCAGGCGCTATTCTTCTCATCCCTAGTCCCCAGCCGACCGCCGCAAACACAGCTTTCCCTTGACTAGCAACCCATGATCCCAACTGCGAGCCATAGCGGTCCACATGGGACCCGACACTCGCTAGTGGCCACGGCACATTCAGCCTCTTACTGAGACCATCCCTGGGCAACTGTCCCTAAGCATCTATTTGCCCTACTGGCATGATATTGACTTAAAACCCTGGGCCTCCCTCCTTTCCTCCGAGAGGAAAATGTCTTTCGGGTCTCTCTTTCACACTTGGATGTTACTTGGGGTATCAACTTAGTCTTCCATTCTGCCGTGGCAACGGAGCCTGGGCATGTGGTACCCAACAGAGGATCGGAAGTGACAGGAAAGAACAAGGCCAGCAGCCAGCTGCCTGCTCCCATCCGAGCTACACACGAGCCCCGTTCTGGCCCTACTGCCTTAGATGGGTGTGGAGCTGGCAGAGGAGGAGGGACGAGAACAAAACCTCCGTGCAGAGACCTTGGAGAAAGCCAGTTTTGTTTCAAGGCCAATTTGGGGATTATCTCTATTTGCTAAAGTTAAGAATAGTTTCTGGGACTGCAGCCCAAGGGAACAGCTTAAGTGAAAAGAGGAGGATATTACAATTATAGATGTACTATGATAAGAACTAGGAAAAAAATGTGGCTCAAGACAAGAATATGAAGAACCTGTACATGACCTTACTAGAGAAGGGACTGTAATTATTAACGGTAGCCAAAAGGTGAGGAATGGGGAGAAGACCTGGGGATCACAACACGTTCAGTGCCAGAATACTCGGGACAGGCTGACACGCCAGGAGCACCAGCCACAGAGCAGTTCTCTAACTCCAAGCCTGCGTAAACTTCTCTTCCAGGGTGCTAGGAAATTCAACAGACGGCAAACCACGGATCTGCATCTCCAGCAGCCCCTTCCATATGGATGATGATAAAAAAGCAATTTACAGATTAAAGCAGCTAGTCTCAGCAGAGCAAGGCCTAGCTCCTTTCCATAAGGAAGAAAACACAGTAAAAGGTCTCCTAATTATCCTTCGTCACGGGGACTGCTGTGTTTCACACCCCGAACCTCTCTAAAGCAATCCCCTCACCCCACCTCTCTAAGTCCCCAAAAGCCATTCACAAGGGAGGGTATACCATAGCTTTGAATTGGCAAAAGTTTCTGTAGAGGAATAAGACAGGCAAATATTAACCAGGCAGGGTAGGGGCCCAGTGAAATGGCTTTGCCAAGGCTGACGCTTGGCCTTGGTACATCTACGTGGCCTAGCTACCTAGTTACACAGGGAACCCTGAAGCAGCGTGTCCATGCGTCCTTCTGTCTGTTCCTCTCCTTCAGTGCAGCCCGAAAGTAAATATAAAGTTCTTCCGGAGGCAGAAAACTGAGACAAGTCTTGTAGAAACCCTTGGACTCTGGACCCAAGCCAGGACATGTAAGACACGCAATCTGCTGAGTTTTCAAAACTCAAGAAAACAAGTGGCGTGATCTGGTACCACCTACCTGGATCAAAGCTTTCAGTCTACACTGACCAAGGCCTGAAATTTAACACTCACTGAATGTCTACTGTATGCCAAGTAAAATTAAGACTTTCTTTCTCCAGAAAACATTATTATCACTTTTTGAAGGCATTACATCATCTCTATGCTGGTTAAAAATTTTTTTTAAAAAACCACTTAGCAACTTAGTACTTGCTTATTCGCCTCTAACTCTTGCCCGACACAGCAGACCAAAAGGTCAAAGGTCAGCAGCACAGCAAGATCCCAGTTCAGACACTCCACCTCTGGTAAGGTATGTCCATCAGCAGCTTGGATTTGCCTTTGGGCCCTATCTCTGAAAGTCCCGGTGGGTAGGGGCGACTCTAGTTCCACACGACAGGAAGGACCAGGGAGAGGGAGACAGCCTACAGGCTCCGGGGGGGGGGGGGGGGGGGGGGGGCCAGGAGTCACATGGAGCCAACCAGGCAAGAGCGCCCCGAGCCCTCAGTCTCTTTGCCTAAGCGCCCTTCCCCAGCCGGCGGACCCAGACGTCGTGTGTCACAGCAGCTGCGCGGTCCACCAAGTCCTGCTCTGGGGCAGACGGAAGCGGCCACACACAAGCCCACTAGCAGGAGGAACACAAACATAAAGGAGGGCCCTCAAATACCAGCGTGATTATGAACGCACCACAAACAGGCCCCGGGAGATGCATGAACTCCGAGGGCCATGAGCGAGCCGTCCGCAGCCGGAGCCGGTGGGGGTGTGGGAAAGCCGCACCAGCAGACGCCTTCCGAGGAGAAGCGGTGCAGTCCTCCACCAGCACCCACTACCTCTTCGCCTGCTGCTGCCGGCTTCCTCCTGATTTCCTGCTGGAATCCTCTAGAGCGTGTACATTCTCACACAAGAGCTGGAGTGGCTGTTTTACATCCAGTCAAAAGTGCTCTTGAACTCACTTAAATTACCAACAGAGTCGAGCATAGGCTGCCACCCGCATTCAGTCCTTACAGCAACAGTGCGTGAGCCACCGCACCATATGTGACAAAGAGGGCCCCGCCGGGGCAACAGGTCTGCCTTTCAGCAGTGAATCAAGCGCAACCAGAGGCTCCGAGCACGGGGGTGTCTGGGGACTGAGATCACCTGAGGGAAGGCAGAGAGGAGGCTCCTGCTCCCGGAGGGGCCATGCTCGTCAACCAGAACAAAGAGGAAAAGGGAATTCTCCCTCCCTGTAGCTTTTTGCTTCTTTTTTGGCTTTTAGCCTCCATCACTGCTGTTAGATACACGTGCTCAGGTCCACGGCAACTTTATGTCGCTGTCTAACCACGCACCTACCCTCACACCCTTGCCTGCAAGCTCCTACCAGGGACGCCCCTGAAACTGTCCTTCATTGTTCTGCCGGCCCGTCTGTGTGTTCGTGTGTGCGGGGGATAGGTGGGGGGCCGTGGACAGAGTGACAGCGAGAAGATCTAGTCTTTCCAGTGCCACCTGCCCACACACAAACGCCAGGATGGGAAAATGGAGAGAAACATGGATCGGCTGGTCCACGGCTTCTTTTTATAAGCCCGTTCCATTTCTCAAGGCTCCCCACAAACCTTCACAGAGGCCGCATGTGTGCAGGGCAAGGTTCGGCGCCCACCCGCGAGTATACAACAGAAGGGGTGGGATTACTCACCCAGGGTGACGTCTGTCAGAAACAGGATGTTGTTGGTGGCGCACCCGATGCTGCTCGCAATCTTTCGGTAACTCTCACTCTCCACTTTGTGTCCGATCTTGGTATCAAAGTGCCCGTCAACAAGCTGTACACAGGGCGAGGAAAGATCGACGTTACAAATACACTTGCGACCTGACCCTTTGTCTCTCCTCGTCTGCTCTGAAATACACAACAATCACAGTGACTTCGTCCCCTCAATAAATAATCCCTGAAAGTCTGCTTAAAAGAGAACTTTACGCAGGCTATCTATAGAAAATAAAGGAAGATTTTACAGAAATAAACATTTGGAAGAAAACTACCAATTCAATGTATATATAATCATGCTACAATTTACTTGGTTTTCTTTGATTCGCGTTAATTTTATCTTCAAAACCTTTTAAAATATACATGCTTGACTTTGTATCCTTAAAACCCTATTTGCACCCAAATTATTTACTGGACTAGGTGTCACTCCTGATTATAGGTCCCGAATATTGTTCTTTTGACCCCAAGAAGAACAGATTTCTCTAACCTGCCTCATTAGTAAACTGCTACTTAACTTTCTTTCTCTGCTGCTGACCTTTGAGATTTTGGTCTATTGGGTCAGGCAAGAGTTAGAGGTATGTAAGTAAATTTTTTTTAGGATTATTTATTATTTGAGGGGCACCTGGGTGGCTCAGGTCATGATCTCGGGGTCCTGGGATCAAGCCCCACATCAGGCTCCCTGCTTGGCCGGGAGCCTGCTTTCCCCTCTCTCTGCCTGCCTCTCTGCCTACTTGTGATCTCTGTCAAATAAATAAATAAAATCTTTTTTAAAAAAAGGTTATTTATTATTTGAGAGAGAGACAGCATGAGCAGAAGAGGAACAAAAGGAGAGGGAGAAGCAGACTCCCTGCTGAGCAGGGAGCCTGATGTGGGGCTCGATCCCAGGACCCCGAGATCATGACCTGAGCCGAAGGCAGACGCTTAACCGACTGAGCCCTCCAGGTACCCCCACAAGTACATTTTTTATCATTGAATTCAGTAACTATTGTGTATTATCTACTATCACCTTACTGTCCTATCAGAGAGAACAAGAGTTGTTTACATCTGTATTCAGGAGATACACGTATCTGTATACCAATACAGGGTTTTAAAGGGTTTTATTCTTGATTTAATATTTGACCTAAACTAAGATAAAACACAAGGAAGTACTAAAATGAGAAAAGGATACCTCCGAAGCCAAAGTGTTCTTTCTCTGTGCCTGGCAGAGGCTCAATAAACATTTATTTAAAAGACAGCTGCTGAGTGACCTAGTGCACATCACTAAGTTCAGCCTGTATTCAGTCAGTCAGCATTTCTTCTTCAAATCCTAAATGCCTTCCCTTTTCCCAGTGCCCGCCCTGTCCTCCAGAGGGCCCAGGGATGGTGGGGACAGAGGAGCAGGAGTTTTCTCATCTACAGGAAAGGTAACAGGTGTCCTTAACACTCCACACTCAGTCCTCTCACAGGAGAATGCGGTTTCTGCTAAAATAAAATCTGCTCTCTCTCCAAAGTGCCAGGAACAAATGAGCCACCCTGCGCACCGCTTCATTAAAGTACATGCACGTGTCTGAAGGGGGTACGTGCCGCTGCCGTACCGCTCACTGGCTCCTTGAAACAACCAAAAGAAGTGGCCTATGAGTTTCATCCGAGTTGACAATTTTCTAATGTCAGCAAGACAACTGATTTACAAGCCAGCTCATGCCTTACTGGCTGTATTACATATACATATACATATTCCTGGCCCCTCCCTTCCCAGACTTGCCAGTGCAGATTTGCTAGGAAGCGTGGCCCAGGGATCTACACTTTCAACAAACTCCCCTGGTGCTCATTCTTCACCTCGGATGCCAAGACTGGCACAACAGAAACATTCTGCCCTTCCCTCGAATCCACTCCCCAGTGTTCCCACTTCTCTTCACCACCTGCTTGGCATATATACACGCAATGATTTGGACACTGACTTGGCTTATAATCGTAGATACTCCTTTAAGATTCATTATTACATGCTTTGATAGTGTCAGAAAAACAGTAATCAGGTAACCTACCTCAAGAATGTCTCCCTCTGTAGAATGCCCAAATAGTAGCTTCTGGGCTTCTACACTCCCTGAGGAATAGATATACACCTTCATTCCAGCCTCTCTCCATTTCCGGACTGCTGGAACTACATCTTCGAAGAACCTAGAGGAAAGACCATCAAGTTCAAATGCAGGAACATGGTATCTAGCCTGATGAAAGCCAATCAAAATAGCTGTAACAAGTTTCTTTTATTTGAGCCCAAAGGGTCGCCATGAGAAGCACCTCCAGGAGACTGCAAACTCCTGCCAACCTACCAAGTCCCTGGGGTTCCAAGACCACAGCAGATTAGAAGCAACAACGTGGGTGCACAGAATAGTCTTTGACAGGCGGCCACACTAATAATAGTAAAAGTGATTACAAATAAAGGATGAAATAAAATGCTTTGTTAAATTCCCAAAGAACTCAAAAAGGTAAATAACAATTATGTAATCTTCGATGAAATTCATGACAAGAGGCGGCTATTATGTCCAGTGTGCCTTCAGAAAGCATGGAAATACCTTTAAAAAGATTTGCTCCCAAACAATTACAAGGAAAACATTTGAGAGTTCAAAGCTATTCATATGTAACCAGCTATAAAATGGAACTCTTTTCTTGAGAACTAAGAAAACCTAAACTTATAAAATATAGAAAAAAATGACATAACAAATCAGTTAAGAGACCCGCACCATGTCACGTAAGCTAATTGGCAGTGTCTAACTTTTCTGATTCCTGACATGAGTCCTGCTTCCCGGTTCTACAACTTCTTCCATACTCGGTGGTGGAATTATCACAGAAATAAGGTAGAAAGAGAAGCACAAGAACTTGGAACATGCAACCAGTCATCTTTAGCAGATTAACTGGAAAATATCAGGAAGTCTCCTACTGGATCCAACAGCTTACTAGAGGGCATGGACTGAAGGAAGGTCAACTAGTTTGAAACCAGCACCCATGACCGTGGGTTATTCTGTGCATTACGCTGCAATCACAGAGACAGGAGTTTTCCACATTGAATTTGCAGATTGTTATTGCTCCAAGTCAGGGCTTAGAGGTCTAAGGTAACTTATTTCAAGTCCTTGGTTTCATAATTAAGGAAACTTAATTATGACTAGCTCAAGCATCCTCTCTCAACTCCATCATTTAGTGTCTTACACACTGAACTAACGGATATTCCCAGACGACTGGCCTATCCTGAAATCCTAACGTGTCCTTTAAAAAGTGGGAGCCCCCCGGGGCGCCTGGCTGGCTCAGACGGTAGGAGTCAAGCATCTGACTGCAGTTTGGGTCTTGACCTCGGGGTCCCGGGATTGAGCACCGGGGTCAAGATCCTCGCTCAGCAGGTCATCTGCTTCTCTCTCCCTTTGCCCTGCATGTGCTCTCTCTCAAAGAAATAAATAGAAATCTTCAAAAAATATATTAAAAAGTAGAAGAAGCCCCTTGTGAAATACACAGAGGAAGGGCAAATCGTTTGACAGGAAAAAAAAAATATAGCAGCAACTCGAAGTAGTCTTGGGTCTTCTGCTGTGCATCAGGCAATGGCCTAAAATCCTTAGTGGCAGTGTCACATCAAGAATTTCTTTCAGGCACCTGGGTGGCTCAGTGGGTTAAAGCCTCTGCCTTAGGCTCAGGTCACGATCCCGGGTTCCTGGGATCCAGCCCCACATCAGGCTCTCTGCTCAGTGGGAAGCCTGCTTCCTCCTCTGCCTCTCTGCCTACTTGTGATCTCTGTCTGTCAAATAAATAAATAAAATCTTTTAAAAAAAATTAATTTCTTTTTGGGCACCCTGTGTGGCTCAGTCATTAAGCATCTGCCTTTGGCTCAGGTCATGATCCCAGAGTCCTAGAATCGAGTCCCACAACAGGCTCCCTGTTCAGCAGGGAGCCTGCTTCTCCCTCTCCCACTTCCCCTGCTTGTGCTCCCTCTCTCACTGTGTCTCTCTCTCTGTGTCAAATAAATAAATCTTTTTAAAAAGGGGGATTTCTTCCTTTTTTTTAAATTATGTTATGTTAGTCACCACACAGTACATTAGTTTTTTTGTGGTAAGAGTTTCTTAGCAGGTGCTGTCTGGTTCAGTCAACAGAGCAGGGGCTCTTGATCTCAGGGTTGTAAATTTGAGCCCCATGTTGGGTGTAGAGATTACTTAAAAATAAAATCTTAAAAAAAAGAAAAAGAAAGAAAGAAAGAATTCCTCAGCAATACAGGACTCCGAGTCTCCTTGGACAGGATGGCATTCAGGAACACCACAGCCCAGACTCAGGGGTGTGTGGAAGCTGCTCCCCAACACAGGACAGAGTGGCACTGCTGACAATTTGAATGACCCCAAGATGACATATAAATCCTTGACAGCATCGTTCCTTCTCCGGTAGTGCAGAAAGCAGGAAACCCGACGGCCCTGAGAACCAGCCCGACGGCACTGTCTGTTGAAGATCAAATGTGACCGAGCTCAGACACCTTTTCCTGGGAGCTGTTTTATTTTTATTTATTTTTTTTTTTAAAGATTTTATTTATTTATTTGACAGAGAGAAATCACA
>NC_081557.1:269517476-269524967 GCF_022355385.1 Mustela nigripes | reverse complement strand
TGCGGAACTCGATCCCAGGACCCTGAGATCATGACCTGAGCCGAAGGCAGCAGCTTAACCACTGAGCCACCCAGGCGCCCCCTGGGAGCTGTTTTAAACTGGGATCCAAGGGTGCCTGGGTGGCTCAGTGGCTTAAGCCTCTGCCTACAGCTCAGATCATGATGTCAGGGTCCTGGGATCGAGCCCCAAGTTGGACTCTCTGCTCAGCGGGGAGCCTGCTTCCCCTTCTCTCTCTGCCTGCCTCTCTGCCTACTTGTGATCCCTCTCTGTCAAGCAAATAAATAAAATCTTTAAAAATAAATAAATAAATAAATAAATATATAAACTGGGATCCAAGTCCTCAACCACCATCCCACAAAGCCAGGCATGCTAACATGGGGAGCTTAGCTAGGTGGAATGCTTTATCCCCGCCTTGGAAAAAAACAAAACAAACACTTGTTTTGTTCAAATAAAAAGAGCGTTAGGCGCCTGGGCAGCTCCATCGGTTAAGCATCTGCCCTGCTCAGTGGGGAGCCCGCTTCCCCCTCTCCCTCTGCCCACCCCCCCATTCTCTTTAATAAATAAAGTCTTAAAAAAATAAAAAGAGGGTTGACTTTATCTATCTGACTAATCACACAACTAACACCGGGCAAGTCTCAGGCTTCCGGGCTGGCCAAGTGCGTGGAGCCGCGCCCAGCACGTACTCGGCCTTGACGCGCCCGGCTGCGAAGGCCGCCCTCCACATGTGGCCCTGCAGCTGCTTCAGCGCCGTGGTCTTGCGGTCCAGGGCCATCTGCCAGCACACGTTGTCCACCACGGCCTGGATCGTCCGCTGGGGGTCGTCTCCTCCGCTGCCAGACCAGGCCGGAATGGGAACAGCCCCATCCAGGTGCGAATCCTCTTCCGCCTTGAAGTCATAAACAACATGAAGTTTGTTTCTTACTTACTGTAAAAAAGATCACTTAAAATGAGGCCTGAAAACCTAGCGGACCCGCTTTCTCCAGCTATCACTGGCACCTACATTGCCACAAATTAAAGTACCTTACACTTTGGGGGCTGACAGGAATGATCCTAAAGGAAAGTGGATTAGAATGAATAAATTTGCATCCATGTTGTACGGGAGAGAGACAGCATAAAACGGTAAAATGATATCGTGAGACTCGGCGTGTTGATTCACTTACGGGATCAACAAACCAGGACATCGGTTAAATCCGACCATTTTCTCTGCACGATAATGAGTCAAGGGAAGAAACAAAGAAAATGTCCGTGAAATTCACTTGTGCCCGGGATTCAATACAAAGAAGCTAGGGAAGCAGTCTGGGGTTGGTTCTTTTTCAGTATCTTGCAGTTTTCCTCCTCTTGCCCAAAGTATCTAGCAGGTACTTAGAACAATGATGCTTTGACAAAGCATATGTCCAGGTTCTAAAGACCAACCATGTGTATATTATAACAGGGACTGAATATGTAATTTCGATAACAAGAACTAAGACAAAAGAAAGCTTAAGGGAGGGGAGTGTTTCAGACGAACCCGGAGTTACCTAGAACATTTAAGAAACCCAAATACCCAATGGCCCCGAGGGTATTATTTCCAATCCCAACTCCCAACCATTAAAACATTTCCAGAACATTCTACATTGTCTGACACAGAACACGACTAGAAAATAACTGTCAGAGTTCACCCGGCACAGTGTGTAAGATCTTTACCACTGAAGCAGTTTGAAGGAGAGAGTGAGCAGGAGCTCTACAGCACGGAATGCAGAAAGGAAAACCGACTGTAAGCTGGCCAGAGAACAGAGCAGAACAGCACAGGAGATGAAGGCTGGGCCTGGTGGGAGCGGGATGCGAGGTGTGCAGGGCTGTGTGGAGGCGAGGGCCCAGGAGGGCTATGCAGGAGGCAGGAGAGACTAGAGGCTCCCTGGGAGACGGTACTGAGAAACGTGGCAAGATGGCAAAAAACCTCTTGCACACAACCAGAAAAAGCTTACTTTTAAAAATCCATGACATTTTTAAATAATCAATTAATTTTTAAAAAATGACAGCTTTATGCAATTGAAATGGCTCCAAAGAGAGGCAACTGTGGAGACAGTAACTGCCACGATTTGGCCGTTTAATGACGTGCTTTGAGTCCTTAAGCAGGCAAGCCACCACACCGCTCACGCCCTCGGAAGCCGGGGCGCTCGTTTCCAGTGCGTTCGGAGCACATGTGAGTCTCCGGGCATCCTCAAGTCTCAGACACCTGGGAATGTGGAAGCAATGGAAGAGCGATGTCCCAACCTGTTTCCTCAAAAGACTGACGTCCTGCTGGCACTCCTCTTCTTCCCAGTGTGTCTGCAGATACTCTCTAACATTTTCTTTGATGTAAGGAAATAAAATGTCCTGGATAAACAAGTTAAAAAATAAGAATTAGCTTTAGTCATCTGCACGAGAGTAAGTTCTTCCAACAATCTCACCTCTGCTAACCGCTACCGTGGCAAGTAAGCCCCTGAAGCTTACATGGCAAACGTGAAAATTTCTGCTGGAGAAACAAAGACCAAGAAACAAATGAACTAGGTCAAGAGTCAGCCAACCATGGCCCATGGGCCAAAGCCAGTCTACTTCCTCCTTCTGTAGATGAAGAATTTTGTTTTGCTTTTGTGTCTTAAGTAAGCTCTATGCCCAGTGTGGGGCTTGAACGCCCAACCTGGAGATCAAGAGTCACATGCTCCACCGACTGAGCCAGCCAGGCGCCCCCGGAAATGAAGTGTTACTAGAAATGGCCACACTCACTTGCTTACAGCATCGGCAGCTGCCCTGGGGCCACAAATGGCAGAGTGGAATATGTGTAACCAAGATCACACGGTCTGCAAGGTCCAAGAATGTACTGGTCAGCCCTTTACAGCGAGTCTGCTGACTCACACACACCTGCTCAGAGCTGCAGTGTTCATACACACAAGCTAGCACTTGTGCACAGCTCAAATTTCGGCTGGAAGATGGTGGCCACGCAGGGTAAATGCTTAAAAAAAAATGTGATCAGCATGATTCTTTCTTGGTGGTCAGACTACCTACAAGACAGAGATGGGCAGGACAATTCAAAATTAAATACCCTGTCGGTAAGGTAAGCTGTCTTATGTCAAAATTTTTATTTACTTACAATTCAGCACGTGGATACTTTCAAATCAAATATGGCACATTCAATAATTTTTTTAGTGTCTACTAGCGGGGCATGCAAAAGGGAACTGGAAAGACACATTACACCGTGAGGTTAAGAATCTAGCGCGGGACAGGAGCACGGCAGGTGAAACCACCCCTGCGGCGTGGTGCAACGGGAGGGACAGGCCAAGGAGCAGGACGCTGTACGGATCCAGAGGCTCACGACTGAAACAGTCTTAGCAAGAACCTGTCTAAAAACCCAGCACAGGAACGTACGCCAGGAGTGTAGACCCCAAGTGTACACCTCAGCGGAGGTCTTACGGTTTAAGGGGAATTCTATAATCAAGTTGAACTCAAGAAGTCTGTTTACTTCAACTCATCCACTCCTTTATTTATTCAAGTATTCACTGAACGCCCTTTGTAATTATCAGTTCTAAAATAAATAAGTGACGGGGATACGAGGTATAGCGTAGGGAACACAGGGAAGAACTCTGGTTAGGGACGGTGATGAAGCTTGGTGTGGCGACCGTTTCCTAACGCGGGTAGAACGTCCAGCTACTATGCTGCCCGCCGGAACCAACAGGGTAGGGGAGTCAGCTGTATTCCAACAAAAAAGATAAATAAACAAACAGGGCCAAAGCATTTACCTCTCCTCACAACGCGTTACTACAATCTCACCTGCGCTAGTAGAAACACAGAAGCCCCCCCAGTCCGCTGGCTGTCGCACGGCTTCTAGTTCGTCACGATCGTCTAGAACAGAGCGCAGTGGAGCCCGGCGGACCGTCCAGCAGACTTGGCAGAACAACCTTGTTTAAGCTCAATAAAAACTCATTCCGGATCTCAAAGAAGGAAAACAAAGAGCTGAGACTGGCACTTGCTTTTTCTGCAAGAGATTCCCTTCCCAATACCGACAGAGCCCAGCTTTTCTTTCAAGACTTGGTTTCCCCGTCGTGTCCTACATGGTGCCCCTCGCCCCTTCCTTCGGGCCGGAAGGCAGGCGGGCAGCCCACTCAGAGCACTGTCGGAGGAGAGAGGAAGATGCTGGAGGTTCTGTGCACGCGCACCCAGGCCTCTCCTGGACACGCACCAAAGACTCTAACACACATGCACAAAGAGGAAAGTAAAACAAATGTTTATTGCAGTACTTGGTATAACAAAATTGACGGGAGCAACCGAAATCTTCCCCAGTGAGAGAGAAGATAAACTCGGGTATATTCATTCCTACTCAAGAGCAGTATACAGCAGTTAAGAATCAGCACACTTAAATTATACACACGAACATAAACGCTAACACACAAATAACCCTCCTCTCCTACCACCGGAGACGTACCCGAGAGTCTCAGCTACAGCTGTAATGTTTCATTCCTTACAATCTGAAACAAAACAGTATAAAACCTAATAAGCTTCGCGGTAGGTGCGCAGTCATTAGATTAATCCATATACTTCCTTATTTAAAATGTTCCGCGGTTAAACAAGCCAGCTTTGATCCCTCACCTCTACCTGCTTCCTTCCTGGTCATCCCCCTCTAACATCCTGTTTCCCACTGTCCCCCCATTCTCGAACACCTGGAAGCTTTCCCCGGGGAACTGCTGGTTAGATTCAGGGCCTCCCCAAATCTGAAAAGATGAAGTACGTAAAAGTTCTAAAAGTGCAGGCAGAGCTACACTCCTCTGTGCGTCACAATGCCCGATTCCCTAATCCAGCTTGACGGGTCCCAAGAACAGTTTCCGAAGAACCTTCGAAGGCCAGAGCCCAAGTCCTCCATGAAGAGTGGGGAGAAGAGAGGAGCAGCAGAGACGCGGCAGGGCACCAGGCCGGGGTCCGCCCCTGCCTCGCCCTGCTGTGTCCCCCGGCCCTCTCTGCACCTCGGTCTCCTCACCTGCTGAGCGGAAATGGTATCCCAAGCAAGGTCGCTGCAGTGATGGGAGAGAGAGAGAAGTAGACAGACAGGCAGACAGATAGACCCAGATCTTGCCACTTACATTCTCCAGCACAAACATTTAAACCGGGCAACGATCACCTTAGACCCAAACTGAGTGACAGGATGGCAGCAAAGTCCCCAGAGGATAAATCACAAGTTTGATGCACTCATGCGTTCAACTGTTACTGAGGACCCACCGAGTGCCAGAGACTGCTGGTAACAGAGTTACCAACCACAGCCTCTGACCTCAGGGGACTCAGAGAAATACAGGGTGCAAGGTCTCCAACAATTTTGAACTTCTAGGAAAAGCTTCAGAGTTCCTTATCATCTAATTTGCCTCTTCCCTCTAGACACGAAACTGCCCGCTGCACTGAGTGCACACACACGTAAGCGACGAAGGGCAGAACTTCGTACACAACACACGGGGGGATGTCAGGACTCACCGGGGAGACGTGTCAGCAGACTTGGACCTCAGTGGAGTAAGCGCTATTGCATCATATAAAGGTATATGTGGCCAAAAACTAAATCATTAAGATTTCTTCCTATTCTTTCAGCATACTTTTTGAGCAACCTATTTTATAAAATAAATAAAATGCCTTCAAATCACTTGCTTTTCAAAAAGCCGTAACTATATGAATTACATGTGCTGTGACAACATACGAGAAGGCTCTAAAAATAGATTCAGGAAAGCTAGAGCTTACTGCCCAACGCTGGCCACTCAACATTTTCAGGCTTTAAAAGTAATTCCAGAAATAACTGTGATGACAGATGTTTTAACTTCAGTCACAATCCATTTATGGGTAATTTCAGAATACTACAGTATGAAAAACATGCTGCAATAAACCTAGGGTTCTCTAAACACGTGAAATATTTTTAGTCCCCCAGGCACCTAAGGGGCTGGTCCGGCTTAGTAGTACACATAACAAAACGCCAAGGACCAAGTGAGAGTATTTCCATCGAATGCTGGAGGGGACACTACACAAGCAGCACTTCACATGACCCAGGGAGCCCAGCGGTGGCTTTCTGAAAGAGCCCCATTAAGGCTCTGTAAGGGCCACATTTCTGAAACATCTAATTAAGGAAGCTGCCTCATTAATGTTTAGGAGTCCACTATGGATTTGCTTTATGGTCAAGAGGTTGTTTTAATAAAAAGGTCATAGAATCAATAAGAATAAAACACTCTATTGTTTACTCAAGTCTCCTTTGAGGAAAATGGATAATAAAAAGGTAATGAGTAATACTTAGAGTATAGCTATTTAAAGAAACTATTTTAAAAGCCTTCCAATGGGGCGTCTGGGTGGCTCAGGTGGTTGAGTGACGGTCTTCGGCTCCGGTCGTGATCCTGGAGTCCCAGGATCAAGTCCCACACACCCACACAGCCTCTCTGCTTGGCGGGGGTCTGCTTCTCCCGCTGACCTTTCTCCTCTCATGCTCCCTCTCTCTCAAATAAATAAATAAAATCTTAAAAATAAAATAAAATAAAATAAATAAAAGCCTTCCAATGAACCACACAGTACAACAAATGATTTAAAGTATTTCAGAACTTAAAACTTTTTCAGCCAGGGGTGCCTGGCTGGCTCAGTGGGTAGAGCACGAGACTCGTAATCTCAGGGCTGTGAACTCAAGCCCCTATTGGGCATGGAGCCTACTTGAAAATAAGGTAAGCAGCACCTGGCTCCCTGCTCAGTGGGAACTCTGCTTCTGTCCCTGCTTGTGCGCACACATGCTCACGCCCTCCCTCTCTGGCAAATAAATAAATAAAATCTTTTAAAATAAAATATTTTTTAAAAAAATAAGTAAATACAACTTTTTTAGCCAGAAAATTAAACAACACAAAAGCAGTATTAGTGGACTATAATCTTTTTCTCTGGACTACTATTTTTCTACTAATCTCAGAAGATAAAAGGAAAGGAAAGTTAAGTGGCCTGACGGGTCTTAGAAACAAATTACACTCTCTAATAAGAAATGAAACAGGTTTCAAATATACAGCATAATCCCCTCCTGGGGACTATCTAATCCACAGAACAAAAATCAAGGGGAACATGGCCATTTGCAAAGGTTCTCAGTTTTTCGGTTTTGGTTTTTTATTTTTTAGATCTGGTAATTTTTTAATTTGGTAATTCTTTTTTAAATTTCTTTTCAGTGTAACAGAACTCATTATTTTTGCACCACACCCAGTGCTCCATGCAACATGTGCCCTCCATAATACCCACCACCTGGTACCCCAATCTCCCACCCCCCTGCCCTTTCAAAACCCTCAGGTTGTTTTTCAGAGTCCATAGTCTCTCATGGTTCACCTCCCCTTCCAATTTCCCCCAACTCCCTTCTCCTCTCTAACTCCCCATGTCCTCCATGCTATGTGTTATGCTCCACAAATAAGTGAGACCATATGATAATTGACTCTCTCTGCTTGACTTATTTCACTCAGCATCATCTCTTCCAGTCCCGTCCATGTTGCTACA
>NC_081557.1:269474727-269514476 GCF_022355385.1 Mustela nigripes | reverse complement strand
CACCACACTGTTCTCCAAAGAGGCTGCACCAACTTGCATTCCCACCAACAGTGTAAGAGGGTTCCCCTTTCTCCACATCCTCTCCAACACATGTTGTTTCCTGTCTTGTTAATTTTGGCCATTTTAACTGGTGTAAGGTGGTATCTCAATGTGGTTTTAATTTGAATCTCCCTGAGGGCTAGTGATGATGAACATTTTTTCATGTGTCTGATAGCCATTTGTATGTCTTCACTGGAGAAGTCTCTGTTCATGTCTTCTGCCCACTTTTTGATATGATTATCTGTTTTGTGTGTGTTTAGTTTGAGAAGTTCTTTATAGATCCTGGATATCAACCTTTTGTCTGTACTGTCATTTGCAAATAGCTTCTCCCATTCCGTGGGTTGCCTCTGTTTTGTTGACTGTTTCCTTTGCTGTGCAAAAGCTTTTGATCTTGATGAAGTCCCAAAAGTTCATTTTTGCTTTTGTTTCCTTTGCCTCTGGAGACATATCTTGAAAGAAGTTGCTGTGGCTGATATCGAAGAGATTACTGCTTATGTTCTCCTCTAGGATTCTGATGGATTCCTGTCTCAGGTTGAGGTCTTTTATCCATTTTGAGTTTATCTTTGCGTATGGTGTAAGAGAATGGTTGAGTTTCATTCTTCTACATATAGCTGTCCAATTTTCCCAGCAAAAGATTCTCTGTTTTGTTTTGTTTTGCTTATACATTTTCTGCAGTGACAGTATATAATCTCTTTTTTAATTGAGATATAATTGACATATATCAGTTTCAGGTGCACAACATAATGATTGGACAGGTACATACAATACTGCAGAATGATCATCATAATTAGCCCAATTACCATCCATCACCACACAGATTTCTTCTTGTGATGAGAACTGTTAAGATACACTTTCT
Organism: Mustela nigripes; assembly: GCF_022355385.1. Classification (NCBI taxonomy): domain Eukaryota; kingdom Metazoa; phylum Chordata; class Mammalia; order Carnivora; family Mustelidae; genus Mustela; species Mustela nigripes. Next base: position 269,513,581 of record NC_081557.1, on the reverse strand, counting down.
TAGCAACTTTCATATATTCAGTAACAATAGCATTAACCAAAGTCACCATGCTGTACATTACATACCAGAACTTACTTATTTTATAACTGGAAGTTTGTACTTGCCTGAACACTTCCAAAGATGGGAATTAATGACTTCACAGGAGTGGTCCCTGTCATCTGTTAGACAGCTTCAGCAGCTGTGGGATTAAAACTGCTCCTTAAATATCTTTCTGAAGACCATCCTAGGAACTACAAAAGTCTGGTGCTCTCACTGCTACATAGGGCCACAGGGGCTCAGAGACTGTAATTCTGGTGTCCCTATTTTCAATGCTGTACGCAGGGATGTAACCATTCCTCTCTGAAAGCACAAGTCTTATATTTCATATGTGCATTCAAATGAATGAATAAATGCATTGCCAGATAAGAAAAAAAGTCTTCTAAATCCCATTAAGGAGATTAAACTCCTTAAAGAAAGATAAACTATAATCTAATTAATTGCAATGAATCACATCACACAAGGAAAGGTTATCATTACAAGGGGCTAATAGCTGGGATAAGATTTTAAAAATAGGCACCGGGAGAGAATACCCGTTATGGTTGGGAGTTTCAGAGAAGGAAACCTGACTGGCCTGAAGTCGTAGCCCTTAGCAGTGGAAGGGAAAGGGAAGGAGTGGATAATTGATTTTTTTATTTTTCTTAGAGAGAGAGCAAGAGCGAGCACGGAAGGTGCACAAAAAGGAAGACTCTTAAGTAGGCTCCATGCCTGGCTCAGAGCCCAGCTCAGAGCCCTCATAACCCTGAGATCATGCCTTGAGCTGAAAGAAGCTTGACTGACCGAGCCACCCAGGAGCCCTGACATCCCCTTTCTGAATCCACCTGGTGTCCCTGCAGGGTGACCCCTCTGAACACATGAAGAAGCTGAGGTTCTAAAGGTTTCGTTGCTGATACAAAGTAAAGGCAGGACCCAGATGCAGGCCTACCAAATCCCAATGCCTGAGCTTATCCAGTTCCGCAAACGGAGGACTCTGGGGAGCACCACTCACTGCGATCACCCAACCTTCCGGGATCCTGACAGTCTCACAGAAACTTCTAATAAAGCTTTCAAATACATTTGTACTAAGAAAAATGAGACATTTCAGTTCACCTGGCAAGTCTGGAACATTTCTAATAATAGTAGTAATAACACAAGCACTGTAGTAATAGTGGGCGTGACTGCCAACATTCACTGAGCCCCTACCATTCCAGGCACATCCCTGCCCATAGCCAATCTTCAGTGACTTCATCTAATCACAAGATTTTATTTAATTATTTGACAGAGACATACAGCAAGAGAGGGAACACTAGCAGGGGGACTGGGAGAGGGAGAAACAGGCTTCCTGCAGAGCAGGGAGCCCAATTCGAGCCGGATCAGGAACCCTGGGATCCTGACCTGAGTCGAATGCAGTCATTTAACAACTGAGCCACCCAGGCGCCCCTAATCTCAAGATTTTAAATACCATCTATTGCTGATAGCTTTAGCATGGACTTTCTCCCTGACCTTACCAAGCACTCCACACCTATTCAATGAATTGATTAATGAATGGTCTTAATGAAATCATTTCAATTTGCATAAAAGCCTTATGAAACAAGGGCTATTATTCCATTTTACAGAAGCACATAAAGGTTAAGTACATTTTTTTTAAGACTTTTTATTTATTTATTTGACAGACAGAGATCACAAGCAGGCAGAGAGGCAGGCAGAGAGAGAGGAGGAAGCAGGCCCCCCGCTGAGCAGAGAGCCTGAGGCAGGGCTCCATCCCAGGACCCTGGGACCATGACCTGAACCGAAGGCAGAGGCTTTAACCCACGGAGCCACCCAGGTTAAGTACATATTAACAGACTATGGTAACAGTTTATTAATCAGATCTTTTTTTTTTTTTTTTTTTTTTTTTTTTAGTTTGAAGTGCCAGACCCCAGAGCTTCATCATCCCGCTGCAGGGATCTAATGAGCTTAAACGAAGCTACAATGACTTAGACCCACATAAGGCCCCGCCCGGGAGTCAGCCAGCCTCTTGGACCATACCATGTGAACTGCCGAACAACGGCCTGACCCCGGGTCCTTTCCAAATTCTCACCCAGGTCCCACTGCCGTGATGACCACTAGTATCCAAACGACATGTCTTAGTCTCTCTTTACTCAACGAAGGGTGTCAACCCCACACTTTTTAGACTTCAGAAATGGAACTTGCAAGAAGGCCACATAATGAATCACTCAAAAGAAAATCAAGTTAAGGAAACCCTCATGTACACACGCAGAGGACAAAGAACCCTTTTCGGTATTAAAGACTTCTTTGGAAAGAAATCTGTGTTTCTGAAATGGAATCTTCTGCAAAGAGGTCCTGGGGCCCCATGAGGGCCCCTGAGGACAGACCCTCGTGGGGTCTCCCGGAACCTCTTCCCGGGGGATTCCATTTCAGAAACATGGCTTTCCTTCCAAAGAGGGGTGATGGAGAACCGGGTACAACAGGCTCCCAGGGCGTTGGCTTTCCCTGTCTCTGACTCCTACCTCCACCAAAACCAGTTTTGAAAATCAAGAGTTAATAAATACGAAAATCAGAAGTATTACACAAAAATAAGCTTTTACTATTAGAAAAAAAGGCTTTTTTTTTTCCTTTAGTCAAGCTGTAAGAATAGAAAATTTTAAGAATCATCAGACAAGGGCGCCTGGGTGGCTCAGTGGGTTGGGCCGCTGCTTTCGGCTCGGGTCATGATCTCAGAGTCCTGGGATCGAGTCCCGCATCGGGCTCTCAGCAGGGAGCCTGCTTCCCTCTCTCTCTCTCTCTGCCTGCCTCTCTATCTACTTGTGATTTCTCTCTGTCAAATAAATAAATAAAATCTTTAAAAAAAAAAAAAAAAAAAAAATGAATCATCAGACAAGGAAGGACTTCTCAGAGCTAAATACAGGATGTCCTTAAAAAGTTTATCTGAGGGACGCCTGGGTGGCTCAGTTGGTTGAGCAGCTGCCTTCGGCTCAGGTCATGATCCCAGGGTTCTAGGATCGAGTCCCACATCGGGCTCCTTGCTGGGCAGGGAGCCTGCTCTCCCTCTGCCTCTGCCTGCCTCTCTGTCTGCCTGTGCTCACTCGCTCTCTCTCCCTCGGTCTCTGACAAATAAATAAATAAAAATAAATAAAAAGTTTATCTGAGCAAAACAAAACAAAACAACAACAAAGAAAACAAGCTTATCTGAGCAAGACAGAGGCCTACTACATATACTTAAAAAGTTAAGGTTATATAACTGATGTCTTTTGGGGAGTAGATTGGACATTTTTTTCAATAATCTCAATTACTGTATGCAGAGGAAAAAATCAAAAGGAATGTTCACCAAATTCTTACTGGTCATCTCTGGGTGACAGAAACAAAAGGAGACATTCAGTCTCTATTATATTCTTCTATAATGTTTGCAATTTATAACAAGCATGAATTATTCTGAGGAAAAATCTGGGGGGGGTGGCCGGGGAACCACTTTCTTCTATCCACAAAGTAACAGATACAAGTTTCCATTCAATGATATATTTAGCTTTTTAACTTAATTTTAATTGTGAATAAATTTTCTATGTCTCATGATTTTTTTTTAAGTAAACTCTACCACCAACATGGGGCTCAAACTCACGATCCCGAGATCAAGAGTTGCACGCTCCTCCAACTAAGCCAGCCAGGCACCCCTTTTTTCATAGATTTTAATGTCCATTTTTACCTGATTTCTTCCTTTGGACTTCTAGGTTTAGAAACGCTGCATCAATGAAAATCCATGTCACTCTGGAAACACTTCGGCTAAAGTGCATGTTGTTCAGACACGATAAAGTAGCGCCTTGAGGAAACCTGGAATAGCACAGATCGCAGAGGCCATCCTGAACCTCAGCCCAGCCTGTGCCCATTCTGGAAAGCACCATAGAGCACCATCAATAAGCACTGGCTGAATGCCTTGGTCCTGAATTCCTATGTTTTAGATCATACTGGGTCCCAATTAATTCGTATGCACAAAGTTAAACTACATACTTATAGGCCATTATCCTAATAACCTACCAGGCTTCCCATCTTATATGGAAATTAAACAGTTGCTATTAAAATTTAAAAATGGGGCACCTGAGAGGTGCAGTTGGTTAAGCATCTGCCTTCAGCTCAGGTCATGATCTCAGAGTCCCGGGATGGAGCCCTGTGTCGGGCTCCCTGTTCAGCAGGAAGCCTGCTTCTCCCTGTGCCCTCTCCCCAGTCGTGCTCTCTCTCTCTCAAATAAAATCTTTAAAAAAAAAATTAAATAATTTTTTAAAAAATTAAAAAAGGCTTCAGTTTCTGTCCACAAGGAGCTCTCAGTAGTGCTGGAAGACAGGACACAATTACAACCCCAAAGGCAGCAGGTGCCGCAGTGGCAAATGCACAGACTTGCAGCAAGGGGAGAGGACTCGAAAACTCCTGCTCAAACAAAGTCCGCTGAGAGCAGAAGCAAGTCTTAGCTCTGCCTGCCCACAGCCCAGCCCAGTAAACAATGTTTATACGTAACGAGTGCATGGAACCAACCTGCACTTGGAGGGACAAAAATGATTACCTTCCAAGCTGGAGGAACAGGACAGCATCAAAGAGCATGGCCTGGACGGGCACGTTCAGCTGTATAGAGGGCAACAGAAGAAAGGGATAGGGCACTGGAAATCCCTGCTCACTCAAGTTCAGGAGCTAAATCTTTGTAGCCCACAGGAAAACACACAGCAGTTCCACGATGCAAAGACATCGCCTTCCTTACCAGGTTCCATGAGGGTGAGGTCTAGGTCTTAAGGACTATGGGTCCCTAGCAGAACCTGGCATGATAGGTGTTCATATAAATGTGACAGAAGGAAGGAAGGATCACGCAAGTGCTAGGACACAGAAGGTTCCAGAGTAAGAGACCTGACGTTCAGGCCAGTGGAGCTTTCCATCCACCTGGTATACTCAGACCCAATACAGTGACTCTCCAAGGGCTCTTCCCTTTGTTTCTCCCTGAAAAACAAAGCCCCACCACATACCACACTGGGTCTACCTCCCCTCGGGAAACAGTACTAAGCAATGGGGCGGTCTGGGGGAATGGGAAGCAAACCCACAGGTACTTATCAAGACAGTCTTGCCATTCCAAAGCTTCCGCAGATTCTTTGAGATTAGACACGTTCTGGGTCTCATTTTTACCATGTTTTTGACGAGGGCCACAAGAGCAGAGGTGGAAGGAATCATGGTGGGAAACCGCAGAGCAGGTGGCTTTCACTAAAGGTCAGGTCCCCTCTTCCTGACTCTTCACAAGCACTGGTTCTTCCGCGTTATAATCAGTGTTTCCATGGAGCTTTGCCATCTTCAAAGGCTTCTGCATTCCACTTCATTTAAGCTTCATCACCGCCATAAGCACAGCAGATCCTAGAACCTCATTCTTGCAGGTGAAAAAGCCTAATAAGTTCATAGCGTGAACGAAGACCAGAAACATGACGCAGCTGCAGTTACTGGGGTCAAGAATAAGCAGCACAGGTAGAAGGAAAGTTCTAGTTCACTGTACCTTGACAGTTGTCTTCTAGCAGTTTCCTACTGAGGGCAGAATGGGCATCACATACCTCTCAGTGCTGAAAACATTAGAAGCAATACTTATCAAACAGATGTTTCACTGAAGCTGGGATATACTATCAGACAACACAGCTCTCTTCCGAGAAACACCATAAAATTAACACAGCAGTTTTCGTGAGAAAGAAATGTCAACTTCGGGGCACCTGGGTGGCTCAGTGGGTTAAAGCTTCTGCCTTATGGCTCCAGTCATGATCTGAAGGTCCTGGGATTGAGCCCCGCATCGGGCTCTCTGCTCAGCAGGGAGCCTGCTTCCCTCTCTCTCTCTGCCTGCCTCTCTGTCTACTTGTGATCTGTGTGTCAAATAAATAAGAAAGAAGTGGTATATATACACATTGGAACACTATGCAGCCATCAACCTGCCCCCCTGCCGAAATCTTGCTATTTGCAGCAACGTGAATGGAACTAGAGGGTATTATGTTAAGCAAAACAAGTCAGTCAGAGAAAGACATTATCAAATGATCTCTCTGAGATGAGGAATTTGAGAGGAAGGATGGAGGGTTGTGGGGGGAAGGGAGGGAAAAATAAAACAAGATGGGCTCAGGAGATAAACCATAAGAGACCTTAATCTCAGGAAACAAACTGAGGGTTGCTGGGGGGAGGCAGGTAGGGAGAGGGTGGTGGGGTTATGGACACTGGGGAGGGTATGTGCTACGGTGAGTGCTGTGAAGTGTGTAAACCTGGCGATTCACAGACCTGTACCCCTGAAACAAATAATATATTATATGTTAATAAAATAAAATAAGCAAAAATTAAAATTTTTATCATTTTGATTTTCAATTAAATGGGTATCTGCTACTTCAAATAAATATTATTTACAAGATCAAGAATTCGTGTTTAATTCATATTTTCTAACTTAGAAAGTTTAGTTTGAGATCTTTTCTTCCCTTCAGTCTAAATCAAAACCTTGCCAAATATCTCATTCTCTAAAAGTCCAGCCCCTAAGTGCTGCCTTTACCAACCTCCATACCAACACAATCTTAAAAAAAAAAAATCTGCCACATCTTTTTTTTTTTTTTTTTAAAGATTTTATTTATTTATCAGAGAGAGAGAGGGAGAGAGTGAGCACAGGCAGACAGAGAGGCAGGCAGAGGCAGAGGGAGAAGCAGGCTCCCTGCGGAGCAAGGAGCCCGATGTGGGACTCGATCCCAGGACGCTGGGATCATGACCTGAGCCGAAGGCAGCTGCTTAACCGAGCCACCCAGGCGCCCCAAATCTGCCACATCTTAAGATTGCATCCAACACCATTAATGACAAATTTCAAAACAAAAGTGGACCCATTATAAATTCTAATTCCTATGCAGCCTAGAACTATAAAGGATCTGCTAGAAATATGTGTACTCGTCAAGTATGGTAAAGGGGAAAATTTCCCCACTCTCAGATATCCATATCCTAAAGCCCAAAACCTGTGAATGTTACTTTATATGGCAAAGGTACTGTAGGCATGATTAAATTAAGGATCAAGATAGGAAGATTATCCTTGGATTATGTGGTTGCGTCTGATATAATCACAAGGGTCCTTAAAGGTCAAAAGAAGTAGGAAACTCAGAGAGTGATCTGAAGATGCTATGCAGCCGGCTCTGAAGACAGAGCAAAGGCCCATGAACCAGGAAATGTGGGCAGCCTCTAGAAAGTAGGAAAGGCAGGGCAATTTTTCTGCAACCCTGTCAACACCCTGATTTTAACTCCGTGAGATCCATTTCAGAGCAGTCCCTCCAGAAGTGTGTAACATGATAAATCTGGATTGTCTTAAACCACTAAGTTTGTGGAAATTTGGTTGCAGCAACCACAAGACACAACACAACAGGTTTAGTAAAGCGCGATTCACTGCCCATCTGCCAGACCATTCCAAAGGCTTATCACGCAGGTGCCAACTATACACACACACTCAATTACACATTTAAACCAACTATCTAGGTGGTCCTGTAAGTACACGGAACTCCTTGCTAATGTTCTATTCGTCCTTTAAGAATGACGGTGTAGGGCACCTGGGTGGCTCAGTGGCTTAAGCCTCTGACTTTGGCTCAGGTCATGATCTCAAGGTCCTGGGAGAGAGGCCCGCATCGGGCTCTCTGCTCAGCAGGGAGCCTGCTTCACAGCCCCCCCCACACTTGTGATCTGTCTGTCAAATAAATAAATAAATAAGAACGAATGGTGCTTTCACTTTACACTTGAGTTCTGGCAGTGATTTGCTAAAGTTGGGAAATGGCCACTGGCGTAATGCTCTGTCGTCTATCCACCATGCTTATGCATCACGCTGTTCTCTCGTCAGGGCCGTACTGACCCCTAACAGTTCACTTAACCTCTGAGAGGCTGGGGCTCTGTTAACGTGGACAGACCTCCTTAGTGCATCTATACTCTCTCGCTCCATCTACTTTACCGGGCCAGATGAGCTCTGAGCGAAGAGCAGCGCTCACAGGCCTACACACAGGTGTAACTTCCAATCTGCAAGAAGACTAAACACTTGAGAGTGTGGAACATGGAGCATCACTGGGCACCTGTGACAAATTCCACACCCCGTTCCACGCCAGGCCTTCTGACTCCGAAACTTCGATTTAGCAAGAACCCGATATGATCCGTATACACATTCAAGTCTGAGCAGCACAGACACAAAGAACCTTTGGCTAGGGGACCCACCATGCCCCACTTAATATATTTTAGGGGCAAAAATCCCAATCAGATCCATATTTTCAGTTAATGGGATCTTCTCAATTATTACCAAGATTATTACCAAGTATTCCTAAGGCATAAATGAGAAACGTCTCCTGCCCACCTCCTCTAACAAGATTTATTGGGATGGTAGATGAAATATTGATGCAAACATATTCATTCATTTCACAAAGTTTTTTTAAGGGCTAAGCACCCGTTAAATGTCCTCAGCAGCCTGATGAGGTAGATATCCCCACACTACAGCTGAGGAAATATGTACCTTATTCAGAGACACTAACTAACTTACCATAAAACACAGAGGAGCCAGAATGCTCATCCTGCCCTGTACGGCATCCAAGCCCACAGGGTGACGACTCTACACTACCCATCTCGTTACCTGCGGATTCCGTACTTGCAAATTCTCCTACTCAAATTTATTTGTAACCCCAAAATCGAAATATGCCACACTTTCCTGATCATTTAAAAATAAGGACATGCGCATGGTGGCAAACATCTGCAAACACTTCACTGTACCCATGGAACAAGCACTGTGGTTTCCACCTTAGAGGTAAAGTGTAATAATATAAAGAATAGAAGTTTTGGAGCCAGAAAATTTGGGTTCAAATCCAGACATACCATTCAATTTTTAAGAATCTTAGTTTCCTATGAGTAAAATGTGGACAGTGCACACACCTTGCAGAGGTTTTGAGGATGAGTCAAGTATACAAGTGGCACGTGTGTGGTACTCGATGTCTGTTTCCACAAGAAGCAGAGCTGTATGTTCCACATACCTAACGTAGCTAATAAAGTCCAAAGTAGAACAAACATGTCCAATTTCCACCTCCATGCTCAGAGGTTCACGAAGGGTATGATTTAGCATCTCTTTTAAAAGGTTTAAAAGATCAGTCCTTGACATACTCTGCTACAAAGTGTTTTGTTCAAGTAAAATTTGTGAAATGTCACTCTCTTGAAGACTCATGAAGCACATATGTGAGTGTATATGCATGATATAAAGGCTCTGAGAACTGTGTAATAAAGAAACCAGGTAAATATTTTCCAAAAGTGCATTTAATAATGGAATCCATTTTGCAGAATTACTATAAATATCCACCAGACTTCTGAATATACTTTTGGAAATACTAATTTTGATATACTAATGTATACCAAATAAATTATAGCTTATTAGATTATAACAGACTGAAAAGTAATGTGAATAAAGTAACAATGGAATACAGGACAAAGCACAAGAAAATATCCTTTAAACAAAGTCCCTGAAATGTGCACTGGGTGTTATAGGCAACTGATGAATCACTAAACTCTATCCTGAAAGTAATCATACACTAACTTGAATTTAAATTTAAAAAAAATACATTTTAAAAAATAAACAATCCCCCCCCCCGCCCCGAAATCATTTTTTCCAGCCAGCCTGGACTCTACCCAGTGTCAAACTTTAAAAAAAAAAAAAAAAAAAAAAGTCTATTTAGGCCATGAAGGCATTTTAACTTTCAGAGAAATGTCAAAGTAAGTCTACCATAAACAAAGATTTCAAGAAGTAGCTCATGTCATCTGGCAAAAGACAGGATTGGGTGGCAAGTGGGGAGTGGAGAGGTGGTGGGTATGGCACCCATGTTTTTGTTGTTGTTTTAAAGATTTTGTTTATTTATTTGACAGACAGAGATCTCAAGTAGGCAGAGCAGCAGGCAGAGAGAGGAGGAAGCGGGCTCCCTGCTGAGCAGAGAGCCCGATGTGCCCCACGACCGGGGTTCATGACCTGAGCCAAAGGCAGAGGCTTCAACCCACTGAGCCACCCAGGCGCCCTCACCCATGTTTTGTTACAGAACTGATTTGCAGGACACCTGGGTGGCTCAGTGGGTTAAGCTTCTGCCCCTGCTCAGGTCATGATCCCAGCGTTCCGGGATCAAGCCTGGAATCGTGCTCTCTGCTCCGCAAGGAGCCTGCTTCCTCCTCTCTCTCTGCCTGCCTCTCTGCCTGCTTGGGATCTCTGTCTGTCAAATCAATAAATAAAATCTTTAAAAATAATTAAAATCTTTAAAAAAAAACAACACTGATTTTCACGAGATATCCTAGTCCCTAACCAACTTTTCAAGAATGGTACATAATCTTGTGTTGCATCACCATCTCTCCTGTCATTATCCCTGGTAGAGTTCATAACGTGTGAACTACATAACCCACAAAGATGAGGAATCCTTTTTTCCTGAAAAGTCTGAGAAAGTGGTTATTTTGTTAGTTGTGAAGAAAAAAACAGTCAACTCTATTACCAACATGTGGGGTCAATTCTGAATATTTCTGCAGGTCTCTGGTGTAATTAAAAACTAGAAAAAAAGGTCAACCTAGGGACGCCTGGGTGGCTCAGCGGGTTAAGCCTCTGCCTTGGGCTCAGGTCACGACGCAGGGTCCCGGGATCGAGCCCCGGGCTTCCTGCAGAACTTCCCTGCTTCCCCTCGCTGTGTCCCCCTCTCTGCCTACTCGTGATTTCTGTCAAATAAATAAATAAAATCTTTAAAAAAAGGAAAAAAAGGTCGAACTAGATTTCTTAAGATCTTGTGCTAAGACGGTATTGTAATTCTCCTAAAAACTCCTAAGTGCTTATTACACCGCAGTCCTGAAAGCGTACACTGCCTTTACGTAACGATTCACGGTCAACGTTGGAAGGAAGTCCGACCGCTCAGCTTGTTCCTGCGCTGCAGACACTCCTGTGCTGTGCGAACCCTCTGGTAACGCCTCCGTTCACCCCCAGACGTCGAACAAAGCGAGGACGAGGCCCAAGGAATTCCTTCTAAAGTACAGGAGTGTTTGACAGTCGTTGACCAACCCAGGGCTCGTCGAGGCCCCGAAGGAGCAGCGGACACGGTCTGGTCCGCGGCGACGCGCCGGGATGCGGGCTTCGGGGCAGAAAGAGGCTCCAGCGGCCGCGGCTTGCGGGGACACCGCCCGCAGCGCAGGCAGGTTCGCGAACGCGGCGCCGCGGCCGGCGACCCGGGCAGCGCGGCTCGGCCGCGACCGGCAGCGGCGGGAGGAGCCCCCCGCCCTGGACCCCGGCGCGGCCCGCAACGCCGTCGGGACGGTCCGGCCCACGTTCCGCGCGACGGGAAGCCCCAGCAGCGCTCGGTCGCGGCGCCCGCCGGGCCAGGCCCAACCCGGGGCCCCCCGCGTCCCCCTCCGCACGCGCGGGTCCGCCTCCGCCCTCCCCACCCCCCGCACGAAGCCGGGGCAGGGGCGCGGGAGGACGCGTCCCGCACCCCGCCGCCGCCCTCCTGCCGCCCGCGCCGCGGGGCCCAGCCGCGCCTCCCGCCTCCGGCCGAGTCCGCGAGACTCAGACGCGCCTCCGCCGGCCCTCGGGGAACCGCGGCCGCGCTCCCTTCCGCCCTCACCTTCACGAAAGCAATCGGGGTCGTGGTACCTTCGACGTCCAACAGGATCACGCTGACCTCGGCGGGCACGGGCAGCACCACCATCGCCCCCGCGCACGCGCCCACCCGCCTCGGCCCGCAAGCGAGCGCGGAGGGCGGCGCCCCGGGCTTCCCACGGCGCCGCGAGAGCGTCCACCCGCAGCCGCGTGCGGCCGAGCCCGAGGAACGCCGCCGCCCCCGCGCCCCGGCGGTGGCAGAGCCCGCAGCCCCGGCGCCCGCACCGCCCAGCTGCCGAGGCCCAGGCCGAGACCACGTGGGCCGGGAGGGGGCGGTCCCGGCGGGGGGCGGGGCGGGGGCGTCGACGCCGATTGGCCGCCGGGGAGCCGCGAGCGCGATCCGTCCACAGGGGCCTCGCGTGGGCGGGAACAAAGCAGCGAGCGCGGGAGCCGGGGGCGCGGGGGCGCGCGCGCTCGCCGCAGACGGGTAGCGCGAGCGGGAGCGGCCCGGGGCACGTGCAGACGGGAGCCCCGCGAGTGGCGCGCCGGGGATGTGAGTGCCCCTTGCCCTCCACGGCAGCCGGCCCCTCCCCGCCCACTGCCGCCGCCGGCGCAGCTTCACAGTAGCCGGGGCGGGCTCGCGCCCCTCCCCCCGGCGGCGCCCGCAGCAGAGGCCGTGCGGGACCGGCCCGCCGTGCTGCGTCCGCCCCGGCTCCGGCCGCGCGCAGGGGGCCCCGCCGCGCCTCCCCGGCCCGCGCGCCTGCGGCGGTAGCGGAAGAGGCCGCCGCGCCGCGGTCCGGAGGGGCCCCGCGCGCCCGCCCGCTGCCGGGCCGGTTCCAGCCGGCTGGAGGACAAAACACGCGTGCGCGCGGCGGGGGGCGCGCGGCGGGGCGGGCGGGGGGCGCGCTCGCGGGCTCGGCCGCCGGCGCCCGGCGCAGTCCGCCTTTTTCCGGGAGCTTCCCGGCCGCGGTGCTAACCGACAGCGGCGGCCGCCCCGCAGCCGTCCGCACGCGGGCGCCGAGGGCCCTGGAAAAAGGCGGGGCGGACGGCTGCGCGCGGGAGCGGCCGGAGGACGCCGGAGACCCAGGCCGCCGGGACCAGCGGGCCTGGGGCCCTGCGACGGCGCCGCTCGGACTCCCGGCCCAGGACTCGTCGCCCCGCCGCCGTTCCTCCGCCGACGCTCCTCTCGTCTTAGGCCCGCGCGCCCTCGCCCGCGACCTCGCTCCTCAGCGGGAGGGCCGCGATGGAGGTCCCGCCCCGGCTCTCCCATGTGCCGCCGCCATTGTTCCCCTCCGCTCCCGCTACTTTAGCCTCCCGCAGCCTCTCCCATTGGCGGCCGCGGGCGCCGCGGCAGCTCGCCCCGCTCCTCCCTTCGCTCGCCGCCAGCTCCGCCCGGCAGGGGGCGCGCCGGGCCCAGCGCCACGTCACCGCGCAGCCGCCCTCGCGATTGGCGGGCGGGGCGGCTATAAAGGGAGGGCGCAGGCGGCGCCCGGATCTCTTCCGCCGCCATTTTAAATCCAGCTCCATACAACGCTCCGCCGCCGCTGCCGCCGCGACCCGGACTGCGCGCCAGCACCGCCCGGCCGACAGCGCCGCCGCCATGGAGGACGTGAGCGAGTACAGCAACATCGAGGAGTTCGCAGAGGGATCCAAGATCAACGCGAGCAAGAACCAGCAGGATGACGGGTACCGCACGCTTCCCCTCTCGCCCCTCCCCCAGCGCGCCGCACGCGCCCTCCGCCCCTCGGGAGCCGCGCGCTGCCCCGGCTCCTGCCCCGAGTCGATTCCCCGCGTGCCCGCCGGGCCCCGGCGGCCTGAAGGGAAGAGGAAAGTAGGAGACGGAGGGGGTGACCCGGGAGGCCCGCGGAAGGTGGGGGAAGGGCGGGGAGTTGGAGGAGGCGGGCGGCGGCGCGGCCGGGCCCGAGTGCGCAGGCGCCGCGTGGGGCCCGAGGGGGAGGGGCGGCCCGGCCGCGCCGCTCGCCGCCGCCGCCGCCGCCGCCGCCGCCCGCCTTCTCATTGTGTCTGTGCCGCGGCCCCCGCGCGCTGTCGGCGCCGTGTGGCGGGTGCCTCGGGTCGGACCGGAGCCTGGACGGCCGCGGGCCGAGGGACCGGTCGGGGCCGCCGGAGACGCGAGCAGCGCGGAGCGGCTCGCCGCGGTTGGACTCCGTGTCCGGCGGCCGGTGACCGGCCGCGGTGTCCGCCGCGCTGGGGCTCGGGGGTCCGCGGGCTGAGTTGTGGAGGACACGGTGGAGCGACCCCGCTCTGTCGTGCGGACGGAAGCACCCTCGGGGCGCGGCTGAGCTTTTTCCCTTTTAATAACTTGGTTCCCAGGAAAATGTTTATTGGAGGCTTGAGCTGGGATACGAGCAAGAAAGACCTGACCGAGTATCTGTCCCGGTTTGGGGAAGTGGTGGACTGCACGATTAAGACGGACCCGGTGACCGGAAGATCCAGAGGATTCGGATTCGTGCTTTTCAAAGACGCGGCTAGTGTCGACAAGGTGGGAGCGCTGCCCTGCGCGGCTGCGGGGCGCCGGGCGTCGGGCCGCGCCGGGCACTGAAAACGCTTGTCTTCTAGGTGCTGGAGCTCAAGGAACACAAACTGGATGGCAAGTTGATAGACCCCAAAAGGGCCAAAGCTCTAAAAGGGAAAGAACCGCCCAAAAAGGTGTTTGTGGGTGGATTGAGCCCAGATACTTCGGAAGAACAAATTAAAGAATATTTTGGAGCCTTTGGAGAGGTGCGCTGTGTGGTTCTGTGTGCATGTACCCTGAGTCCCCAGCTGTCAACGCATGGATTAGTCCGGTGGGGGAGGGGTGAACTTCGCCGCTCGGGCCCTCTGCTCACTGCACCTTAATCGCTGTTCTTCTCTGTGCTGGGATGGAAACCAGCATCTTTATTTTGGTCAAAACACAGGTGCTTTGGGGTGGTCAGGGTTTGGACTTACCGACCAGTGGCATCTGTTGGGTACAGAACGATGCTGAACAAGTTCCGCTCCCCTCGGAACGCTTCACAGATGAATTTTTGTGTTGCGATGTTGATCATAAAATACGAGTTTCTATGCGAAAGTGTTCTGACCAGAGGAACTTGCAGTATGTTCTGTTGAAGCTTGAAGATTTGGGCGTTAGCTGTTATCATTGGTGGATGATCTGGAGTGTGCTTCTGGGTTTCAGATTGAAAATATTGAACTTCCCATGGATACAAAAACAAATGAAAGAAGAGGATTTTGTTTTATCACATACACAGATGAAGAGCCAGTAAAGAAATTATTAGAAAGCAGATATCATCAAATCGGTTCTGGGAAGGTAAAACCATTTTCCTTCTATTAAATGAAGTTTTTGGTTTTGGGGGGGGTGTTTTTGTTTTTAAGATTTTGTTTGTTTATTAGATCACAAGTAGGCACAGGGGGAGGGGGAAGCAGGCTCCCTGAATGTGGGGCTCAATCCCAGGATCCTGAGATGATGACCTGAGCCCCGAAGGCAGAGGAGGCAGAGGCTTAACCCACTGAGCCACTCAGGCACCTGAAATGAAAATTGCGAAGGTGGTTTTTTGTTTTGTTTAGGGAGATTTTTTAATTTGTTTTGAGAAGAATAAAATGGCTTGACATTACAGTAAAAGAAATTTCTCATGTGTTTACAGTGTGAAATCAAAGTTGCACAACCCAAAGAGGTATACAGGCAGCAACAGCAGCAACAAAAAGGAGGAAGAGGTGCTGCAGCTGGTGGACGAGGTGGCACTAGGGGTCGTGGACGAGGTGAGGCTTAATTCTTTCAAAGTGACTCCATGGTTTAAGCTGTAAACTGCTCACTAGAAAAAAGCCCAGGAGAAAATAAAGCAGATTTTCAGCATAAAATGCTCAAGTTAATGAGTGGGTATTTGTTAGTTCACTGGTTTCCTGTCTTCCAAGCATGGCCACTTTTAATGGGAAAGTAATACCAGTTTAATGTAGTTAGGATTACGTGATAAGACCATGGCATGCTAGGTTTTGGGGGCGGGAGTCCTTGTTTTAAAACCAAACAGCCTTCCTGTCTTCACCTTTGTTCTGATTTTTTGGTTACATTTAGGAAGCTTGGTAATTGACACAGTTGGACTTTCTGTCCCCTTTTATGACAACTGGAGTAATTTTCTCAGTCAGATAATTATATAGATGTCCGTTCACCTGTTTCAGATTTTCAGCGTGAGGGACAGGAATACAACATTTTGTGGTAGGATTGGGGGTCAGAAGTTGTTATCTAACAATCATTGTGCATTGTTTCAGGTCAGGGCCAAAACTGGAACCAAGGATTTAATAACTATTATGATCAAGGATATGGAAATTACAATAGTGCCTATGGTGGTGATCAAAACTATAGTGGCTATGGCGGCTATGATTATACTGGGTATAACTATGGGAACTATGGATATGGACAGGGATATGCAGACTACAGTGGTAAGAATATTTAACTTAATTTCATAAACCAGTGGTATTAAAATTCCATGTTACAGTACAGTCCTGTTCTGAAATTGTTTGTGTGTGGGTTTTCCATTCTTGAAGTGTTTGGAGTTAAGTTTTTAGGCATTTGGTGGTCATCGGGTAATTATATTAATGTAAAAACTTTGGTTATAAATGTTGTAGAATATGTGATATATGACTAGTTTATAATGGCTATTTAAGATACCTGGTATTTTAACATTTGGCATGCAGAGTTGTACATGTCTCTAAAGTATTTATAACGAAACCATTTTGTAGAAAACTATATCTTAATAGAATTTTTTTGTGTTTTCAAAATAGGCCAACAGAGCACTTACGGCAAGGCATCTCGAGGGGGTGGCAATCACCAAAACAATTACCAGCCATACTAAAGGAGGACATTGGAGAAAACAGGTGTGTGTAAGAGTACAAGAAGCCAGTGGAAATGTCTAATTTAATTTAAAGATCAATAGACAAATGAAAAATAAGTAAAAACAAAATATTATGTAGTCTGTTTTTACTAAATTGTTAACTTTTTAATTGCTTTATGAGCCCGTTTTGCCTAAAGTGTCTATAGATCTTTAACTTTAAAGTCTTATCTCACTTTCTTTAGTATTACAGAAAAACTTAAGAGTTTTTCTGTTTGCTTTGTGTACCAGGTGGTCTAGAGGAATAATTAAACTTTTTTAGAACTATTAACAGGTAAAGTACTGAAATGGGTACAACTTAAGGAAAACAAGAATGTTGTCTTCTAACTCTGACATTATACCTTGTTTGTACCCGCCAGCGGGAACTTCATTGCAGGCCGTGTGTCACCCTGACCACGTCTATCTCTGGGGGTCGCACGTTGCGGGCAGAGCGCAAGGCATACACCAGAAAACGCTGTCCTGTGGTATGGTCTCTTCCAACTTCATGTACCAGCGTAAAGATTAAAGTGGAAAACTTCAGACTTTGGCTTCTTTTTTAATCTTTTTGAAGATTAAGTGTCTAAACTTAACTTAAATGGTTTTTTACAGGAGTTAAAGTACATAAATGCCTTTTTACAGCTTAATCATTTTGGTCTTCTGTTTAGTGTTGTATTTCAATTGTGGAGCCTCATTTTAAGTGTTCATTCTTTAAGATTTAATGCTTGCTTTTTCTTTTTATAGCTAATAGTGAAATCTACAAACCAAAACAAGAACTTTAAAATCTGGGATATAAATTAAAGATCATATGCACAAAGCAATTTGTTTTCTTAAAATATAAAAGCTTACTAGAAATTAACTTTTGTAAGAGGGATTTTTGGCTTACTAGAGATCCTTCTAGTAGACCTTAATCTAGCACAGTTTAACCTGTGAAATGGGAAGATTGCATTCCCCAATTCCTTAACTAAGTTACCTATCGTTTGGGAACTCCAGGGTGAATTTATTAATGACCCAAATTACATTTTGCAATTGAGTATGCATGTGATCTTTAATTATTGAAGAAAAGAATAAATTGAGGACTTAAAACAATTCATGAAAGTGGACCTTTGAAAGCTTTCAGAGTTGCACAAATCTAATTGCTATTTTGTTTTTGTTTTTAGGAGGAAATTGCTAAAGTTAACCCATCTTGCAGAACGACATTGAAGATTGGTCTTCTGTTGATCTAAGATGATTATTTTGTAAAAGACTTTCTAGTGTACAAGACACAACTGTGTCCAACTGTATATAGCCGCCAATTAGTTTTCTTTGTTTTTACTTTGTCTTTTGCTATCTGTGTTATGACTCGATGTGGATTTGTGTTTATACAAATTTTATTTGTATGATTTCATGTTAAACCTCAAATAAATGCTTCCTTATGTGATTGTTTTTCTGCGTCAGGTACTAAATAGCTCTGTAAAAGTGTAATTTAAAATAAGCAATAATTAAGGCACAGTTTATTTTGTAGGGAGTATTGGTCCATAGGGAGAAACTGTGGTCCTTTATGAATAGCCAGCTACAGTGTCCCCCTGTTACCCATTTTTGTTAGATGTATACTATCCGCTAAGGCTTCATTTCCCTGCTAAAAGAGATTTCTACCACACCTTTAATGTTCTTTGTGTATCTGGAGGCCTTGTCATAGGGTTGTCAGTAGTGGAGGTTTTCTAGCAGACCATGAATGTTTTTGGACTGTGTCTTGGTAAAGTGCACCTTTTTGGCACAAAGCATGTTGGTAGCTCCTTTCATGAATAGAAAAGATGGTGCTTTGTTTCTGTCTCTGGGAAGCCATTAGAGATCTGCTAAATCAGGATCAGTGTGGTCTGTTAGAGCTTCGGCTAATCATAATACCCTGACTTTGTTTTCTTGATTAAAATGTCCAGATGTACCCAGGCAAAAGGCCCTGTTAAACTGTATGTAGAAGCTACAGTTTAAGAGTATCAAAAACAAATTTTAACAAGCATTTTGTCAGATAGGTGGTTAAAATTTGAGCAAATGTGAGATTGAGGTATTTGACGTAGTAGTGGCTGAGGAAATACAGTTGTATTCTGGTATTGTCAAAGCAAGCACCAAACTGAACAAAATGTTTTCTATTGGGGCATTTTTAGGAAGCTATATTGGGTGTTAACTGTTAATGTGGTGTGAGTTCTTAGAAAAAGTCATGGTAGTAGATTTCATCATTTTTAATGCATTAGTGCATGAGCCGAGTAGTTAAGCATACCCAAATTCAGATATAGGAAGGAGTAGTAGGAGAAAGTACACTTTAAGTTTTATGTATGTCAATGCAAGTCTAAGTGACTGAGTCATTAAGACATCTTCCTGGTACATCAAGAAGCAGTTTTAGCCCTAGATTTGGGATAATTTCCTGGGTAAACCCAAGTTTTGAATTTTAACATTCAGTGTAGTTGGATTTAAGGATTTTAACTTTTGTTTTCTGTGGTTCCACATTAAGCTCTAGGATTGGCATACGTATTCAAATGCGTAGTAGTTGACCTCACCTTCAACCAGATGTTAATTTTTTATGCTGATGAACCTGCTTTTTGTTTCATTTGGTGCCTGCAACTTTTCTCTGTTCAATGATGTTTGTACTTGCTGGCTATCAAGTTACAATGCACTTGGCCTCCTTTTGCATCCTGTTTTGCTATTTGACCTTGAACCTAGGCCAAGTACCAATGTTGGGTTATTGCAAGGGACTGTTCATTATATCAACATGCAACGTTAGGGAAGGAGGAAGGTTTTGATCTTAAGTTAATGTTGTCAAAGTCTGTAGCTGCAGTGTCTGGAGGGCAGTGAATCCTGTTCAAATTTATGGTTAGGTGAGAAGTTGACATGGAGATTGTCCTTTCCCTGATCAAAAATGAATAAAGGCTTTTTAAACAAAATCCAAACTTTTCAATCAAGTCTTGATATATATATGACTTTGAAGAAATACACTACATCTGTAGATGATTGAGAATTACAAAGAACTGAGTAAAAATGCGTTTGGGGTTTTTTTTTTCCCCCAAGGGGCTTTAGATTCTATAAATTCAGATTTTAGGCTCTATGGATGCCGACTGATGTAAATTTTAAATATAGCAAGGCTAAGCCATAGGACTTCATTTGGTTGAACAATAAAGTTATCAGGGTGTCATCCAAGTATTTAGAACTAAGTAATTTGACAAAGGTGTGAGGGTGGAAATTCTGAGGTCCTTAAGACACAAACATAAGTAGCCTGTGTTCTTGTTAAATGTGCTTCCTGAATGGTTTTGACTGAGTTCTGTGTGGTAGTCCTCATCCTAATAGAAACTTTATTACTTTCACCAGTATTCTGTGGTCTCATGGTTCTGTTTATAAGATTATTAAGATGTCTGTTGGGATACTAACATGGATAAGTGGAGCTCTTATTCCATTCCCTGATGCAGCTTTCAGAATGGTGACAGGGACTGGTTTCTTGCTAATTGTAAATTTTAGTACTTAATTTTTAATATCTGAAAATTTCATCACTACCCTTTACGAAGATTTTCTGATAGGATGTGAACCACAGGATGCTAAGTTTCAGTGATTAAAAGTGATTCAAGGACACTGCAGGTGTACTGCAATTTTTCTGTTACCTTTTCTATGAAGTCATTCAAAAGTACTGTCATAAAAATACGGGTTTTAGGGTTAGTTGGGGTTTTGTATTTTTGTCTTGAAATAGTTTAATTTGATGTGGAATTTCAATGGATTTTGGTTGAATGGCAAGAAATAAAAATTCACCTTTGACTTCTCAACCACTGCTTCTTATAAACTAGGGTAGAGCATAGTGCTTTCCTGAAATTACACATAAAGTGCATTCTGAAAACTTGATCTATGTTTAAGTGGTAGCTTAATCTGGTTTTATTTGAGTATCAAATATTTAAGAGGTTTACCCCTCAGGCACCTGGTTGGCTTAGTGGAGCATGTGTCTTGATCTCTGTTTTAAGTTTGAGCCCCATACTGGGTACAGAGATGACTTTTGAAAACTCTTTAAAAAAAAAAAAAAAAAAGATATACCCCCATTTTGGTGGAGGTATATCCATCTCAGGGTGCTGGGACTGAGTTGTAGTTTGAAAAAAGATATTCGGTATACTCTGATTTGTTATTTAAAATGTAGAAATTTCAAATAACAATGCTTTAGAGTTTGAGTTTATCAAAGACCAACACAAATGAGAAACACTTTGTAGACAAGTTTCCTTATGCTACTGTAGTGGTTATATCTTGAGAATCTAACCCAAAATGAATTTTGACCTCCCAAAAGATGCATGTTTATATATATTCCAAGTATAGCATTCAGAGAAATTATCTTTGAAAACCATCTAGTTTAAAAGGCTCTTGAGGTTTGTTGGCTTTAATGGTAATGGACTAAAGTTTATTGAATCTGCTACCCTTGATGAGGTTGCACAAAGGTGACAGTGGGGGCTAAGTGGGATTTTAGGGTAGTTCCAACTTAGCATTACCAGGACACACTTTAACTACATTCTTTCACAGACTCGGGGGGTTTTTGTTGTTGTTGTTGTTTTCATTTTGTTTATTATTGGGGTTTGTTTTGTTGAGAGAGCACAGGGGAAGGTCGGGGAGATAAATCTCAAGCAGGCACCACGCCCAGCCCAGAGCCCAGTGTGGGACTGATCTCACAATCCTAAGATCATGACCTGAGCCAAAATCAAGAGTTGGATGCCTAACTGACGGCGCCACACAGGCTCCCCCGGATTGTGTTTTGAATGGCTGTGTATTTATCAACTACATTGCTCACTGTGTAATCATGCTTCCTTTTTTTTTTTCTTTTAAGATTTTATTTATTTATTTGACAGAAATCATAAGTAGGCAGAGAGGCAAGCAGAGAGAGGAGGAAGCAGGCTCCCCGCCAAGCAGAGAGCCCAATGCAGGACCCTGAGATCATGACCTGAGCTGAAGGTAGAGGCCTTAACCCACTGAGCCACCCAGGGACCCTGGGTGCTTCTATTAAAATTCCACATAGGGCATCTGGCTGGCTCCGTCAGTAGAACAACCTTCATCTCGGGATTCTAAGTTCGAGCTCCACGTCGGGTATAGAGATCATTTAAAATCTTAAAAAGACATCAGCTGTCGATTGGAATTTCCCACAGTATGATAATTGGCATCATATCACCAATTTCAATGCCAGCTAAAACCAAAGAATCTTCATTAGCTTGTCCAGGTTTTTAAATAAATAAATAAATATAAATATGTATATATATATTTTTTTTAAGATTTTATTTATGTATCAGAGAGAGAGGGGGAGAGAGAGCGAGCATAGGCAGACAGAATGGCAGGCAGAGGGAGAAGCAGGCTCCTTGCCGAGCAAGGAGCCCGATGTGGGACTCGATCCCAGGACGCTGGGATCATGACCTGAGCCGAAGGCAGCTGCTTAACCAACTGAGCCACCCAGGCGTCCCTTTAAAAATATTTCTATCAGACTTTTAAAATATTGAAAATAAGTCTTAAGAATTTTTATTACTACTTTCTAGGACTTTAGCACTATACCTACCACATTATTGAAAATAAGGAGAAACAAAATGTATTTTTTTTTTAAAGATTTTATTTATTTATTTATTTGACAGAGATCACAAGCAGGCAGAGAGGCAGGCAGAGAGAGAGAGGAGGAAGCAGGCTCCCCACTGAGCAGAGAGCCCGATGCGGGGCTCGATCCCAGGACCCTGAGATCATGACCTGAGCCGAAGGCAGCGTCTTAACCCACTGAGCCACCCAGGCGCCCCAACAAAATGTATTTTTAAGTACATTTCATATTCTAGAGAAAAGTTATTTTAAAATACTTCAAATAACTATAGTTACAGTTATCCGTACTAAACTATAAGTATAAAGTAGTTATCCATACTACTTAAAATGTAGTATGGATACAATTCAAGTTTTTCTTTAATTTTTTAAAGATTTACTTATTTGACAGCTAGAGAGCACAAGCGGGGAAAGTGGCAGAGAGAGGGAGAAGCGGGCTCCCCCAGTGAGCAGGGAGTCCGAAGTGGTTCAGTATGGGGCTCGATCCTGGCCCCTGAGCTGAAGGCAGACAGAACTTGAATGGCTAAGCCCCCAGGCACCCCAGTTCAAATTTTTAAAAATCATGCTTTGAAGGACTTCAGAACAAAAAGGCCTCTAAATTATACCTCTGATCTCATTTTAAACATAGACTTCTGTTTGTCATACATTTGTTCTTTAGTCACATTCCATGTAACTAAACTAGACCTTAGAGACTGTCAAAACGAAGAAAAACTCACCCTGGTCTAGGTCTTCCTTATTCTTTTAAAGTTATTTTAATTGCTATTCGCATGATGTTTTAGGACACTAAGATGTAGACATCGAAAGGATATTTAATTTTCTTCCATTCCCCTTCGTAACACAATGACAAATTCAGGAACATCACCTCACTGCCACTCTCTGCTGACCGTGGGATCCGTCCGTCCGTCCTTCCTCTCTCTTTCCTTTTCTTCCTTCATCTTTCTCTCCCTCCCTCCCCCCTCTCTCTTTCTTTCTTCCTTTTTTTTCTTTCTTTCATCTTGAACCCCCAAGAGAGGAGGGTCTTGGTGTTAGGGGCAGGTAGAGAGATTTGCCACTGGCCCGTAACCAAGATCCACAGTACTACCAGGCAAGTGTTGTTTAATCTGAATCATTTTCGATTCTGTTTATAGATATTTGCCCTCGAAATCATCCTCTTACTTCGTTAAGGACACCAGGGGGGCAGATTTTACTCCTCTGCCTCTAACAGAAACAATCAAGCACACACTTAGCCAGGAAATACATAGGCATTAATTACTGTTCTCTTGATAATTCCAGGAAAGGTATGCAAATTCTTGGTATAACTTGGTTAAGAACAATGGTCACAGTTTATTAACTCCATTTGTTGCCATGAGGAAAGAGAACGTCTTAGGTAAGATGTCAGTTCTTAAATTATCCATAACATGCTAAGATGATACTGTGTTCTTATTTAGCAGTACATAATTCACATTTCCAGGCATTAGCCTATTCTTCATAATAGGGTAAGAACATGTACTCAGGTATACATCTACATGAGATACAATTTTCATTAGACATTTGTTCAAAAAGTATTTAATACTTGCTTCCGTTTTCAGCAACTATGGCCTAAGTAATTCAAATTAATGCTTCTGAACATAAGCAGGATGAAAAGGATTTTTAAGTCTTCTTAAAAGGATTGAACGAGCTAAAAATATAATGAAAAATTCACCTGGCTAAAATCTAGAGGAGGTCAAAACCTAGAGAAGTACGCCTGGCATTTACAGTTGGGTTTGATGGCCTTACCAGACAAAGAAAACGAAGTCAAAAGCGTAGGCCACCCCCAAGTGTAGACGCTGATACCCCAATTACTCCATTAAACTAAGAGTTTCCAAAAGACCTGAGAACCCAGTTCCCTCACCAATGTAGTTAAGGGAATCTTAATCCCAGAATTTAGACTAAGATAGTTCTCGTAAGGGGCCCCTGGGTGGCTCAGTGGTTTAGCCTCTGCCTTCGGCTCAGGTCATGATCCTAGCGTTCAGGGATCCAGCCCCGCATCGGGCTCTCTGCTCAGCGGGAAGACTGCTTCCTCCTCTCTGTCTGCCTGCCTCTCTGCCTACTTGTGATCTCAGTCTGTCAAATAAATAAATAAAATCTTAAAAAAAAAAAAAAAAAAGGAAAAAAAAAGATCTAGTAAGGTAAAGGGCCTCAAATGCTTGGAAAAAGGAAATGAAAATCATTTCTTTGTCCTAGATTTCTGATGGTTTCCACGAAGGTTTTTTCAAACATAATGACCAGTACATAATAAAATCCACCATGAGCAGAATCAACGCAATGAACAAATCCAGAAGATAACAGGTCTCCTTGCTTACTGCGTTGAAATAAAATACAAGCTTGAAAATATCTCAGGGAAGAGGAAACTTAAAGCAACACAACAGATCTGATAAAGAATCAAACAGAACTTATACAAATAAAACAATAAATGAAATTAAAAACTAAAGATGGATGGGTCTAAAAATGGAGTAGATACAAGAATTAGTAAACTGAAGGATAAATGAGAAGATACTTTCCAAAATTTAACATGGAAAAACAAAAACATGAGAACTGTCATGGAGAACCAGTGACATAAAAGTTCCAGTAGGTGTATAACATGTTTGATTGGAGTTTTAGATGAAGAATCAAGAGTTTTCCAGAGGAGCCCACTGGGAAGGTGAGTACGGCACACCGGGGAGGGATGGCAGAGGTGCCTTTGGCCTTTCCTTTTGGGCACCCCCCAAAAAGTAAAAGAGACAGAATGAGGCAATATATGAAGAGAAAATGGCTGGAATTTTCCTAGAAGTGATGAGATGCAATCTACAGATTCGGTATACCAACAAATTGTGAGTTTGAAGAATATCAAGAAATCTGTACAGAGATACAACTTGGTGAAACTAAAATGTTTCACAACAAAGAGGAAAACCTTCTCGACAGAACCTTGCATTCGGAGGCTTCACTTAGGGTGGGCAGCCGGAGAATATTGTGATTCAGCAGCTCGGACCTGCCACCCTCCAACTCAGAACCGCGGGAGCCACCTGTGTGTCCCAGACGTCTGTGGCTGAGAGCAGGAGTGTCCAGCAGACCGTGGAGCTCCTTGCCGGAAACTGGGAGATGATGCTCGCGGCAGCGAAGCAAGGAACATTTTTTGTGGATTGTGAGACCCACCACACAGCTGCCTCTATTCTTGGCACCCAAGGTCAGGCCGGGAAGCCGTGGACATGTTGCACGACTCAGGGTACCCTTTGAGAAGGGCCATTGCCCCACTGCCAGCGCCAACTTCGATGAGCTCATGGTGAAGCTCAAGGGTTTCTTCCAGGCTGCAAGGCCAGCAGGATGGAGAGCCAGAGTGCCCGTTACCAGTCCCGTGACCTTCTAGTGAAGGAAGACACAGTCCCCGTGGGGCCCAGTGCCCAGGGTGTCTTCACAGCAGTGGAGCCTGGCCCCTGTGCAGTCTGTAGCAGCCTTGGATCTCGCTGCTCTGGGTCCTACAGAGTTTTCTAGGCAGCCACGCTCCAGGGAACAGTGTCTGGGTACAGCGATGCCAACTATGGCCTAGCAGTTACCACGGTCCGGCACTTGGAGCTCTTCGACACAATTCGCAAGCTGCTGCAGGTGCCGGTGGCTGGGATTCATCGGTGGTGGCCGCTGCCCACCTGAGCTCGGTCACCGGGGCAGCATAGGAGGAACAGGGGCTGCACGCTGAGGCCTCTGGACCCCAGAGAAGCAGGACAGACTTGGAGGCTTCCTGTCCCTCTTCCCAGCTGTGGCTTTCGTTCTGGGGATCCGAACTCCCCTCCACTGACCCGCACACAGCCCCCCAGCAGCTGTCCCACTCTACGCCTTACTGGACCCGGCCTGTTCTCGGAGGTAACCACGACGAGTGCAGAAGTGCAGAGCTTTCCTGCTTTGGGGAAGAGGCAGGACAGGCCCGTCCAGGCCTAGTGCTGGTGGGGAGCCGTCTGGATCTCCAGTTACTGAGGATTCGGCCGAGGTCCGCAGTGGATGCCCTGGGCTGGGCTGTGCAAACGTCTCCTTCCTCTGCTCTGGGAATGCAGCCAGGCCTCTCCCAGGGAAGCAGCAGGAGGCCTAACTTGGCGAAACGCCCACTGTTTCTGACCTTCTCACCGAAGTGACCTGTGAATTGACTTTTCGAGGGGGCCGGGGAAGTCCTCTGGAGTCTCCCTCCCGAGTCCTTCCGTTCTGCCAGGCATGAGGTTCTCCTGCTGAAACAAAGAGAACCTGAAGCGCCGTGGCCCTTCGACGTTGACGCTTCCATCTTCTGGGCTCTGCGGTGACTGCGTCCGGGGGGTCACATGGGCTGGGGCAGATTTACCTGTACGAGGTCACCAGGACCTCGGTTTCCTTCTATCTTGTTGTCCAGCCAACCCTGGGGTGTTGACCTTGCCCACAAGGTCAGCTCCGGGTCTACAATACACCAGCGAAAGCAAACAAAGCTGTTTCTTTTCAAAGGATATGACCTGGATTCCCTCCCATGGGTGTGGCTGCTGGTGTCCCTCGCATCGGTGTGGCCCCACTCGGCGGAAAGGGATGCTGGGACGTAGAGCCTCTTCCTTGAGTGGCCGTGCGTTTAGTCAGAACTCAGAGGCTCCTGTAACTAAACGATGAAGGGGAGAGTGGATGGGGGGGCCCAGTCGGGGGCCTCTGCTATGCGGACCTCAACAGATGTGCCCAGGAGGTCCCTCGGTGGCTCTCAGTGGCTCTCTGCAGAGCGCGCCGGTAATGCAGCCATCTGTCTGCACGCACGTGGGCTGGTGCCAGAGCCACTTGTGAGTTTCGGGGGCTCAGTGGCACTGGGCCATCAATTGCGCAACCCTCGCCTAAGGGCTCATGGTTCCCCCAGCTCTGTCCTCTCATCGGAGCCTCCAAGCCGCTTGTTTGACCTGCCCTCTCTGCTCCCGCTGCAGACACGCTCCGTAGGGCTAACGTTGGTGTATACGGTCAGGGATGGTCTTAGGAAACATGTTAATGGACACACTACGGAGCTGTCCTCAAGGAGACCAGCCCTCATCGAAGGCACCTAAGAGAAATTACTTTTAGATCTAAAGCCTGTGCCGCGGAATCAGGTGGTAGGAGGGTTTCCCTGGCAGGAAGCTCCATCTAATTTTCTAACTACAGGACCTGCCATCTGCATGTTTTGTTCTCCTTTTCCCTTGGCTTTTTTGTTTCTTTGTTTTGTTTTTGCTTTTTTAAATGGCGGTGCATCTTAGATGTCATTTACATACAACAAAATGCATCAATCTTAAAAAAAAGAGAAAAACCTTCAAAGTAGCTAAATCTAGATCCAACTACCAGGAAGCAGGAAATACAAAAAACAGAGGCACATGTTAAACTACCAGGAGAACGCAACCTTCCTGGGGCACCTGGGTGGCTCAGGTTGTTGAGCAGCCGGCTCTTGACTTTGGCTCAAGTCATGATCTCAGGGTCACGGGATCAAGCCCTATGTCAGGCTCCATGCTCATTGAGGAGTCTACTTGAGATTCTCTCCCCTGATTCGTGCTCTCTCTCTCAAATAAATAAATAAACCTTTTAAGAATGCAACCATTCAAATCTAGAATATGGGGAACTTGACAATTAGAATGTTCCATTTCTTCTTCAACAAATAAACAACGTGAAAAAAAGTGTGACGTGAGGTGGTTCTAAGAGTAAAGAGGAATTACGGAAAAGCAAAATTCATCATGGCAAGCGAGCATTTAAGGTAGAAATCATTTTGCCTAAATTATGACACTGTATGTGTTATATGGAGCATGGAGACAGCCTTCCCTTGTCTGGAGAAGCTGCTGCCTTCGGCTCTGTTAGAGCCAGAGCATTGACATGAGGCCTGTCCATCAGAATTCTCCTACATTAGACTTGGAGACAGGAACTAGTACATCAAATTGATTTAGTGGAGTCGGTGTTAAGACAGCCACCTTTCTTAACCACGGTGGCAGGTGCTTCCTTAATTGAGCTACTAAGGTTCTAGCAGCTGCGTCCAGTTTCTAGCGTGGATAAGGCCAGTGTTGGAAGCAGCAGGGTCGGCGTACAGCAGGAGCAGCAGCAGAAACGGAAGCATCTTTCTGGAGCCAGTTTTGGGGTGTGATTTGGAAATTATTGCTAGATGAGAGTTCCCAAATGTGGCTTTCCAGCTCTCCTGGAGGGTGTAAGTTACTAAAATAGACATTATTAAATTCATTTTTACCTAAACACATATATGAGTAGATATTCAACAGAATATCTAGTCAGAAGCACTTCCAGAACAGCAGAGTGAGGGCATCCAAAATTTCACTTCACCATTAAAACAATGAGAACGGTGGCAAAAAAACATCAAAGTCCACTTCTCTAGAATTCTGAAAATAATGTCTTGCAACAAACAAGGTGCATTTTTTTAAAAGATAACTGAATCTCAGAAAAGAGGGCTTTATGATGTTGTAACTTCCCTTTAAGGGGATACAATGGACAATTGTATGCCAACAAATTAGATATCTAGGTGAAATGAACAAATTCCTAGAAAGATAAGAACTACTGTGAAACTACAGAAGAAGAAATAGACAAATTGAACAATGGATTGAATTAATAATTTTTAAAAACTTTCTATGAAGAGGGGTGCTTGGCTGGCTCCGTTGCAGGAGCATGCAACCCTTGATCTTGGGGTCATGAGTTCAAACCCCACATTGGGGGTAGAGATTACTTTAAAATAAAAATTTCAAATTAAAAAAAAAATTGGGAGGTGCCTGGGGGGCTCAGTGGGTTAGCCTCTGCCTTTGGCTCAGGTCATGATCTCAGGGTCCTGGGATCGAGCCCTGCATCAGGCTCTCTGCTCAGTAGGGAGCCTGCTTCCCTCTCACTCCCTACCTCCTTGTGACTTCTCTCTCTGTGTCAAATAAATAAATAAAATCTTAAAAAAAAAAAAAAACTTTCTATGAAGAAAAACCCAGGACCACATACTTCATTGATGTATTTTATCAAAATGTTTAAAGAATTAACAACCCCCCCAAAAATGAATTAACACCAATCCTTCATAAACTCTTCCAAAAACAAAAGAGGAAAGAACACTTTCTGACTTATTCTGAGGTCAGTATTACCCTGATATCAAAACCTGAAAAAGATATAACAAAAACAGTATAGATCAATTTCCCTTATGGATAGGCACACACAAACTCTCAAAAAAAAATTCTAGGAAAGAGAATCTAGCAACATATAAAAGGATTATACACTATGGCCAAGAGGAATTTTTCCCAGGAATGCAAGGTTGGTTTAACATCTAAAAACCAATGCCAGTATAACATACCATTTTTTAAAGCATGCCGTTTTTTAATATACTAAAGAACAAAAAATACATGATAACTTCAATAGTTGCAGAAAAGCAACTGACAAAATCCAATGCCCTTCCATGATTAAAAAGAAAAGAAAAACCCACAAAACAACAACAACAATACCAAAATACTCAACCAACTAGGAATACAGGTGTTAGGGACTAAATTGCATTCCCTCACCAAAATTCATATACTGAGGCCCTAACCCCTAACTGTATTTGGAAATAGGACCTTTAAGGAGGCAATTAGGGTTAAATGAAGTCATAAGGATAGGGCCCTAATCTGGTATACCTGGTTCCTATAAGAAAAGAAAGAGATGGGGCTCCTAGGTGGTTTAGTTGGTTAAGCGTCTTCCTTTGGCTCCGGTCATGATCCCAGGGCCCTGGAATTGAGTTCTGCATCAGGCTCCCTGCTCAGTAGGGAGTATGCTTCTGCTTTTCACTCTGCCCTTCCCTCATCTCTGCTTGTGTTCTCTCTCTCTCTCTCTCTCTGTCTCTGTCTCAAATAAATAAATAAATAAAATCTTAAAAAAAAAAAAAAAAAAAGAAAAGGAAGAGACACCTGAGATCAATCTCTTCCTATACACACACAAACACACATACAAAAAAGCCTACACCAGAACATAGCAGAAAGGAACACATCTGTAAGCCAGGAAAAACATGCCTCACCATGGGGCATGTGGGTGGCTCAGTTGGTTCGGTGGCTGGCTCTTGATTTTGGCCCTGGAATGGGGCCCCACATCAGACTCAGGGAGTCTGTTTGAGGATTCTTTCTCTCTCTCTCTCTCCCTCCACCCCTCTCCCCATTTGCATGTTCTCTCTCTCTCTCTAATAAATAAATAAATAATTCTTTTTTAAAAGATGCCTGGGGGGGGGGGCGCCTGGGTGGCTCAGTGGGTTAAGCTGCTGCCTTCGGCTCAGGTCATGATCCCAGGGTCCTGGGATCGAGTCCCACATCAGGCTCTCTGCTCGGCAGGGAGCCTGCTTCTTCCTCTCTCTCTTTCAGCCTGCCTCTCTGCCTACTTGTGATCTCTGTCTGTCAAATAAATAAATAAAATCTTTAAAAAAAAAGGACTGAATATTTCCTCCCTAAAATGAGGAGCTACACAAGTATGTCAACTCTGTCGCTTCCATTCAACATTGTACTGAAGGTTCTAGCCAAGCCAGTTAGGCAAGATTGAAAAACAAAAGCAATCCAGATTGAAAAATAAGTAAAACTATCTCTATTTGTGGATGACATTATCTTGTATATACAAAATCTTAAATATTCCACAAAATATTGGGTAATAAAGGAGCTCAGCAAGGTTGAAGGGTACAAAATTAACATAAAGCTTGCATTTCCAGGATGAATTTTATTTAGTTATAATGTATAGTTCTTTTTATATTAAATTAAAAACTTCTGTGCTTCAAAGGACTATACCACCTAAGTGAAAAGGCAAGCCACAGAATGGAAAGAAATATTGCAAAACATATAGGTGATAAAACACATTATCTAGAATATATAAAGAACATTTGCAACTCAGAAAAAAGACAAATAACTCAGTTCTTAAATGTGCAAAAAATCCAAATAGACATTTCTCCAGAGAAGATATACGAATGGTCAAAAAAGACATGAAAAGATATTGAACATCATCAGTCATTAGGGAAATGCAAACATCAAAACCACAATGAGATACTGCTTCCCACACACCGGGACAGCTAAATCGAAAAGACAGTAACAAGTTTCAATGAGAATATGGAGAACTTAGAACCCTTGTATATTATTGGTTGGAATGTAAAACAGGAACAACTTTGGAAAACAATGTGTCATTTCCTCAAAAAGTTAAATGTAGAGTTACTACATGACCCAGCAATTTCTTTGTTTTTTTAAAGATTTTATTTATTCATTGAGAGAGAGAGACCATGTGCACGTGAGAGAGAAAGAGAGAGAGAGAGTGTGTGCACAAGCCGGGGGGGGGGGGCAGAGGCAGAGGGAGAAAGAGAATCTCAAACAGACTCCAGGTTGAGCGTGGAGCCTGACCCAGGCCTCAACCTCACAGCCCCGAGATCATGACCTGAGCTTAAATCAAGAGTCGGATGCTTACCTGACTGCACTACCCTAGTGCCCCACCATCAATTTCATTCTTAAATTTATACCCCAAATTGTATTTATATCCAAATGTGTAAGTATAAAAACTTGTACTTAAATGTTCATAGTAACATTATTCATAAAAGCCAAAAAGTGGAAACAATCCAAATGTTCATCAAAGGATGAATGGATGAACAAAATGTGGCATATCTCCATGATGGGATATTATTTGGCCACAAAATGTAATGAGGCACTGACATGTAGGATGTATGATAAAACTTGAACATGATGAAACTTGACAACATCATGTAAGTGAAAGTCACTAGACCCACAAGGTCACATATTATATGATTCCATTTATACGAAATGTCCAAAATATGCAAATCCCTGGAGACCAAAAATAGGCTAATAGTTGTTCAGGGGCCAGAAGAAGATGGAGGGAATGCCCGCTGTCGTGCATGGGGCTCCTTTCTGAGTGAAGAAAAAGTTCTCAAGTGGTGATGATTGCACAACTCTGTGAACAGATTACAAACCATTAAATTATACATTTTAAGAGATGAATTTTTAAACTGTATGAATGATAAACTATACGAATTATATCTCTCTAAAGTTGTTACTAAAAAAAAAAACAAATCCATCCAATACAAATGATATAGTTCTATTTGAAACAGACTTGAACTATCACTATGACAAGACAGTTTTAAAACACATTAAGGGGGAGTCTGGGTGGCTTAGTCGGTTAAGCATCTGACTCCTAATTTGGGCTCAGATCTTGATCTCGGGGTTTTGAGATGGAGCTCCACTTTGTGGTCACGCACTGGGCATGGAGCCTGCTTGAGATGTTCTCTTTCCCTCTCCCTCTGTCCCTCCCCTCCCTAAAACAAACAGAACAACAACAACCACAACAACAACACACACACACACACACACACACACATTAAGGAAAATTAAAATATGGACATCACAATAGTATGTAGTTACCGTTTAAAGAAAGTTTTTACCTGTTAGAGATACATTTAAAAAAATATTTATGCTAAAATGATATGGTAGGGGCACTTGGGTGGCTCAGTGGGGTAAGGCCTCTGCCTTCGGCTCAGGTCATGATCCCAGGGTCCTGGGATCAAGCCCCACATCGGGCTCTCTGCTCGGCGGGGATCTGCTTCCTCCTCCCTCTCTTTCTGCCTGCCTCTCTGCCTACTTGTGATCTATATCTGTCAAATAAAAAAAAAAATCTTAAAAAAAATAAAAATAAAATGATATGGTATATGGTATCATCATAAGAAGAAAACAACAGAAAAAAACAAGATAGGAATAACACCGATAATTTTTTTTTAATTTTTTTTTTAAGATTTTATTTATTTATTTGTCAGGGATAGAGGGAGAGAGAGCGAGCACAGGCAGACAGAGAGGCAGGCAGAGGCAGAGGGAGAAGCAGGTTCCCTGCCAAGCAAGGAGCCCGATGTGGGACTCGATCCCAAGACACTGGGATCATGACCTGAGCCGAAGGCAGCTGCTTAACCAACTGAGCCACCCAGGCGTCCCCCGATAATTTTTTTTAAGTGGGTGATGGGTACATGAGTCCATTTTATGATTATTTCTAGTCTAGTGTATGTTTTGAAATTTCCCTTTAAAAATATGAAAATTAATGAATGGAGAGTAAAATAACAAGCAACGGGGGAGAGAGTACTGTTTCCACAGGAGCAACAGTGAGGCATAGAGTTGACTTCAGAATGGGAAAAAATGGCGGCCAGTCAACAGTAGATTGACACGTTCAAATGGGAATAACTATGGCCAAGAATTCTGTCAGCCAAAAATTTTTCAAGATTGAGATGAAATTAAGATAGTTTCTTAAGAAAAAAACTAACCCATGAGGAAGTTTTCACTAAAGGAAATTGTAAAGCTTAAACTAAATGTAGAAAATAACTGATCCCAGAGAAAAGGCCCATGTTACAAAAGGAGTGAAAGAAAGTTAATGTAGATGTGGGGAAATGTAAATGAATGTTGACTGTGAAAAAATAAATCTTCATAAAAAGTATATGTTCTTGTAAACATTCCACCATTTTTAGAAGGTCATTGTTACCACTTGGAGTTTTCAGAATTTTGTTTTTGTGAAGAAAACTATGAATAGCTCTGCACCATATTTTTCATTCCTTTGGAGTAATTCTATCTTGTACATTTCTCAAGGTATATAATTGTGCTCTCCAAGAACACTGAATACTCTGCAGTGGTATTTATAACATTTTTGTGCTAATTCATTCTATTTTGTTTTGTGTGCCAACAGTGGTCTTTAGGGTTTTGTTTTTTTTTTCCTAGTTTTAGAGAGACGTAACACTTAAGCTCTTTTAGTCTGCTTTTGGTATTTAGTTCCTAAATTGCAGAGGAAATTTTATTATTTACTTCATGATCTTGTTACTGAAGCAGGACACCTTGACTCTGTCATTTTGGACATTCCAAGTATTTTCATACACCACTCTTTGTCTTTGTACTAGCCATAGTGCGGACAGTTGTTGAGTTGTTGTGTCATACCGAAACTGACCTATGTATGTGCAGAAATTAGACTGGCCAAGAATCAGATGGTCTAGTAGAATGGAAGAATCCCAAATGATCAAGAGGCTCATAATTGTCTCAGGTTTTCTGAGAAAGAATACAAATTATCCGTCTTTTAGCAAAGTCAAAATGAATATTACTGGTATGAATGACAGAAAATAAAAATGATCTCATCTAAAACTGCATATGGTCAAATTAATGACATGCATTTTATTTAAAAAAAAAATCCGATCTCAGGGGTGCCTGGGTGGCTTAGGTGGTTAAGCAAATAACTCTTGATTTCGGCTCAGGTCATGGTCTTGGGGTTGTGAGATCGAGCCCTTGCTTCAGGCTCTGTGCTCAGCTCAAAGTCAGCTGGGAGCTCGCTCTCCCTCACCCTGTGCCCCTCCAGTCCACGCTCTCCTTCTCCCTCTCAGATAAATGAATCAATCATGGTCAGGCTGTACCATAACACATTTGTTTACACCACTGAGGTGTACTTATGTGTGGCCAAGTTCCCACCAATAAAATAGCACTACATGGTACAACACAGTGTGTGTTTAAGTTTTTTTTTTTTAAGATTTTATTTATTTATTTATTTATTTGGCCGAGAGAGACAGGGAGAGAAGGTGCAGAAGCAGGGGGAGAGGGAGAGGGGGAAGCAGGCTTCCCGCAGAGCAGAGAGCCCGGTGCGGGGCTCGATCCCAGGGTGCTGGGTCATGACCTGAGCCGAGGGCAGAGGCTTAACCCACTGAGCCCCCCAGGCGCCCCTGACCTCCCTCTTATTTGCTGGGAGAGAAAATTATTAAATATCCCATCGGGCAGGCTTTGTCGACATGAGCGACGCGCGGTCAAGCCGCAGAAGGGTCTCCGGAGTCCGGGCGCGAGGCCGGGGCGTCCCGGGTCCACCTGCACGCCTTCGCCGAGCTCCGCGTTTACACGCAGCGGAGAAGGGCGGTTCGCGGGCCCGCGTAGACAGCGACACGCAGGTGCGAATCCGAGGAAGCGGGACGGCGCGGCCGCACGTCCGAAGTCGCCTGACGTCGGCGGAAAGAAGGAGCCGTAACGTACTTGGAAGAAAGAACGGGGAATCCCAGGCACGGGCGCAGGCGCGGGAGGGAGCCCCGACGCCACCGGTCCGGGTCCGCGGCGCGATGCGGGGCGCGGGGACGCTGCGGGGTGCGGCGCGTGCGGGCTGTGCGGTTCGTCAGCACGTGAGCCGCCGGGCCGGTGGCGAAGGGGCCGCAGCGCGACACCGGGGACGGGGACGCGGACGGGGACGGGGACGGGGACGCGGACGGGGACGCGGACGGGGACGCGGACGGGGACGCGGACGGGGCTCGCCGTCCAAAGCGACAAAAGGTGACGGGAATCGGTCCGGACGAACCCAGGACAAAACGCCAGGAGGAGATACTAGTCGTGATCATGGAACGAAGCAGAATCCAACGCAGATTCACAGAAATTAAGCCGGAGTCACTAAGGGACTAAATTAAAAGAAAGTAACAGCCATAAAGAGATCCAAGGGGCGCCTGGGTGGCTCAGTGGGTTAAAGCCGCTGCCTTCGGCTCGGGTCATGATCTCAGGGTCCTGGGATCGAGCCCCGCATCGGGCTCTCTGCTCAGCGGGGAGCCTGTTTCCCTCTCTCTCTCTGCCTGTCTCTCTGCCTACTTGTGATCTCTGTCAAATAAATACATAAAATCTTTTAAAAAATACCGTATTGGAGCGCCTGAATTGTTCGATCAGTTAAGTGTCCGACTCTTGATCTCAGCTCAGGTGTTGCTTTCAGGGTCATGAGTTCAAGCCCTGCTTTGGGCTTCATGCTGGGTACGCAACCTGTTTAAAACAAGGAAGGAAGGAAGGAAATTAATAAATAAATACTAAATGTACATATAGATTTCAGCTGTAGCCTAACTTTAGAAATATTATAATGTGCTAGAAAAGACAACATCTCATGTGTCTCTGGTTCTTAGAGACTGTCTTTTCAGGCAGCTGTTCCCTTTGCAAACTGCAGTTACTTCTGCATCCTCCATCCGGGAGGAGCAGCACATCAATGACTCCACCGTCCCCTCCTCCAGACTTTCTTTTGCTTTTCAAAGCTCTTGGGTAATATATTTTGGGGGACAGGAACAATGGTAAATATAGGTGCCCGTTAATGCCTTTAAGTCTCGCACTAACCCGAATGAGAGAAATGCGGCTTCGAGCGTGCAAAGTAACATGCTCAGTGCGAGCTGACCCACTTTTCAGCGAGGACAACAATTCGCCCAGTGCCTCCTTCTATCATAGGCAGGATCTCGAACACGAATGTGTAGAAACCTGTACCGTTTCACACGGGCGACACTGCAGAAGTGCTTGTCCTAGCTTGGATCTTCATGGAAAAGTTGATCCAGATCATCTATACACCAGTCTATACCCCTTCAGTGGATCAAGCCAGGAAGAAATGATTTATAATATCTCAATCTTGTGCTTTTTTCTCTCCTGAACAGTGCTAGAAAGAGCATCACTGTTTCTGCAGGCTTTGAACTTGAGAAAATAATAAACTGGCTGGAACTGACAAAGTGAAAACACACCCGGCTCTGTCAGTCTCGGAGGACAGACCAAGTCAGCGGCAAATGTCACAAGGAATAATGTGAAGGACGCGGTGCTGTGGTAAATCACCCCGCCAGCCCCCATCACTGAGTGACTATGGAGTCTTTGTTGTTGCTGTGGTTGTTTTTATGATTTTATTTATTTATTTTTTAGAGAGAGAGAGAGAGAGCGCTCATGACAGAGAGCACAAGCAGGGGAAGCATCGAGGGAGAAGTAGGTTCCCCGGTGAGCAGAGAGCCCAATGCGGGGCTCGATCCCAGGACCCTGGGACCATGACCGGAGCCGGAGGCAGACGTTCAATCGACTGAGCCACCCAGGCATCCCCAGTTCTTTAAATCATAGACTAGAAACTTTGCTCTTTGAAAATACAGCAAGAAGGAATGCTGCGCTCTTTCTGAGAGAACGTAAGGCACGAAGAAACGATCTGGATGTCCAGTCCAGGGGCAACACCTCAGAGAAGAGGTTTCCAGAGACAGCGCTCCACACGGGCACTTTCACTTGGCAGTTTCCAAGGAGACAGGGGCCTGTTCCGTTTTGGGTCCAACACTCACCTCGCCCCCTTCATCCATGATCCTGCTTTGCTTTGGTGCTATCGAAACCCTGCTTCGTTTACATTTTACCTAAATGTCACCCTCCCCCCAACCCTGTAACTCAACTTTTCCTTGGCTTAGTGAGACACCCCATACTTCCTCCATGGGAGTCTCTCTGTGAGTACACCCAACCTGGTCTGACTACGGGTTTGTCCCAGGTGGTCGTTGGCTGATTGGGCCAGAACAATTACACCAAGGAGAGCCAAGGCCCTCCCTGCTATGAACTTGGATGTCCGTTCAGTCAGAAGGTACACATCTGAGACCATCTGAGCTTCCCCTTTGAGACCTCTCTCTCCTTGATTGCTTTGATTTTATGCTCTACCTGGAGGACGTCCTTTATCTCTTGGGCTCTTCAGAGTCCTGCTGACTTCAGGAGTAAGCAGGCAGAGCAACTTTTCCTTGAGGTTGGGGCCCCAAACCGTGATATTTTTATTTTTGACCCGCTACCAGCCAACTTCTAATGGGGGCTTGCTAATGAATTTGCTCTGCTGGCTGACGTAACTTCACACACAACATCTTGGAGCGGCTACTCTGAAGAGTTTTGACTTCAATAAGATTGTCCATTTTGGAGATGCCTTAGAATGAAAAAACGGAGGGGGGGGGGCTTCTTTTGAGGACATTCTCTCTCCATCAGTCCACAAGAGACTTCATTTAGTTTAATGGAAGACTCCGCACCTCCTCAAACATCCTTCTTTTCCATTCTTACAAGACGAATAAATATCAGCTGTCTCATGCCTTTGACTTGATAAAACTGCCAAGAGCCCAAGTTACTGTTTAAAGCAGGGTATCCACTGTGTGTGCGTCTGTGAGTGTGTGTGTGTGTGTGTGTGTGTGTGTGTCTGTGTGTGTGCTGAAATGCGTTTTTCTAACTCTAACATTTTTCCCTCACCTAGCAGCAGAAAGATTATTAGTTTTTCTCCGATGATAATTTTTTATATTTGTCTAAAGCTGGGTCCCACTCACCTTTATTCCCTCTGTCCTCTCCCTCTTGCCCTCACTGGAGAAATTAAAGGTGAATTGACTAGGAAAAATCATTTTGTTGCCTTTCGTGCACTGAGGGAAGACCTAGTCCACAGAAACAATCAAACATTTCTAAAAGAAAGATAAAGTAAATTGTTTTATTGTACGAAATTAATGCTAACATTATATTTTAATTTTTATAAGACTAAAATTAAAATTCTCATGCTTTAAACTACCTAAATTTTTTCTCTTGGTGTTATGAGTCAAATAAGTTATCCTTTCCAAAAATTGTTTAAGATTAAAAATATAAAATGGTGCTAATTTTTTTAAAGATTAAAATTTTTTATTTTTTTATTTTAAAGATTTTTATTTATTTGACAGACAGAGATCACAAGTAGGCAGAGAGGCAGGCAGAGAGAGAGGGGAAGCAGGCTCCCCGCAGAGCAGAGCAGGCGCCCCAAAGATTAAAAAAAATTTTTTAGAGTAATCTTTACACTAAACGTAGGGCTCAAACTCACAGATCGAGTCACATGCTCTACCAGCTGAACCAGCCAGACACCCTTGGGGGTTGGTATGTGTGTGTGTATGTGTGTGTGTTTAGGGTTTTTTAATTTATTTTGAGAGAGGGAGAAAGTGGGGGGAGGTGCAGAGGGAGGACATTGTCAAGCAGACTCCCCGCTGAGGGTAGAGCCCCGTGCAGGGCTCCACCTCACGACCCATGAGATCCTGACCTGAGTGGAAACCAAGAGTTGGACACTCAACTGATGAAGCCACCCCGTTGCCACCCCTCCTGTAATTTTAACTGAT
>NC_081557.1:269433952-269469727 GCF_022355385.1 Mustela nigripes | reverse complement strand
GGCTCAGTTGGTTAAGCAGCTGCCTTCGGCTCAGG
This sequence comes from Mustela nigripes, assembly GCF_022355385.1. Taxonomy (NCBI): domain Eukaryota; kingdom Metazoa; phylum Chordata; class Mammalia; order Carnivora; family Mustelidae; genus Mustela; species Mustela nigripes. The sequence goes on along the minus strand of NC_081557.1, from coordinate 269,469,692 downwards.
TCATGATCCCAGCGTCCTGGGATGGAGTCTCACATCGGGCTCCTTGCTCAGCGGGGAGCCTGCTTCTCCCTCTGCCTCTGCCTGCCACTCTGTCTGCCTGTGCTCGCTCTCTCCCCTTCTCTCTCTCTGATAAATAAATAAAATCTTTAAAAAAAAAACATTTAAAATCCTTTTTAGGAAAAAGGCACTTGAAGAGAACTTAAAAAGGTAACCAACACTTCGGGGTCAATAGTAGAAAGAAGGAAAGGGTGCCTGGGTGGCTCAGTGGGTTAAGCCTCTGCCTTCGGCTCAGGTCATGATCTCAGGGTCCTGGGATCGAGTCCCGCATCGGGCTCTCTGCTCGGCAGGGAGCCTGCTTCCTCCTCTCTCTCTCTCTCTGCCTGGCTCTCTGCCTACTTGTGATTTCTCTCTGTCAAATAAATAAATAAAATCTTTAAAAAAAAATAGTAGAAAGAAGGTTGGTTTAGAACTTTATCCTGAAAAACTATGCCCCCAAAATGGAAAAGATGGGACTTTAAAATTGAGGTAAAATTGATAGATGACATTATATTTGCTTCAGGTGTACAACATAATGACTTGACATTTGTATACACTATGAAACGTTTATCACAATAAGTCTGATTACTACCCATTACCATAGTTATAATTTTTTTTACTGTCATAAAAACTTTTAAGATTTACTCCTTGGCAACTCTCAGTATATGTGCTGCTGAAGTGAGCACAGTCCTTGGCAACTTTCAAATAAGCACTATAAAATTATTGACCGTAGTCACATGCTGTACGTTACATCCCCCTGACTTATTGATTTTATAACTAGAAATTTCTACCTCTTAACACCTTTCACTTATTTCACACACCTCTTAACTGCCCTCCATTTCAGCAACCACTGTCCTGTTCTCTGTATCCATGAGTTTTGTTTGTTTGATCGGTTTTTAGATTCCACATATGAATGAGGTCATGTATTATTTCTCTTTCTCTGTCTGGCTTATTTCACTGAGCATACAACTCTCACGGGCCAGCCATGTTGTCCCCAGTCACAAGATTTCATTCTTTTTATGGCTGAGTAGGACTCAGTTGGACTCCATTGTGTTTGCATATGTGTGAGTACCACAATTTCTTTATCCGCGCATCCATTACTGAACACTTAGTTGTCTCTAAATCTTGACCAACATAAATGATGCTACAATGAACACAGGGTGCATATAGCATTTCAAATCGTGCTTTCATTTCTTTGGATAAATATCCAGAAGTAGAATTGCTAGAGCATATGGTAGTTCTGTTTTTTGATTTTATGACAGACCTCCATATTTTTCCCATAGTAGCTGTGGCAACTTACATTCACATCAACAATGCACAAGTGTTCCCTTCTCTCTACATTCTCACCAACACTTATTTTTTGTTTTTTTTCTCTTTTCAAAAGCTTTTTTTTTTTATCTTTAAGTAAGCTCTATGCCCAATGTGGGGCTTGAATTCATGACCTGGAGATCAAGTCACATGTTCCGCTGACTCAGCCAGCCAGGTGCCCCAATTTCTTTTTGAATTACTGTTTCTCTAACAACTTTTCTTAAACTTTATTATTTTTTGAGAGACTTTGTAAAATTTTTTAAAAAGATTTTATTTATTTATTTATTTGAGAGAGAGTGCACGTGTGTGTGCACACACACAAGGAGGACAGAAAGAGAGGGAGAAGCAGGCTCCCCACTGAGCAGGGAGCCCGAAGCAGGACTCGATTGCAGGACCCTGTGATCATGACCTGAGTCGAAGGCGGCCGCTTAACCATATGAGCCACCCAGGTGTCCCATGTTTCTTAAATTTTTTTTTTTTTAATTTTTTTTTTTAAGATTTTTTATTTATTTATTTGACAGAGAGAGATGACAAGCAGGCAGAGAGGCAGGCAGAGAGAGGGGAGGAAGCAGGCTCCCTGCTGAGCAGAGAGCCCGATGCGGGGCTCGATCCCAGGACCCTGGGATCATGACCTGAGCCGAAGGCAGCGGCTTAACTCACTGAGCCACCCAGGCGCCCCTGTTTCTTAAATTTTATTTGTTTGTTTGTTTGTTTGTTTTTAAAGCAATCTCCACACCTAACATAGGGCTTGAACTCATGACCTGGAGATCAAGAGTCACATGCTCTACTGACTAAGCCAGCCAGGTGCCCCTCTTGTCTTTTAGATTATAGTCATTCTAACAGGTGTGAGGTGATATCTTGTGATTTTGATTTGCATTCTCTGACGATTAGTGACCCTGAACATCTTTTCTTTTCGCTTTTCTTTTCTTTTCTCTTCTTTTCCTTCTCTTTTCTTTTCCGTTTTTAAGTTGACTTCATGTCCAATGTGGGGCTTAAACTCACGACCCTTGAGTTCTAGAGTCCTGTGCTCTACTTACAAGCAGGGCAAGCACCCTGTTTTTTCTTTTTCATTTTTTAAAAGTGATGCTGAACATCTTTTCATATGCCTATTGGCCATCTATGTGTCTTCCTTGGCAAATGGCTATTCAGATCCTCTGTACATTTTAATAGATAATTAGTTTTTTAAAAGATTTTATGTATTTATTTGAGAAAGAGAGAGAGAGCGAGAGAGAGAGCACAAGCAGAGTGAGCGGCAAAGGGAGAGGGAGAAGCAGGCCTCCTGCTGAGCAGGGAGCCTGATATGGGGCTCAGTCCCAGGGCCCTGGGATCGTGACCTGAGCTGAAGGCAGACGTTTAACTGACTGAGCCACCCAGGCGCCCCCAGATCCTCTGCACATCTCAAAATCAGACTGTTAGTTTTTTTCTTTTTAAGATTTTATTTATTTATTTGACAGACAGAGATCACAGGTAGGCAGAGAGGCAGGCAGAGAGAGAGGAAGGGAAGCAGGCTCCTTGATGAGCAGAGAGCCCGATGCGGGGCTCGATCCCAGGACCCCAGGATCATTACCTGAGCGGAAAGCAGAGGCTTCAACCCACTGAGCCATCCAGGCGTCCCTGTTAGTTTTTGTTGCTATTGAATTGTATGACTTCTGTATTTTGTGTATTAACCCCTCATCAGATGCCTGATTTGCAAATATTTTCTCCCATTCGGCATGCCACCTCTTCATTTTGCTAACGGTTTCCTTTGCTGCATGGAAGCCTTTCAGTTTGATGTAGTTCCACCTTTTTGTTTTTTCTTCGTTGCCTTTGATTTTGGTGTGAGACGCAATGATTATTGCCAAGACCAATGCCAAAGAGTTTACTATGTTTTCTTTTTTTCTAGAAGTTTTATGGTTTTAGGTCTTATGTTCATGCTTTTAATCCAATTTGAGTTAATTTTTGTGTAGGATGTAAGACATTAGCCTAGTATAATTGTTCATAGTAGTTTTTTTGTGAACCTTTGTATTTGTTTTGTTTCCGTTTTAATTGCTTTCACATAGTTTTTGGTTTCTCCTTTGATTTCTACACTGACCCATTGGTTGTTCAGCAGCATGGTTTTTGTTTGTTTGTTTGTTTAAGATTTTACTTTTTCAGTGTTCCAAGATTCACTGTTTATGCACCACTCCCAGTGCTCCGTGCAGTGCGTGCCCTCCTTAGTACCCGCCACAGGCTTACCCATCCCCCACCCAAGTAGCATTTTGTTTAATCTTCACCCATTTGAGATATTTTCAGTAATTCTCTTGTAATTGATTTCAAGTTTCGTATCACTGTGGTTGGAATAGATGTTTGATATGATTTAAAATTTTTTCAATTCATTGAGACTTGCATTGCAAGTTAACATATCTATCCTGAAGAATGTTTCATTCTGCATCTGAGAAGAATGTGTATTCTACTGCTTTTGGATGGAATGTTCTGTATATATCTATTAAGTCTGTCTGGTTTAATGTGTCTTTTTTTGGTTGTTGTTTTATTTATTTATTTGAGAGAGGATTTTGTTCTTTTTAATGTAATATTCCATTGTTTACATATATATATATATATATATTCCACATACTCTCAGTTTTCTATTATGTATGCGATTATTCTTATTTTAAAAAGAAGTAATTTTAAAAGAAGTATTACCTTTTCAATTAGAAAGTTGAAGAGAGTATGAGTCAAACTCATTTAATTTAAATTACTTTCTCTAAGTCTGTCTTGTTAAGCCAGTAGTTGGGAGTCACCCAACAAGAAAATGAGAGTCAGTTGGTGGGGACAAGTTCTGGACTGTGGAGGACGGGCTGGAGCAAGGTGGGGCTGTGGGAATCTGTTTTCATAAAGGGGACTCTAGGCTGTGGAAAGTAGAAGATGTTAAGAGAAATAAAAGATGGGAAACTTAACTTTTCCCAGGCAAATGAATCAGGAAAAAATGCCCTGACAGAGCACAGAGCAAGAGAACGAGACGGTCGTCTGGGCCGCCTGGGCTCGGTGCGCGGGACAGCGTCCCCGGCCGTTCCTCTGCCTGCGCTCACCAGGGCCGGCTCCGTCTCCCTTTGTGAGGTGAAGAGGGAGACTCCGGGCTGGGAATGACAGCGGATCATCTCACCTTTCAGAAGTCAAATGTCCACTTTTTTTTTTTTTTTAATTTATTAGACAGGCAGAGATCACAAGCAGGCAGAGAGGCAGAGGTGGGGGGGGGGGGAAGCAGGCTCCCCGCCGAGCGGAGAGCCCGATGCGGGACTCGACCCCAGGACCCTGAGATCATGACCTGAGCCGAAGGCAGAGGCTTCACCCACTGAGCCACTCAGGTGCCCCAAATGTCCACTTTGTTTTTAAAGTCGACTCCGGGCGGGGCTCGAATGCGCAGCCCCACGATGGAGGGTCGCGGCCGCCCTGGCCGAGCAGCCGGGAGCCGCCCGGTTTCCGCGGTTGGTGGTGGAGAGGGACGCGCTGGGTCCCCGCAGCCTCGGAGGCCCCTGACGCACAGCCCTTTCTTCTGAAGGAGGACGTGCGGCCTCCGGGAGTGGGTGGCGTGGGGACAAAGGGCCGAAGCGCGCAGACGGGTCGGTCCCGGCCTCGGCCTCGCGCGGGTGCGACCCCGGCCGGCAGCGGCTGGACGCGGCCCTCCGAGGAACGTGATCCCGTGACGGAGACGCGAGGCCGGGTCTGTCGGGGGTTCAGGAGGCGGCTTCACCGTGCTCGCGTCTCGAGAGGAGACCTCGGGACAGGAACGCAGCATCCGGGCCGGGGCCCCCCAGACGCGCCCCTTCGGCACGTGCTTTGCCGCCGAGCGCCGTCGAGGCCGCCGGGAGCGCTTCCCCCGCCGTCTGCGGCCTACGGTGACCGCGCGGCCGCCCGGGCCGACCTCACCGTTCCTGGCTGTCGGGTCGGGAACCAGCCTCCGCGCCTCGGGGTCGGAGCGCGACGCGAAGACGGAGCCGGGGACAGAACGGAGCCGCAGCTGTCCTGCTTTCGAGCTGAAGCCTTCGAGCCCTGCGGGGCCGCCGGGGCAGGGCGGAGGGGCCGCGCTCCAGCGACACGCGGATCCGGGCTGCTCCGGAGGGCGCGGGCTGCTCCGGAGGGCGCGGGCTCCCGAAACCAGGGGCCGAGAAGCGAGGAGCCGAGGCTTGTGGAAGAAGCTTACATTAAAACTCAGCTTTGCGGAAGCATCAGTGCAACCACTTCGATTAAAAAATATCCATCTATTTTATCTACTTATCGGACAGGGAGGGAACACAAGCAGGGAGAGCGGGCGACGGGGAAGCAGGCTCCCCACGGAGCAGGGAGGCCGATGCGGGGCTCCATCCCAGGACCCGGGATCATGACCCGAGCGGAAGGCAGAGGCTGCATGACTGAGTCCCCAGGCGCCCCTGACTTTTGTTCTTTGTGCTTTTAGCCAGTTTGGGCTGAGTTCTTCCCGCTCGTCCCGGCTCCAGGGGAGGACCCTGGGCACAGAGCAGCCTTCACGGCCGGAAACGACCCGCAGGCGGCGAGGACTGCCGCCCCCCCCACCCGAGACCCCCGCCTGCCTGGTCGGCCCCAAGGCCTTCAGTGCCCGCTGGCCCGTGCGCTCCCGTGGTGCACACTTGGTCCACATGCGTCCAGCCGTTTGCAGACCGTCTCCAAGACGCTGGGTCCCGTCTTCCGGGCGTGGCCGCGCGGAAATCCAGTCCCTCCTGCATTCCCCATCTCTGGATCTCGGATTGTCCGTGGCGAGCGGCCGGACGCAGTCTGCTGCGACCCCCGAGCCCGGTGCTGCCCGGGCCCCGCGACAGCAGGACCGCTCGCGGGCACCGGGGGCACCTGAGAGGTCACCGGGAACCCCCCCCCCACGGAAGCGCCGCGAACGCGAGTGAAGGAGAAGACGCGGTTCTCCTTCCGGGCCGCGTGGACCGCGTCGAGCACCGCTTCCCGCCGGGGGCGCCGGGGGCGGGGGAGGAAGACCACCGCGGGGCCCTCCGCTTCCACGCGCGCGGGGCTCCCTGGGGGTCCACAGAAGCCGAATGACCGCAGAGAAGACGGTTAACGTGGCTCATCACCAGCAGCCGCAACTGGGAGCCGCGGTGACCTGCGCGCACGTTCGTCAGAGCGGCCGGCGCGGCGCGGGGTCGGCAGGTGCGGGGGCCGCGGCAGGTGCGGGGCCGTGGCAGGTGCGGGGCCAGCAGGTGCGGGGCCGCGGCAGGTGCGGGGCCAGCAGGTGCGGGCGGAGACGCGGGCGGGAGAACGGGCGGCGGTTCTCGCATCCAGCAGCTACGCGGGCCCCAGTTCTAAAACAATGAACCTGTACGGCCGCACGGAAACGGGCACACGGGGGTCCGCAGCGACGCGGGACGGCTCCGACCCGGGGCGGCTCAGCGCCCTTCGCGGGCGGCGGTCACACGGCGCGTCCAGCCGCGGCCGGTCCTCGGCGATTACGGGAACCGAGTCCCGACGCACTCGGCGATTCCCAGAGAAAGCTTCGGAGCGGAGAGCAGTGAGCCCCGAGCTCCCAGGCCGTGGAGTTCACGGACGGCCTCCTCTGAAGTGACCTGTCGAGGACAGCAGCGGCGCGGTCCAGGGTCGGGCATGGAGCGGAGCCGCTTCTGAAGCGAAGTTCGACGTCCTGGCCCGGAGCTGTTCGGGGTCTTGACTGTGGTGGTGGGTACGCGACCCGCCACACGCGACAAAACGGCAGAACACACAGCGACTGAAACTGGGACCGGGAACAAGACCTTCGGGTTGTATTGACGCCACTTGACCGGCGGAGATTGATGCTGCAAAACGTTTCCACGGCGGGGAACTGCGCAAAATGTACTGGACATTTCTCTGTGTTATTCCTTACAACTGCGTTTGAATCTCTCATTATCTCAGTGAAAAATTCAAATAAAGAAAAAAGAACTTGGTGGAGTTGTTACCACAATTCTCCGGGTACAAGCTTATTGAAATAGGTTATTAAACTAAAAAAAGGGCACCTGGGTGGCTCAGTTGGTTAAGCATACGACTCTTGATCTCAGCTCGTGTTTTTTTTTTTTTTTTTTTTTTTAAAATTTTTTTTTTTTTAGAGCACAAGCAGGCAGAGCAGCAGGCAGAGAGAGAGAGGAGGAAGCAGGCTCCTCGCTGAGCAGACAGCCCGATGCGGGGCTCGATCCCAGGACCCTGAGATCATGACCCGAGCCGAAGGCAGAGGCTTTCACCCACTGAACCACCCAGGCACCCCTCAACTTTTAATTCTTTATGTGATATTAGACATTCAATCATCTGAGCTCAGAGCTCTGATTAAGGGAATCAACACAACATCCTAGAACATCATCTGCCACAGAGATTGAGAAGTCACTGAAGAAAAGTTTCCCAGTATAAGTAAAGAAAAATCAAGACTGAAAAATGTGTAAGGATGTAATTCTTAAAAATTAAAACCAATATTTCCTTACTGATCAATTTAGATGTTTGCTTCTAGAGGCTAACAGCCTGGCAGTTAGTAGACCACTGTGATATTCTGATTATATACTGTACTAAGACAGTTATAAACCACATTTTTTTTTTGAAGTCACCAAAATGACATAGTGTTGGAAGTTATGAGTAGACCTCATCTATAGATGAGGTCACTCAGAGTTTGTGGTAAGAAGAAAACCAAGGACACCAAGGACAAAATCTTGGAGAATAATACAATTTAAACAGATGGTAGATGATGGTAGACGAGAAAATCCCCCCCTTTTTTTTAAGAGAGTGGGGGAAGGGCCGAGGGAGAGGAGATAGCATCTCTAGCCTCACTCATCTCAGAGCCTGACTAGAGGCTTGATCTCAGAGCCCTGAGATCATAACCTGAACCAAAATCAAGAATCAGATGCTTAACCAACTGAGCCAGCCAGGTCCCCCAGATCAGAAGATCTTTTTTTTTTTTTAATTTTTTTAAAGATTTTATTTATTTATTTGACAGAGAGAGATCACAAGTAGGCAGAGAGGCAGGCAGAGAGAGAGGGGGAAGCAGGTTCCCCGTTGAGCAGAGAGCCCGATGCGGGACTCGATCCCAGGACCCTGAGATCATGACCTGAGCCGAAGGCAGCGGCTTAACCCACTGAGCCACCCAGGCGCCCAGATCAGAAGATCTTAATGGTAGAATTCAAGAACAGTGGTATCACTCTAAAGTTTATGTTTCCGGGGTACCTGCGTGGCTCAGTTGTTTAAGCAGCTGCCTTTAGCTCAGGTCATGATCTCAGGATCTTGGGATGGAGCCCCCCGTTAGGCTCCCTGCTCAGTGGAGAGCCTGTTGCTCCCTCTGTCCATGCCCCCTTGCAACTCATGTGTACTCTTTGTCAAATAAATTTTAAAAATTAGAGTATGCTTCTATTTTTGGAGAGTGGGAGTAGGTTAGGAGAGAAGAGTACTTCCTCTCTTTTTCGTTTAAGTAGTCTCCACTCCCAAATGGGATTCCAGCTCAAGACCTTGAGAGATCAACAGCTGCTTTCTCTACCAGCTGAGCCAGCCAGGTGCCCCAAGGACTATTTTTTTACTCCATAAATTTCTGTTTGTCCAGATGGTTAGTAAAACTGCCTCTATATATCATTTGTGTACTTTAATATTACTTTAAGGTAAAAATAAGAATATAGGACAAAATGAAATTGAAACTTCACAAGGGGTACAGAGTGTAAGGATATGGTTCTTAGACCCTGAGAGATTGTTAAGCTATGAGAGGACTCTGTGCTAGGCCTGCCAGGGTGCTTGCCACACGAGAGCCCGCAATGAACTGTAAGCTGAATTGTGTTTGGCAACTTCCTAAAAGGGCGGAGGCAACCTTGGTCCCTTCTATGGCCCACATGGACGCTATCTTCCTGGAGTATCTTGCTGAAAAATTATGTATGGTCCGGAGTCTCACCAAACTTGACGGGCACGGTCTGCTTTTACTGATTTGTGGAGATCATCCATTACTTGCCGAAGAGACCTAGGATGTATGTTTTGAAGTGCTGGGCCAAAAGATGAAGTACTTAGGAATACAAATAGCGTTTTCACTAGTGTTTTCAATATAAGGTTGTCAGTGGGAAAGAAGAAGAGTGATACGGTATGCAGATGCTTAGGTGCATAGAATTAATCGTATCTTTGGATAATGCAAATTGGTATCTAGGCCGAGGTAGAGCATATCTCTAAAGGACTAGAGGGACACAAATTTTCCCAGAAATATGCCAAACTGCTCAAGAGGGCTGAAAGTGAAATATTGAAGGACATGGGTGAAAGCCCAGATAATGCTAATTCTGTCTATGATGAACGGCACCAGATTAATATTGAATAACAAAACAGAAATCCAAAGTTTTCCAGTTACCGAAACGAGATGAATGTAGATGACATCACTCTATCCTCTTCTTGGCTACTTTTTGCAAATCACTCTGCAATGGCTTAGCTGATTTGGTGGTTTCAGGTTCAAGGTCTTTTATAGTCAAGGAGGCAAAGCTCAGAAGACAGAGATGGGAATGAAGGGGGCTGGCAAGCTTCCCAAAAAAGGGTCCACAGGGTGGCAGTGCTTAAGTAAGATCACCAAAGACACCTGTTCTCAGGTTCTACATATAGATCATGCCACTGGTGCTATCAAACACACAAGATGCCCCTGCAAAACCCCAAATACCAATTTATTAATGTAAAATCTGGGGGACATGGGAAAGTTTCCTTTCTAGTGGCCTCAACAGTTATAACTGCCATGAAAGAGAACACCTTCTTCATATAACTATCCTTGGTTAAGTAGGAGGCTGAATTATTAATCAAAGGGTGATTGATCCAGAATGGGTCCAAGAAAAAGGTAAACATTAATCTTGACAGATGCAGAAAGTAATAAAAGTCTGATTAACTATTTGCAACCCTACAGAAAAGAACGTCTCATGTGATAAAAATAACTATATTTATGAAGTTAGGAATTTCTTTTTGGAATTTCAGACTGGAAGACACTAGATAATCACCGCCGTGTTATTTTCATGGTATATCTGGTCAGCCATTACAAGTTTAGCTCTGAAGATTAGGCAAAGTAGGAAATGTTATGGCATAATAGCTGATGAAAGTAGGAAATGCAATTGTATATTATACTCCAATTTCATTGTTTAAAAACAAACAACATAAGGAGGAAAACTGACATAAACATATTAAAATACTCACAGTGGTTGTATTAGGAAGGTAGTCTTTTTTTTCTTTTTAAGATTTTATTTATTTGTCAGAGGGAGAGCACAAGCTGGGGAGTGGCAGGCAGAGGCAGAGGGAGAAGCAGACACCACACAGGTGTCCCAAGACTGTAGTCTTAATGAATAATTGGTCCTTATTTTCATTGCTTTTCAAATTGAATGAGTTACCATCTGCATCTTCCTAGGACCATGTGGTCTCTGGTCCCTGGTTCTTTCTGCACATCTGCTTCATTCTCTGTCTCCCCCTTCACACCCAAGCCCATGTTCTCATCTTCTCTGATCTACATGGTGCAAAAAGGCTGCTCCGTCCTTTAACCAAATTTCCCCCTAGCTCCGACCGTCTGGCCAACCTCTTAGAGACCCAGTATCCCAATTTCCATTCCCAGGAGAGAAAGTCTAATTGATCAGTTTGGGTCATGTGTCCACCCTGGACTTGGCTATGGCAATGGAGGGGGGGTCATGTGATGTAAATTTGGCTGCAAAGGGGTCACCCTTGGTAGTGGGGGTAGTTCAGAGAAGGGGGTTGTGTCTTGGCAGACAACTTGAAAGGTATTTATTATTTGGGTTTCCCGTAAGTCCTCAGGGTGAAGGTAGGAAAACAGAAGTTGGTTGAATAGATAGATTCCCAGCCAACAGGAGTTGGTTGGAAGAAGATAGATTGCAACTGGTTAAATGGCGACGCCCACAAATGATAAATCAGTGACATCCTGCCAGAAGTTTCTGGAGAGAGTGGCTTTCAGATCTTATAAGTAGATCTCCAGCATTATCCAGTGAGTGTTTGTGGGGGCTCTGTCCTAATCAACACTTTTTATTAAAGTCTTGGATTCTCTGGGCCTAGTGTATTTGTGCTTCCACTTTCTCTCATAACCTAAGTCTTCTCTATCTCCACTTCTGTCCACACTGTCAGCTGAGGACAGACATCTTAACTGACTGAGGGAAAAAAGAAAGATTTAGAACTAATTATCTATTTATCACCAAACCTATCTACTGACCTATAACTGACTCATATGATCTTTTTTCCCTCTTTTTAATTTTTTTTTAAAAAGATTCTATTTATTTATTAGAGAGAGAGAGAACATGGCGGGGGGGGGGTTGGAGAGGAAAAAGCAGACTCCCCGCTGAGCAGGGAGCCTGATGCGGGGCTCGATCTCAAACCCCAGAATCATAATCCAAGCTAAAGGCAGACGCTCAACCGACTGAGCCACCCAGGCACCCCCCCTTCTTTCCCTCTTATACAACAGATGAACTCTCTCTACTACTATTGTGTACTGGATCCCATTTCCTCAAGAACTTGCCTTCTGATGATACAAGGAAAGGGAAGGACATTCTATGCTCATGGATTGGGAGAACAAATATTGTCAAAAAGTCTATATTACCCAAACCATTTTACAGATTTAATGCAATCTCTATGAAAGTACCAAAGGACTTTTCATAGAGTTGGAACAAACAATCCTAAAATCTGTATGGAACCACAAAAGACCTCAAATAGCCAAAGCAATCTTGAAAAAGAAAAGCAAAGCTGGAGACACCACAATTTCTGACTTCAAGTTATATTACAAAGCTGTAGTAATCAAAACCATGTGGTGCTGGCACAAAAATAGACATATATAGACCAATGGAACAGAATAGAAAACTTTTGAAAGAAACCCACAATATATGGTCAATTAATCTTTAACAAAGCAGGAAAGAACCACCAATGGGGAAAAGTCTCTTCAAGAAATAGTGCTGGAAAAACTGGTCAGCTACGTTCAAACAAATGAAACTGGACCACTTTATTACAACATACACAAAAATAAATTCAAAATGAATTAAAGACCTAAATGTGAGTCCTGAGACCATAAAAATCCTAGAAGAGAGCATAGGCAGCAATGTCCCTGACATTGGCCATAGCCACATTTTTCTAGATATGGCTCCTGAGGTGAGGGAAATAAAAGCAAAAATAACCTATTGGGACTCCAGCAAATTAAAAGCTTTTTCATAATGAAGAAAACAATCAACACAACTGTAAGATAATCTACCAAATGGGAGAGGGTATTTGCAAATAACATATCCAATGAAGGGTTAGTATCCAAAATATATCAAGAACTGACAGGGGCACCTGGGTGGCTCAGTGGGTTAAGCCGCTGCCTTCAGCTCAGGTCATGATCCCAGGGTCCTGGGATCGAGCCCTGCATCGTGCTCTTTGCTCAGCAGGGAGCCTGCCTCCTCCTCTCTCTCTGCCTGCCGCTCTGCTTACTTGTGATCTCTCTCTGTCAAATAAATAAATAAAATCTTTAAAAAAAAAAAGAAAAAAGAAAAAAGAACGGACACAACTCAATACCAAAAAACCCAAATAGTCCAATTAAAAAGTGGGCCAACGAGGGGCGCCTGGGTGGCTCAGTGGGTTAAGCTGCTGCCTTCGGCTCAGGTCATGATCTCAGGGTCCTGGGATCGAGTCCCGCATCGGGCTCTCTGCTCAGCAGGGAGCCTGCTTTCCTCTCTCTCTCTCTGCCTGCCTCTCCATCTACTTGTGATTTCTCTCTGTAATATAAATAAATAAAATCTTTAAAAAGGAAAAAAAAAGTGGGCCAACGAAATAAACAGACATTTCTCCAAAGAAGATACCCACATGGCCAACAGACACATGAAAAGATGCTCAACATCACTCATCATCAGAGAAATGCAAACCAAAACCACAGTAACTTTCCACCTCACGCCTGTCAGAAGGGGTAAAACCAAAAACACAAAAAACAAGTGATGGTGAGGAGGTGGAGAAAAAGGAATCCCTGTGCACTGCTGGTGGGGATGTAAAGTGGTGCAGCCCCTGTGGGATACAGTATGGAGGTTCCTCAAAAAATTAAAAATAGAACAACTGTATGATCCAATAATTGCACTCCTGGGTATTTGCCCCCCAAATAAAGCACTAATTCAGAGGGATAAATGCACCCCTATGTTTATAGCAGCATTATTCACAATAGACCAGTCATGGAAGTGGCCCAAGTGTTCATTGACAGATGAGTGGATAAAGAAGATGTGGCATATATATATCTATAATATTATTTAGCCATAAAAAGAATGAAATATTGCCACTCACAACAACATGGATGGAGCTAGAGAGTATAATGCTAAGTAAAATAAATCATTCAGAGAAGACAGACACCATATGATTTCACTCATATATGCAATTTAAGAAACAAAATAAAGAAGCAAAGAAAAGAAAGAGAAAGAGAAACCAAGAAACAGACTCTTAACTATAGAGAACAAAGTGATGGTTACCAGAGTGGGGAGAGTGGTGGGGAGATGGGTGAGACTGGTGATGGGGATGAAGGGGAGCACTTGTCCCGATGAGCACTAGGTAAAGTATGGAAATGTTGAATCAGTATACTGCATACCTAACACTAACACAGCACTGTATGTTAACTGTACTGGAATTAAAACAACAACAACAAACTTGTCTTCTGCAATTATTTCCCCAATTCCACCCTACATCACCAGTTTTATCTTTCTACTGGATCATTACCATATATAACCATGATGTATTAGATATATATAGTACTCAAGAAAGAAATCTGCCCCCACACATAGAGGTATATGTCACTTAGTCTACCTGTTGGCCATAAACTATCAGACCAAAAACTCTTCTTAGTCCTCTTGAGCAAATACTGTGTCTACGTTGAGAAATGTAGTAACTTTACAAATAGCTTTCGAAATCTGTTCAGCTATGGTCAGCACAAAAGAATGTTATGCTATGTACTTGTCCATTGGGCTCTTCCAAGATTGGATTATTGAAGAGAATCAGTATTCCTCTGCAAAGCAATGGTTTCAGGAAAGGTCATTACAAGTTCTTCAGGCAAGAGAAGAGACCAATCACCAGATAGTAGATGGACCAGATTCCTATTGCTGCTTAACAAATAGCCACAAATTTAGAGACTGAAAACAACACAAATTTGTTATCTTGCAGTTCTGGAGGTCTCAGTTGGCTAAATGAAGGGGTCAGCAGGGCTCTTTTCCTTCTGGAAATAAGGGAGAATTTCTTTCTGTGCCCTTTCCAGTCTCTAGAGGTCACATGTGTTCCTGGGCATGTGCCTCTTCCACCCCTCCACCCCCATCCCACCCCTTCCTTCACCCCCAAAGCCGTGAAAGTAGCATCTTCAAATCTTTCTGACTTGGACCCTCCTGTCTTGGTCTTATAAAGACCCTTGTGAATACCTCGCACCCTCCTGGATAGTCTTTCTATCTCAAGAACCTTAAACACATCTGCACAATCCCTCTGAGGTAACGCATTCACAGGTTCCTGGGATTCAAATGTGGACATCTTTGGGGGCAATTATCCTGCCTATCACATTAGAGGAACATCATTTTTTACTGGCAGGAAGGCTCTACAAAAATTTTGGGGTCAAGGTCTTCAGCTTCAATGAAGTTTGTCCAAATATCCCCACCTAATTTTCAGTTCCACTCTTCCCTGATGAATACCTTAACTGGAACGTAAGAGAACATGCAAATTAATTCATTCACTTTCATGACCAGATTTTGTTTGTTTCAGAAATGTTGATCCTGTAGCTGTATCATGGATCACTGCCCCCCCCCCCCCGGCAGATAAGAACATTTTTGGTTCCTTATCCAGACTTTGAAGTGGGAATTCCAAACCTTGAGCTTATCATTTTCTTTCTCCAAGTTCTCCAGTGGAATTTGATACAGGCAAACTACTCCACAGTCCCAGTGCCCTTCATTCTCACTATGTTAGCCTCCTGCAGCAATTTCTTGGTCATCTGAGGTGATGGTAAGTTAGCCATTTGCCACTGTCCTGTAAAATGCCAATGTTATTATCACCAGCAACAGGGCCCTTTAAATCTAATGGGGTCAGAGTGTCAATTCTGATACCGAAAGTTCTGCACTTCTTGGAAACCATTTCTTTTTTTCTTTTTAAAAGATTTTATTCATTTATTTGACAGAGAGAGATCACAAGTAGGCAGAGAGGTACACAGAGAGAGGAGGAAGCAGGCTCCCCGCTGAGCAGAGAGCCCGATGCGGGGCTTGATCCCAGGACCCTGAGATCATGACGTGAGCCGAATGAAGAGGCTTAAGCCACTGAGCCACCCAGGTACCCTTGGAAACCATTTCTATTACTAATCACTGAATGTGGTGAGGAAAGCAAAGCTCCTGCAAGCATTCTGGGCACGAAGGGATTTAATGTAGGAATGGAGGGTTAGTTGACTGTAGCAGAAGCTGGAGGCGTGAAGGGCTGGGAGCTGCAGGCAAAGGGTTCGAGAACGTTCACTGGCGTTCCAATGCCTGAAGCATTGGAGCAGATGAAGCAGCCAGATTCATGGAGAAATACAAGATGCCAGAACTTGGAGAGGACTTGGAGAAGGTGCCATTTATGGCCCCCTCAACTGCAAGCAGGATCACACAGAAGTCTGAGAAGTCATTGTGTTTTGCTGCCGTAAGTGCAAAGCCGGGGCTTGTCATGAGATCTGAGAAGCTGGAAACTGCCAGTGTCCTCGGAGTAGAGGAGTCTGTGAAAGCTGCCACAACCTCCTGAGAGCAAAAGCTTCTTTTCTCTGCCTTTCCTGTCTACCCTGAGTACCTCTCTTTGGCCAGCTCTACCATGGAGCCCCAGGTGGCAGGGGATTCTGGGAAATGTTCCTAGCCTCTCTTTTGCAATGCAGACAGTACAAGTGAGTGGTAGTGATGCAAAACTAACAACCAACAATTCAGCATAGGTAGAATATGTGGATCTTGAGAAATAAACCGGCAAAGCTTGTATGGGATGAGGAGAATCAAAGAACCTAGAGCCTCTGCAACAAAGGAAAAGGCTCCAGATAGTCCCCAAACTAGAGATATGTTCTTAAACTTTTTTCTTTTTGAGGTTTTCAATAGTTCTTAGCTGAACCTTAATCTGAAAATTCAAATTTTTCTTTTTTTTTTTTAAAGATTTTTATTTATTTATTTGACAGGCAGAGATTATGTAGACAGAGAAGCAGGCAGAAAGAGAGGAAGGGAAGCAGGCCCCCTGCTGAGCAGAGAGCCCGATGTGGGACTCGATCCCAGGACCCTGAGATCATGACCTGAGCCGAAGGCAGCGGCTTAACCCACTGAGCCACCCAGGCGCCCCCAAATTTTTCTGATTATGTTCTTTTTCAGCAAGTTTTCTCTTGAACAGTAACTTGTACAAACTAAGTAGGACAATTATAAAATTAGCAGCTAAATCAACCTTGAAAGTGTGTTATGAGGCAAAACCCGATACTATTTGGCTTCAGCCTTGGTATTTGGGAAAAAAGAGGTCTGGAGTGTCCAAGATGCCAGAACTCGGTTCAAGTCAAAATATTTATATTATTTATTTTAAAACTGTATTTATCAGGGCACTTGGTGGTCTCAATCAGAAGAGCATGTGACTCTTCATCTCCGGGTTGTGAGTCTGGGCCCCATGTTGGGTGTAGAGATTACAAAAACAATAAACTTAAAAAAATGTTATACTTATTGCAATGCCTGAGGCAGGATTATGCAAGGGCTCTGGACAATCCATAACTACAGCAACTAACCAGAATTTCATCCCAGGGATGCAGAAAAGGGGAGAAAAGGAAGAAAAAAATTGCTGAATTTAATGAAAATGCTGGTCTTGGGGCGCCTGGGTGGCTCAGTGGGTTAAGCCTCTGCCTTCCACTCAGGTCATGATCCCAGGGTCCTGGGACCGAGCCCTCCTGCATCTTGCTCCCTGCTCAGTGGAGGGCCTGCTTCTTCCTCTGCCTGCCGCTTCCCCTGCCTGTGTTCTCTCTCTCTGACAAACACACACATAAAATCTTAAAAAATAAAAGCACAATGCTAACTGCAATTTATAAGGCCCTGGGTGACTTTTGCTGGATACCTCACAGGTTTCACCTATTACACTTTCTCCCCTTCCCTCTATTCAGCTACGCTGGCCTCCGTCTTTCATTGAAAGTGTCAAGGACACTCTGTCTTTGCCTTGTAAATTCTTCCCGGAGCTATGTGGTTTTCTCTCTCAACTCCTTGAGGGTTCTACTCAAAAACTTACCTCCTTGGAGTTTTCTCAAACTACTCTATCTAAAATAGCACATACTCTAGCTCTAGCACCTTACGCATCATTTTTCTTCCAATCACGATGTATTACATATTTGTCTTTTTTTTTTTTTTTTTCTCTTACTAGAACGTCAGCTCCTTGACATCAAAGACTTTGCTATTTTGGTCGGTTATATTCCCAGCACCAGAAATGTACCTGTGTTGGGGCACCTGGGTGGCTCAGTGGGTTAAGCCTCTGCCTTTGGCTTGGGTCATGATCTCAGGGACCTGGGATGCAGCCCCATACCAGACTCTCAGCTCAGCAGGGAGCCTGCTTCCTCCTCTCTCTCTGCCTACTTCTGATCTCTGTCTGTCAAATAAATAAATAAGATCTTAAAAAAGAGAAAAAGAAATGTACCTGTGTCATGTGTTGCATGGTTGAATGTAAATATATCTAACTAGGAATAACAGCACTGTTTATGTTCTAAGAAGCATTTAGATGAATCAAGACATTTTGGAAGTCGTTGTTGGTAATTGATCGGGTATGAGGGGTTTGGGAGGGGGTGATACGAAGGACTCCCTGATTCTTGCCAGGAGCACGTGGGTAAGTGGAGATGTCATTTACTGAGAAGAGGAAGACTAGAGAAGTTGATATGCAGGGAAGGTAGAGTACAGTTTTGGACATCTAGAGGTTGAGATACTCGTAGGATATCCAAGTGCAGACATTACGTAGGCAATCGGATGTATAGGCCTGGAATGAGATGACTGAATATCCTCATCACCGAAATCCTTGAGAAAGGTTTCCTTGGAGTCTAAACTCACCCTATTGACACCATCATGGTTAAGCATGACCCAAGCTTCCACGACAGATTTGCCAAAGTGAAATCTGAAAATTCCCAGTGCTGGGGCCTCTATTTTCTCTAAGCGAAGGGACAGCTTTCCGACAACAGGACTGGTGATAGAGAATGTTCATTGTGTGCAACTGCTTACTTCCCCTAAGATCACAAACTAATTCAACAAAATGCTTGAATTTCACTGAGGGTGTTCTGCAAGTGGTAAGTGGCTGCTCCACATGGTTGTAGAACAGGCACTAGTATGCATACCCTGGGTAAGAAATGGGGTCCTCCTGTTTCTATGGAACGTTTAGTCTCGGTCAGTGAATGGAATGCATGTTCCTCTTCTAAACCTGCGAGCACCCGTCTGCAGAGTGTACTTAGATCAAAACTGTGACTTTTATTTGTGCACATCTTGTTCTAGGTGCAAGTGATTCCAGTTTAAACTTCAAATGAACTCATTTGCTCTTTTACAAGGACTCTTTTTCCCGCAGTTCTTGCTTCACAAAGGCAGAATTCAAGGAGGATCCAGTATTTCAGAGCTTCTCAAATGTGATGGGAACCTGAAGCAATGGGTCTCTGATGTCATGGACACTGAGAGGAAATACTGCTTTCTTAACAATGGTTTGAGCCAGTCTTCAGTGACTTAAACACTACCTTTAAAAAAAAAAAAAAAGATTTTATTTATTTGAGAGCAAGAGAGAGAAAGTGAGAGAGAGAGCACAAGACTAGGGTGAGGGGCAGAGGGAGAAGCTGCCTCCCCGCTGAGCTGGGAGCATGACATGGGACTCGATCCCAGGACTCCCGGGATCATGACCTGAGCCAAAGGCAGATGTCCAACCCACTGAGCTACCCAAGCGCCCTAAACACTATATTCTCATGAATGTGCGGTAATTTTTTTTCCTTTTGAAGGAATTTCATGCGTCAGCAAGTGGTTTTCACACCTGAGATGAGGTGGGATGTTGGGGAGAAGCCTTTTAAGTCCCTGCAAGCACACCTAGTTTGCCTAAGAGGCCCTGAACCTAGCTAGATGAAAATAATGTCGTATTTTGCCATTCAACAATTCGACTATAAATTACTGTGTCTGTTATGTGTGTGTATGTGTGAGGTACAGAGCACACACAGAAGACATTATCTTTGCTCTCAAGGAATTCATGGTCTAGTACAACTGCGCATTTAGAACAGAAGTAAGGGGGCACCTGGGTGGCTCAGTCAGTTAGGTGTCTGACTTTGGCTCAGGTCATGATCTTGGGGTCCTGGGATACAGTCACATCCTGGTTGTGCCCCCCCCCAATAAATAAATAAAAATCTTAAAAAAGACAAGAATAACAGAAGTAAGTGTAAAAGCCTATGAGACTGGCTGATTAAATCTGCCTGGAGAGTCTGGGAAGGCTTCACAGAAGTAGGGACATGTGACTGGGTTTTAAAAGGAGGCACAGAAGTTGACCTGGCAGATGAGGAATGTGAAGGAATGACAGCTGAAGTTGTCAGTTCTAAGAGCAATGCTGGGTGAATGCAGACTAGGAGGACAAAGTAATAAGGCATTACACTCGCTCACGTAGCATGTAGTAGATCATTCCCAGGTTTTTTGGAGTTTCCAATATAAACTCCAAGAAGCCCAGAAGCTACTGGACTACATGTGAATTAAAGTGAACCTTTGGGGAAAGCCCATCACTAAAAGCTGGACATGTCGAAAGCTGTCCTGTTTTTGAACTTTATTTACTGGACAGAGAGCGAGAGGGCACGCGGGAGCACAAGTGGGCCGAGGAGGAGACAGAGGGCGAAGCAGGATCCCCGCCGAGCAGGTTTGATGCCGGGTGGACGCCAGGACCCCGAGACCATGACCTGAGCTAGAGGCAGATGCTTAACCGACCGAGCCACCCAGGCGCCCCTACAGCTGTCCTGAAAGCAAACCAATGCTCCGTGTCTTGAGCGCGAGCGCGCAGCGGCCACGCGAGGGGCAGCAGCAGAGCAGGCGGGTCCCCGGCCTGATGCTGGGCCTCACGACACGGAGAGGGGGACCTGAGCGGAAGCCCCGAGTCCCCCCCGCAGCCGCCGGAGCCGCCGGGCGCCCCGAAGACGGCCCCGACGGGAACGCCGGCTCGAGCCCGCAGCACGTCCTCCGGCCGCCGCGACGGACACTCGCACGTCCCAGCGCTCGGGCCGCTCACGGCCGCGCCCGACTCGGAGCGCCGCAGCGCCCGCAGCTCTCGGGCCTCGCTCTTCTCGACCGACCCGGCTTCCGAAGTCGGGATCTTCTCCGACCCGGGGCTCTGGACACGTCCGACCAACGACACCGTGAACACCTGCTCCTGGCCCGGGGCTCGGCCGTTCCGCACGCGGCCTCGTCCCCGGGGCGCCGCACGTCCGACCGCGGCAGGTCCGCGCCGCCGACCCCGCACCGCAGGCCCCGCCGGAGGCCGCCGTCTCCGGCCGCGACCGAGCGCCCCGCGCCCCGCGCCGGCCGCGAAAGGACCGGAGCCTCGGCGCGACCCCAGCCGCGTCCTCAAAGCAGGGCGGGAGGCGCGGGACCGCCCACGAGTCGGGCCCAGCGACCCGACCTGCACCCGAAGCCCGTCACCGGCCTCTTCCGACGACAACCGCAGGAGAAAAGCGGGCGAGCGGGACTCGCGCCGGGAGGGCCCTCCGCGGCCGCCGGCCGGGGTCGCGCAGCGGGCGACGGCCCCGGGGACACCTCAATGTCACCCGCTCGCGGCGACCCCCGCGGCCGAAGCGGGGGCGGCGGCCCGTGCGCGCGTCCCGCTCGGCTGCCCGGCGTCTGCGGGCGCCGCCCCGGGGAGAGCCGGGGTCACCCGACGCCCCCCCCCCCCCCCCCGGGCGCCCCCCCCCCCCCCCAGCCTGGGCGCGGCGCGAAGCGAGGAGCGGCCGACGGGCGCCCCCCCGCCCCCGCCCCCGCGGCCGGAGCCCCGGGCGCAGCCGCCTTCTGGGAGCCGCTTCCACCGCCCGGGCCGACGCCGCGGAAGGGCGGGGGGCGAAGCAAGGGCCCCTCTAGCTGCGCCTCCCGGCGGCGCTCCTTGTTCTCGATGGTCCCCGCGCGGCCGTCCCCGCCAACGCAACTTCCGCTTCCTTCGAAGGGCCCCGGGCTGCGCGCCGCGGCGCGTGCGGGCAGGGGTGAAAGCGAAGGAGCGGGCGGGACCCGGGAGGAAGAGGAAAGCAGGGGCGGCCGGGGGGCGGGGAGGCGCAGAGGGCGCGCGCCCGCGTCACGTGACCGCGACGCGCCGCTCTTCCGTCGGCCATTTTAGGTGGTCCGCGGCGGCGCCATTAAAGCGAGGAGGAGGCGAGCGCGGCCGCCGTTGCTGCTGATTCTTCCCCGGGGCAGCCGCGGAGGGCGGGCGAGCGCGCCGCGCGAGTGCGGGAGGCGAGGGGCAGGCCAGGGACAGGCACGGGAGCCCTCGCAGCCGCGCGCGCCTTCTCGGTCCTGTCGTGTGCTTCGCGCGGTGGAGCGGGCGCGCGGCGGCGGCGGGGATTACTTTGCTGCTCGTTTCGGTTCGCGGCGGCGCGGGGTCGTCTCGGCGGCGGCGGAGGCGGTCGGCGATGTCGGAGGAGCAGTTCGGCGGGGACGGGGCGGCGGCGGCGGCGGCGGCGGTAGGCGGCTCGGCGGGCGAGCAGGAGGGAGCCATGGTGGCGGCGGCGCAGGGGGCAGCGGCGGCGGCGGGAAGCGGCGCCGGGACCGGGGGTGGCACCGCGGCCGGAGGCACCGAAGGGGGCACCGCCGAGTCGGAGGGGGCGAAGATCGACGCCAGCAAGAACGAGGAGGACGAAGGGTGAGTCCGGGGCGGCCCGCGAGAGTCAGGCCCGACCAGTGCCCCCTCCCCCTCCCCCGCCACTAGGCCCCGGCCCCGCTCCCGCCCGCCGGCCCCGCGCCCGGCCCCCCGCGCCCCGCGCCCCCCCGCGCCCCCCGCGCCCGCCGGCCCGGGCGTCGGTTCCCGCTGCTGGCGCCCCCTCCCCCCGCACACGCGCTTCCCCCCTGCCCGTCCCCACGCTGCCGCCCGGCCCGCCCTGCCCTGCGCCCGCCCTCGGCGCGTCTCCTCCCCCCGGGTTTTCCCGCCCGTCCGGGGCCTTTTTTCTCGCTCCGCGGCCTCGGCCGCCCGCTTCCCGCCGCCGTCCCGGCGTAGGGGGAGACGCGGAGGGTCTGTGCGGGGACGGCGGGGCTCGCTCGGGGCGCGCGCGGGCGTCCGGAGACGGTGCGTCTGTCCGTGAGCGGCAGCTTCGGGGCCCCGCCGCCCGCCGCCCCCGCCGCCGCCCCCTCGGCCGCCCCGTCGGCCGCCCCGGCTTCAGGCCGCCCGCGCCCGTGTTCCCGGCCGGCCCGGCGCGTCGCGGCGTCGAACAATGGCTGCGCACCGGGGCCTGCCTCGGCCGCTGGAGCTCGCCGGGCCGGGCCGCTCCCGGGCCTCCCGCCGCCGCCTGGGCCCCGCGGCCCGGCGCCCCGGCTGTGCGCCCCCCGGACCTGGCGTCCCGCGCGCCCCGGCCCGCGCCCCCCCGGCCCGCGCCCCGGCCCCGCTTTTGGTCTCTCTCGACTTCTCCTTCCCGCGCTCTGTGCGCTGGGGGCGGCCCGCCCGCCGCTGCGCCCGCGAGCAAGTCCTTCGTGGCGCTAAGGCACGGTTTTGTGCTTTTTGCAGGTTTTAAAGCGCCGGCTTGTTCCGCACGTGGAACAAGTCGGTCCGCTCGGTGCGGCCTGGGCCGGGAGCCGGTGCGGGAGTCCCCGGAGGGGCTAGATCGGGCGCGGCCTGCGCAGCGCCTCGGTTCCCTTTGTCGGGGCGCGTGTGCGCGGTTGATTTCGCTAGAACAGGAGAGAGTGCGCCAAGGGACGATAAAACGCCAGCGCGATCCAGCGCTAGAGCACGCGACCTTCTGGGGAAAGGGCCCGAGGTCCGGAGGGTGGGAACGAGCCCCGAGGGCGACTCTGCTGTCCGCCCGGCCGGCCCGCGCGAGCCGCGGGGGGGGGGGGAGGTGGGGCGGGACCGGCTCGCACTGGAGTCGGAGTCCGCGCAGTTTAAGGAGGAGGAACTTAAATACCTGGACGCCTAAGCCTTTCAGCATTTTGGTTTCTATTTTCTGAATTCTGTTCTCTGGACAGAGGCACCAAAATGATTAACTGCGTAACTTGCTGGTGGGGACGGGCGTTAGCCCTGATCTTTGGAATCACAGAGCTGCTCCGCTTCTAGTTCCCCACTGTTGAACTGAAGTGTAAATGAATTAAAGTTTTTTAGCCCTAACAATGTCGAAACGAAAACCAGCATTTTGATTGGTTGCTGTACCGGTTGTTAATTCCCTAGCCACTCAAACTCCTCCCCACGACACTCTGAAGCAGCGACGGCACAGCGGGAAGAATGGTAAAGCTTTTACGTTTTATTTCTGTATTGTAAAGGTCTCAGTAGTCGTAACGTGCAGAGGCTGTGTATTGCTTAGCTGCCCACTGATCCCCCAGGAAGTTGTAGACTAGTACAGTAGGATATCTTGTGCCTGGGACGTAAAACCTTTTTAGGCATCGTGTGCGATCTTTGGGCAAAATTAATGCCATCTCTTGGTTTTTGGTCTGTGGTAATGCATGTAATTGTGGTTTGGTTAATTGAAACAATATAATTAGTGATACCATAATTTCAAATTTGATTTCCTTTTGTCAAGAAATACTTTTGTTGGAATTCTGAGTTTAATTTTAAATATGAAGGTTGTTTGATATAAAATCTTGTGTGTTTAAAATGTCTTGCATGCCAATCCGAAATACTCTGCATATGTGAAAAGTAAAGCCATTTTTAAAGTAGTGCTGTGTATATGTGTATGTATGCAAAAATGTACATCTCCAGCCGTGTTTTTAAGTAGAAAGAACTTTAATAACGATTGGATACGAACCATTCAGAGGTGGGCTGCTGTGGCTTTTCACTACAGCTCTTAGCAGATTTTTTATTTTCAGTGCGATTTGTTTAGAATGTTAATCACCGTTGGTTGGTTCACATGTCTCTGAAACTGCATGACTTTTCCATGGAAGGATGGTAGATGATGATTCTTTTTATCCTTCTCTTTCCCCTCAATGTCAGTCTTCCTGCTTTTAGGATTGATTTTCTTTTGAGCTTTCCAGGAGTTTGTTCACCACCACTGGAATTAAGAGGGCCAATAATTTGTAGAAAGCTGACTTGGCTATACAAACTGCATTCTATTTTAAGAGCCCAGTGGGGATAACATTTAAATTTTACAAGAGCTTTTCTTACTACTGTATTCTCATCCATTGAAATCTGTCCGGTTTTATATTGCAGATAAAGCAGACTGGAAATAGGCAAATGGGAAAAGTAAAAAGAAGACTGGGGTCAGAGTTTGACATATGGAATAAAGCCTTTTTGATGAAAGTTCATCCAGTTAGCACTGTGATTGTTCATTTCCACTGCCAGCTAATCGTGGCAAACTTAGATTGAATAGTCAGTATACCTGACTTTTTTACTCTATTATGTTTCAAATGTTATGTAAGGAGTCATTTTCAGTGATTAGAAAGGGCATAAACTTAGGTTTGAGATCACTGTTAATGATTCTTGTAAGAATTATTTTTGCCCTGCTTCCCAATCATGTATGTTTACAAGTTTTTTGAATGACCTCTTAGGAAAAGTGGATAATTAAATATTTATAGTTAGGGAACATTTTAGATTCTGACCTATTTTTATTTCCTGAAAATGGGATTTAACTGAGGTTCGCTTTAAGTTAAGCAAGTTTACATTTAAGAAATGTTTTTAAGGTGTAACATTTGACTTTATAAAATTACTGCTTAATCACCCAGCCTCGTCCTGTTACAGATACTCTTGTGCACTTGTCACTCTATCTGTTCCTTTCTCTGACTTCCAGTTCGAGAGATACTGTGCTGCCGTTCCATAATAGCCTCAGGGATGAGAACAAGACTGGCTTTACTAGATACGAAATCATGCAAATTTAATTTGTTAAACATATATGTGCATTCTTTTTTACAGTTTTAACTTGAGAATAAAGTTACTACAGTGTGATCCTTAAAATTTTTAAAAAATGAGTTTGTTGTGTACCCAGAAGTTTTTGTTTTTTTCTGTTGAGTGTAAGAACAAACAGCTATTCTTAGGAGGGTACGTCTGTTAACATCTCTGTGGATGTTTCCACATTGCAAACCTTTGGAATAATTTGTTCATTTCCATAATAAAATGCTTTCCTGAGTTCATCTCAATTTAATTTTCCCAACTTTAATATCCCTGGTTTTTACTTGTAAGCAGTTGCCTGGAATTACCCATTTTTGTATGGGTTCATGTTCTGTAGAGGGCTGTAGTTCTTTTAGGGTAGGTATTTTTAAAGTTCGTGTGGGGCAAAATACATGCCATGTAGCACAGCTACCTGAAGGAGATTTTTTTTACATATCAAGATGAGTGGAAAACTCTTAATAGTGTGTTAGCTTTCAGATGGTTTTATAAGGTCGGTACATTGATTTGCCTGCATTTGATTGGGCAAGAAGCAAAATACTTCCCGTTCAGTTTTCAGCCAAAGCACAGCACTTGTCTAGTAGCAAGGCAGTAGATCTAGATCTATAACATTAGTGTATAAGCTCGTGTGATTTCTTCCTGTTTGGAATTTTGCAAATTAATATTGCTGTCGGTTGACTGCCCTTTAATTTTTAAGAATGGGGATATACAAGTTTTTGTTTTAAATATTTGAGATTATAATGTATATCCTAGTGCTTTTGGGGCATTCTGAATGTTGCTTTATAAAACAGTTACTTTTAGAGCAGTCTCATCATACCTAATTTACTGGCCTTTAATTCAGTAAAGTTGGGTTTCTGTAAAGTTGAGACCCTGAGTAGATGGTCTGAATTTTAGTGTTCTTTGGAACCTTTAACAAGTTTCTAGTGTTAAAATTGCAGAAATTGATGCTCCCAAGTCTCAAGATTACCCGCTAAGGGAGGAGAGAAGTATTAAATTCTTTTCATTTCAAATTATGGAAGGTACTAAATCACCTGACCTTTAGGGTTTGGAATAGGAGAAAATCATGGTGGTTTTTTTCAGTGCTGTCTTTTGAGATAAATCTATTTGGCCTTAAGCCTGGATTTTTTTTTTTCTCCCGAGTCATGTGACTTCTGTAAACTAAGTATATTTAATGTGGTTTTTTTTTTTTTTTTTTTTTAGATTTTTTTTATTTATTTGACAGAGATGACAAGTAGGCAGAGAAGCAGGCAGAGAGAGAGAGGAAGGGAAACCGGCTCCCTGCTGAGCAGAGAGCCCGATGCGGAGCTCGATCCCAGGACCCTGAGATCATGACCTAAGCCGAAGGCAGAGGCTTAAATCCACTGAGCCACCCAGGCGCCCCTTAATGTGTATTTTTAATATTGCCTGGGTATTCTGTCCTCTGTAAGGCTGCCCTAATTTAAGAACGTTTTGAATTCTACTGTTGGGATATGTGATGTCTGGCCAATGTGGAGGATGGTTGGTTTTAGTCGTGAAGCCATACATGCTATGCTTGAAAGCATTTAAAAAGGAATAGAATGATAACCTCTTTCCTATTCCACTTAAAGCTGTGCACATCAAGTGTGTGTACAGATTGACGAATGGAGTGAAACATAACTTCTGTTAGTCCAAGATTTATTCGACTTTAGTTCTGCTTCAACGTTTTAGTAGCTAGGGCACTGAATGCTGGATGCTGGAAGCGTGGGATCTGTTTCTGTTACTTCACTTCCAACAGTGTGGTCTCAGGTAATACAACACGTTTGTTACTTGGTTTGCTGATCTGTGTGTTGGAAACAATGCTCACCACGGGAAGATTGACTGCGTAGCCTGCTTTCATAGCTTGTGTGTGTTTATCCGGTGCCTTAATAGTTGATACTGCCAGTGATTTACTCCTGTGGAGTAAAGGTAAGCATGTTTTAGTTTCTGGAGTATTAAATTGTACATTGGAGCTAGACATTTATGATTACTTGGGGGTGGGGAGGGTCATTGCTGGTAGTGTTTGGCCAGTAATCAGGGTGATAGTTGTTAAGTATTGGGTCCTGTCCTGTGTACTCTTGCTTATCTAGACTTGAAACTTGCACACAGTTCAGACTACTGGGAAATTTTCCCATTCTCTCTTCACTTGTAAGAAAGATAGATTAAAAACCATCAGCAAATATACTCAGAAAGCAACCAGTAGAGGCAATGTCATAGAATCAATCTTTCCATAATTTTTCCTTTTTACTGTTAAAAACATTTTAAAGGATTGCAAGAATCTAAAATTTCATCATTTTCTGGGTGTAGTGTTTGTATCTAAATTAATTTACATTAGAAAACTACAGAACTGCGAGTGTGTAGTAATCTCAGTTAACCAGAACCTTAACCTCTAGGTTAAGGAAACCGCATTCCTTAACCTCCAGGTAGATGGGAGTTGATCTTCTAAAGCTGATTGCCAGTTTCTTTTGGAAGTGAAAATATAGGAAATCATTCCTTCTTTGGAATGAAAGGAAAAGGGGGGGGATTTTGGGTTAAACATTTGAAGTTGACTTAAAACCTGTCATCTTGTTAGCTGTTATGTTTTCAACCTAATTATCGTTTTTAGTCATTCAGATTCGTTCTAAAGTGTGAAGTAATAATGAGATTTTTAATAAGCGAGGCTAAAAGAGTTAGTCTTTTATTGGCTTGTTGAAAGTTTGTCAGTTTCCAAAGGTATTTTTTATACAGATTCTAAAATGATTACCCTACCACGTGGTACTATCTAGTTGTCAAAAGTAAGCCCTGTCCCCCATTAAAGGTAGTTACTTAACTTTATACTTTCTGGCAGCTCTTTCTGCCCACAGGTCCTGTCCCATGTTTTAATAAAACCACATTTTATTAAAACAAAAATCCCCCCCCAAAAAAAACACAAAAAAACAAAAATCCCAATAAATAAGTAAATACTTTAAAGGAAAAATACTGATTTTATTTGTGTTGGTGGGATTTTCCTTGTATTTGGGATTTTAAAGGAATAATTTTAATGATAAAATAGCGAAAATTTAAAACGAATTAGTGGTATGCTTGAGTGTTTCTGAACTGTGACAGTGATTGGCTAGCCATGTTATATGTACTTGAAATATATATCATATTGGCATTCTGTTTTTTTTAAACTGTCAGAACTTGTTATGAAACCACATATGGAAGGTCATGAGTTGTCAGGAAGTGTTTGAAAGTTACAGAATATTATTTTGGCCATATTTCAAAATTGGGAGGGAGTGTAAATGGTGTTTATTGTGGAAGCTTGAATAAGGTATTTCACACTAGAGCCTTAGAAGTATCTTTCAGTAAAATACTCTTGACTTTTGGAGTGTTAAATCTAGTGATCTCAATAACACAGAGTAAGTTTTGGGGTGTGAAAAAACTGGAGTGTTAAATCAACATTTTCATCAGTCAGCACTGCTCCATATGTATTACTTTTTTTTTTTTTTTCCTCCAAAGATTTTATTTATCTGACAGTGAAAGTGAACACAAGTAGAGGGAGAAGCAGGCTCCTGGCCTAGTGGGGAGCCCGATGTGGGGCCTGATCCCTGGACCTTGGGATCATGACCTGGGCCAAAGGCAGATGGTTAACAACTGAGCCATCCGGGTGCCTCTCTGTAACCTTTTTATATTTTGAAATTCCTTATTAAATACTGGCATTTTTATGGAGTACAGACAAGTCACTGAGATGGTTTTTTAACTATTTTATTGAAGACTTTTTTAGGTGACCTAATTTCTAGTTTGTATTTTTATGTGGGATACTTAGACATTTTGGGTTAAGACTATAGTATTGAAAATAATCTTAGGATCTGTTTTATAGGACTTCATTCTTCTGGCTTTTTCCTTTTAATGTTGATGACTTTATATAGACCATGCAAATTTTAAAAAGTTTAGGTGCTAGGTAAATGTAAACATTGCTCTGTTAAGTTCTATTTAAATTGTGCTCCTTCCCTTCTAAAGAATTTTTTATTGAGCACTTGGGATATTTCAAACTATGTTCTGTACCTTTAGGTGTATTTGCTCCTTTATTTTTTTATTAATTTTTTTTAAGGTAAGGTCTATGCCCAATGTGGGGCTTGAACTCAACCCTTATTTCGGGAGTCTCCTGCTCTGGACTGAGCCTCCAGGTACCCCTGTGTTTGCTCATTTAATCCTTACTGAAGATTCTTGAAATAGGCTCTTTGTCCTCTCACAGAGTGGAAGCAGTCTTGGGTTTTTGTTTTCCTGAGGGTCATACAGTTAGTACTAGGTGGAGGTAGGATTTACACTCAGGTGGTTTGGCTTTACGGCCTCTAAATTTACTTGAGAATGTCCCACTAAACAGTCTAAATTCCTAAAAAACATTGTATAGCATTTGGAAAGTCATTTGCACCGAGTTGTATAATTTTATGCGTATCGTTTAATACTATAATATGGTATAGTATTACTACCTGTAAAAGCAGGGAGCTTTCCATGGTTGAGTAGGTGTTCTAAATTGAATACTCTATTGCCTCTGGGGTGCTAAAAAGCTTAGTAGGATTAAGAAGTTAAACTCTCAGTAAAATACTGTACAGATGCAGTCCTGTGTTTTCATTAGGGTTGTTGATACAGTTACAACTAAGGATAGAAGTTTAAGCTTGTATTGCAGGACTAGGAGCCCATTTTTGTTGCCACTTGAACAAGTCTTGTGACATAGTTTTCACTTGGCTGCCTAGGATTTCTGAAGTTCTGTCTACCTCATTCAAGTATTTGCACATCTCTGCAGGAGTGACAGCAACTTTTGGTAGTCAGGGCAGCAGGGATGGTCTGCATGGACAATAGTAGGTACCCAGCTTTAAGCAAAATACAGTAATCTAAAAGAAAATGAAGCATACCTTACACCATCTCATAACTTGAGAGAGAGCATGTCCGAATGCTCGTGTTCTGAGAGGCTAAGATAACCCTATTTATCCAAAATTAAGACAGTAGGCCTTTTCTTATCGTACTCTACCGTTACAAGCTGGTGTGTCTACTGAATAAAGATTCGATGGATTTGGCATGTTCCGTTTAATAAGGATGAAACGATTTGGAACAGATGGTGTTCACTGTAGTATTGACCTCTCTGCTATCAGTGGTGCGGCAGCCTTTCCTGTAAGAGCGGCTAAAGCTGTAGCTGTCTTGGACTGCCAAAATGGCGATGCGTATGTCTGTCTCAAAGAGCCAGTTAGGCTCTTGCTCAGAGGCTGTTTTACTCTTCTTTACACAGAATTTGCCCAAGTTCAAGTGCTGGCTACCTGTCCTACAGAATGGAAGGGGTGGGGTGGATTTAACGGCAAGTAGTGATTAACCTGGCAAAGATGAAAAATAAAACTTCTTAAAATAACTAAGAAATGAGATGCACTCAGTGTATTAATAGTTCTCTCATTTCAGAAGAGCCTTTGGGCATGCTTCAGTAGCTTAATATTAATTAATGGTGACTGACCCATACAGTGTTTAAATCATGATTACTGTATTTATGAAGGCAGAAGTGTGATGTGCTGTAGAATAAAAATCCCAAATGAAGGTTAAAAGACAACTGGGAGAGATTGGAAGACAGGCAGTGTTTTTTAAACATGGTGGAATGTTTGGCTCACTCTAAAGGTGCTGGATAGCTGAAGTTTTCCTTTGTGTTTCGCTCTAGCTTTTTGAGAAATAGTAATCATTCTGTGGAACATGTATAAATTATAGTTGACCCAGAGTTTTTAGTATTTTTTCCAAAGGGGATTGATTTTTAGGAAAAGCCACATCTTCAGTGACCTTTTAGCTGTAAGGTGGTAGGCACGTGTAACCACTTTTGTACTAACGATTGTATTAAAGGGGGGAAGTTTCTTAAGAGTTCTTTATTGGGCCAGTTGATGCTTATCCAGTATTTAAGAAAACTGACTTCCTAAGCTGTGAAAAACGTTTGGGGCTTGTGAATAATAATAGGATATGCCTCAGTCATGGGTTATAGTTTATTTCTTTGTAATTATTATTATTTTTTTCAATTATTTTAAATCAAGGACACTTAACCCAGTATAAACTTTGCCTTGGTTGAATAAAATTGAAACAAATTCTGTCTTAATATCTGAGGACTGATCAGGCAGAATATTCTTGCCTTTCAACTAGCTTGCTTATTTATTTATTTATTTATTTATTTAAGATTTTTATTTATTTATTTGATAGACAGGGATCACAAGTAGGCAGGGAAGCAGGCCGAGAGAGAGGAGGAAGCAGAGTCCCCGCTGAGCAGAGAGCCCGACGTGGGGCTCGATCCCA
Organism: Mustela nigripes; assembly: GCF_022355385.1. NCBI lineage: Eukaryota > Metazoa > Chordata > Mammalia > Carnivora > Mustelidae > Mustela > Mustela nigripes. The sequence goes on along the minus strand of NC_081557.1, from coordinate 269,438,159 downwards.
GGACCCTGGGATCATGACCTGAGCCGAAGGCAGAGGCTTTAACCCATTGAGCCACCCAGGTGCCTCTAGTTTTTTTTTTTTTTTAAACAGGCTTTTGTTACTATATTCTCTTCAGACTGAATTAATTTCAAACTCTTACACTAATGGTAGAAAAATTTTGTAATCCCAGAAGGTGGTAATTCAGTAGTTAAACTTAATTGAAATTGTTTCTGTTCTGAGATTGCCATGGATAACCGAGTAAGGGATTATTGCTTTATAGTTTGTTCCTTCTCATCTTTAAAAATACAGCAGTGTGCTTACCGTGGAAGGGTAAATGTTGCTCATCAACTTTCATCTATGAAGGAAGTGCTCTGGATCTTTAGGTTATAAAAGTAAAGTGTTTTTAAGGCGTATATTTAAGTGATAAGGGTTGGATTTCAGAAGGTGCACTATTTGAATGAAAGACTATGTAATTGAGAATAAGTTTTTTCCATGAAATTGGCAATAAACATTAAAAACGACCTATACAACTTTATGGGTGTTCTTATGTTCATTTGATAAGATAAAAAAGGGGATTAAAAAGGGTTCCTTCAAGCTTGGAGGTTTGTTAGAGGAAAGTTAAGCATATAAATGACCCAGCTTTAACATTACAATACAGGTACTAATTGAAACATCACCTGAAATGGGAAGCACAGTATATACTGAAAGTAAGACGACCTTTGGTTTGTAAATTGATTTTGTTAGAACTAAAAGCAAGTCTGTGGCAAAATAGTAAGATCAGTAACACCTCAGTTAATCTGGCATCTTTAGGGGAGAAGCAGAACAAGATCTCATTCTAGGGACACAGTTGGCCTCTTGTTGGAAGAATTGGGTGAGTGGCAATATCCTAAAAGCCCACAGGGTGGAGGTGTTTCCTGCTTTAGTTTCTATCTGGAGCTGAAAGTTAGTGCCATATCGTTGTTCCTACCCCACTTACAAAGACGAGGAATCATTAAGCAAGTGTGATTTTATTCCCGTAAAACCGTTAGCCTTTACATAACAAATTCTGACAGTTTACCCTTAAAATGAAAATCTCCAGTCCTGTCTCTTTAAAGGGTAGGAGGTGTGTCTAAGCTCTTGGGGCAGGCTGGGGATGGCTCTGGGGGCAGATGTAGAAGCAGTCCGAGAGCTGCCAGGTCTGAGCACAGTAGTGTTCTGCTGTGAGAAGAAGAATACTTCACCTGAGGGGTGTTGGGTTTTTTTGTTTTGTTTTTTGGAGTATATATATTTAGTCTTAAAGTGTTCTGGTGGTTTCCACTTAACCACCTGTCACTTTTAGTATCTTTAAGGCTTAAATATTTTATTGCTGGTTAACTGAGGTTCTACTGTGAATAAATTATATAAGTCAGTTCATGGGTTGTGCTTCAGTGGGTAATTTTTGTTACTACATTGTTTATATTGTCTTAGCACATCGAAAAACTTTGTTTTCAACTTAATTGTGAGACTTAGAATTTTCCATTTTATGTGCTAAGAGTTTTGTTAACAAAGAGAACCATTTAAATAGGAAGCTTCAGCATAGGCATACCCGTTGCTGTGATCAGTGGGGACTGCATAGTCTTTTCTCAAGTTTAATGAAGATGGGGAATGGAAATTTGAAGCTAAAATTCTGTTTCACTGTTAACCAATATTTAACTTGTAATTTAAGACTTAAACGTGTAGTATTTTTACTTTAGGGTTACCAATATCTTTTTGGCAAGTCAAAAAGAATTTGCTGCTTCCTCACGTCCCTTAAATGTAGATGCAGCAAAACTTGACAAAACTGGAATGGGGTGTTCTTGGTCCGCGGTGACATAGGGAGAGTGACCTGACTGATCTGCCCAGTAAACTGGTGCAGTTTGGAAAAGGTATTGTTGTTATGGATACTTAAGGCAAAGTCTGTTTATTTGTTCTTAGCATTTTAATACTACTTTTTGTCTTTACAGGAAAATGTTTATAGGAGGCCTTAGCTGGGACACTACAAAGAAAGATCTGAAGGACTACTTCTCCAAATTTGGTGAAGTTGTAGACTGCACTCTGAAGTTAGATCCTATCACAGGGCGATCAAGGGGTTTTGGCTTTGTGCTATTTAAAGAGTCGGAGAGTGTAGATAAGGTAGTGTGTTATGTGTTCTGATTAGTTAATAATACAAGATGTGGATAGTTTGATAACACTTAATTTGCCTGTTCATAATTTCCCCTTTTGCAGTATATGAAGGAAGAGCTCTATATAGTTCTTAACCAGTACATTTTATGAAGAGTACTCTTTTTAGTTGTTTACTGAATACCTTCTATATGCCAGGCTGTACTTGAAAAAAAAATTAAATTTTAAAAATACTGAGACTTAAAAACACCTGTTTAAAAGGACAGTCTGTGACAAGTTCACAGAAGTACAGATTTTGGAATTTCTTGGCAGTTGAAGGTGAGATGGTTTTCTAGTAATTGATTAGATTTGTGTCTCCCCTTCTCCCCATCCTTACTGACAGTCAAGTTTGAGCACTGTTCTGTATTAGCTGATGTCACATCACCACAGTTTGATAGTTCAGTTATGAACAAGTCCGCATATACCTGGCATTAGCTGTATTTATAATTACTAAGTAAGTTAACAATCTGAACTTCAATTAAGATACATACTTAAAATGAAAAACTTCGATTCCCTTAGGTCATGGATCAGAAGGAACATAAATTGAATGGGAAGGTGATTGATCCTAAAAGGGCCAAAGCCATGAAAACAAAAGAGCCTGTTAAAAAAATTTTTGTTGGTGGCCTTTCTCCAGATACACCTGAAGAGAAAATAAGGGAGTACTTTGGTGGTTTTGGTGAGGTATGTGATAATGTTTTGACCCAGTTTTTTGTCAAAATTAGTGTGAATATAATTGTCGCATTTTAAAAATTGTTACGAGGTTTGGACTAATTTGTGATTTGCTTTGAAAGAAGGATATTGTAAATCATTGGCAGATCTTCTGAGATTTGATGATTGCATTTTTCTCATTTATTGAAGGTACAGGGTACACAAAGATGGACATTCTTACCTTGAGGAATTTACCAGATTAGTAGAAGAAATAAAAATAAAACATGAGGAGGAAACCCATATTGGGTTACCTGAGCTATAGAAGGAAATCATTCAGTTGAGAGTAGGAAAGGAATGAATTAAGAATAGGATGTAGTGCCTTCTCAATTTACAAAAAAGTGTAGGTGCAAATTTTATGAGTCTAATTATAGACTTAGTGAAACCAAACTTTGTTCCTTCTGTGAATTAGTGATTCAAAGCTGAGACACTGTGGCTTGGCATGCCAGATACAGTCTGTAAACATCTTTTGCTTGATCTAAGCAGAGCATGTTTTGTTGTTTGTATTTCGGTTGAGATGTTTCCCACACATATCTGGACATGTAGCTTTTCCTTAAATCCCGGCAGGAGCAAGCAGCCTTGGAGCCGCCTGCTTGCGTGGCCATAGCCGTCTGAGCCAACAGTCGCAGCCTCCACCTCTGCTTCGCCACGTGCTCTCCAGTCTTCAGTGGTCCTCACCACTCCCATTTGTTCCCTCAAATGCAGTCATCTTTATCCTGTTGTTCTTAAAATTCTTGCTTTCTATTCTTGGTCGGCATTTGAATTTGTGATCCTTGAATTACCAAATGTCAGTGCCCTGTAAAGCTTGTTTTTATAAATAGGTATGAAGACTTTTTCGGTGGATTGGATATTCTAATTTGAAGAATTGTCTCAAAAGATGAGAATAAATGGGGAGAGATAGCAGAATAGAATTTAGGGGCCATGTGTTTTCTCTGGGTGTTTTTTCTACTCGTGCTTTTATTGTCAGTCACATGCAAACTAAGATATTAAAACTTTATTTTTTTGATACCAGGTGGAATCCATAGAGCTCCCTATGGACAACAAGACCAATAAGAGGCGTGGATTCTGCTTTATTACCTTTAAGGAAGAGGAACCAGTGAAGAAGATAATGGAAAAGAAATACCACAATGTTGGTCTTAGTAAAGTAAGTTAAGCATCCGTTTATTTATAGAGAAAAAACTAGTTTCTGTAGAGAGTTTCAACATCTAGCTTTCTGTAAAGGCTGCAGTTTTCATGCTTGTGCTTTAAGGCATCTCATTGGCTTCTTATTTATCAAAGGCATTGATTACCAGTTTGAGCTTTTAACTGGGGAGCAGGAGGAAAACTATGTATTTAAGTGAACTTTTGTCTAGGCTTTACCAAAAAG
>NC_081557.1:269393952-269428952 GCF_022355385.1 Mustela nigripes | reverse complement strand
TCCATCACCTTCATGCTTTTCCTCTGTATTTCAATCTGCGCGCATCGCCCTTTAGAAATCGTTGAATAACTGTTGGGGCTTGGCCATCATTCTGGGCTTCCGTTTGCCTGTTCATGGAAATCGTGAATTTCAGAGCTGCTTTCTGTACAGCCCATCCCTCCTGCTCCGGAGACTCCCTGTCCAAAAGGGTCTATTCTACCCTCTACGTGGATCACTCATTTTATTAGAGTTGTAGGTTTAGTGAAGAAATTGGATGGTACTTTGGTTGGTTGTTCATATGAAGTATTTTTACTCTGAAATTGCTCAGAGTTTTATCTGTGTCCACTGGTGTTCTCAAAGTCCACGATGGGATTATTTCATGTATGTTGTTGGATACTCCGTGGGTCTAGCCCGTGTGTAAACTTCTCTTCAGTTCTGGGGACGATACTGAGTGCTCATCCCTTTCACCACCACTCGTCTTTTCCGTTGTGGAATTTTTGAGTGTAAGCTCTAGACCCCTATTTGCCACTTGAAGTGTTGGGAGTGATTTTCACAACTTTTAACAGCTTTTTTTTTTTTTTTTTTTTTAAGGTTTTAATTATCTGATTTCCAAGACTCCTCCCCCTTTCAACCTGTGTTAGAAACAGCAATGTATTCTTATTTGGATATACTATTTTTTCCTCATGTCTGAGTTTATTAGTAATGACTTCAAAGGTTTGTTTCCAGATGCTTTACTTCCCTGTCACTTAGGCTTCTGCCTTTCATATTCTAAATTTTCCTCAAATGTTTGGTGATCTTTGGCTCATATTTAGGAGTGGGCAATTTTTTTTTTAAAGATTTTATTTATTTATTTGGCAGAGATCACAAGCAGGCAGAGAGAGAGAGGGAAGCAGGCTCCCCGCTGAGCAGAGAGCCCGATGTGGGGCTCGATCCCAGGACCCTGAGATCATGACCTGAGCTGAAGGCAGTGGCTTAACCCACTGAGCCACCCAGGCACCCTAGGAGTGGGCAATTTCAAAGCTAATTGGATGTTGTGAATTGGGCTAGGGCCTTTTTTCCTTTTTTTTTTTTTTTTTAGATTTTAGTTGACAGAGATCACAGGTAGGCAGAGAGGCAGGCAGAAAGAGGAGGAAGCAGGCTCCCTGCTGAGCAGAGAGCCCTATGCAGGGCTCGATCCCAGGACCCTGAGATCATGACCGCAGTCAAAGGCAGAGGCTTAACCCACTGAGCCACCCGGGTGCCCCATGGGCTAGGGCCTTTTACCTTTGGGGTACAGTGTTGAGTGGACTGACATTTTATTAGGATCCCCTTGATAATCTCTTTCCCCTTCCTTTGGCTAAGCTGGTCAGGTTCACTGGAAGTCGGAAGTCTGTCCACTCCTGCCTGAAGGGTAGGACCCCTGGCTTCAGTGCTGGGATCCAGTGAGGGAAGGCCGACGACGGTTCTGAACACTTGGCTTGCTCACTTCCTTTTGAGTACAGAGAGCACCTTTTCTTGTCCACTTCCACACTCTGCTTTCTGCCAGGAATGTAGGGCTCTCGTTGTTAGTACAGAGGAACTTGGGGTTTAACTGCTTGTCAAACAGACTTTGAACCAAGCATCTTAGTTTTACCTCTATTTTTAAAGGTACCTGAGCAGTCATTACTGCGCATTTGGGGGGTGTTCTGTGGTACAGTCGGATACCTGCGTTGCTGATGGCATATTCGGTTTTCTTGTCTGTCGAGTCCTTTACCACTTCATAAGCTTTGCAGTTTCCAAGATTCTTTTGCTGTTGTCTCCTCTCCCATTCTTTGTCATGGTTTTTAAATGTTGTCTGCCTCACCCCCACCCCACCCACCTGCTTTTTCAAGTACTGGGTTTTAGTACGCTTTCAGAAGGGACTAAAAGTGATAACGGTCTGTTTTTTAGCAGCGTTTTTTATTTGCATGGGGGTGGATGGTGATGCAGGATTTGGGGGAACGTAAAGGGGTAGATAAAGTAGAGATAGTATTCCAGAACAGTACCTTTCAGAATTTGGCCACCATAGTATGTTTTACAGTAAAGTTCTTTATTACAGAACAAATTTGTTTATTAATGGACAGTGTTAGGTAGCTTTGATTTAAATTCACCAGTTTCACAGACTTACGGAATGTATCAGTCCTACTTCTTTTCAAGTAATGTGTGAGCTTCCTTGGTCTGCTGTCCTAGTTCAAGTTTTAATACCTTTTGCTTTACTAGATGTGTGCTACCAGGTGAGTTATAATCTCTCTTCTTGGGGTTTTGGGTTTGTCTTTCATTCCTTCCTTAACCTTCAGTGAATTTCATAAGGTTGCAAGTTTTGTTTACAACATGACCATTTCCACGCTGGGTTGGCAGTTGCTGCGTCGTTGTGCACAAGTTAGAATACATTATGCGGAGCACCTGTCCGGGTGTCAGTCATGCGGAGATAATTTTGAAAGGTGGTTTCATTAATATTAGGATCCAAGTTCTTAGACCTTTGCATTCTATATGTGCTTTTGGTTTTTCACTGCTTGGAAAAGTTTTTGAAATTGTTACCTTGTATTTTAAAAAATACTTTGTTTAGTGTTTTGAGGTATTGGGAATTTTGAAAACCAGAACTGAATTTGTTTGGTTCTGAAATACATAATTTTATATGGTTTGGGGTCAGATTAACCTGAAATGTCAAGATTAGGTCCATACATAATATACTAGCACATCTCAGTAAATTTTCTTCGGTAGCATTTTACTTAGTGTAATTTATCAGCATTCTGACATTTAAGCATGATTCCAGACTATTCATAAAACCTGATATGTACTATCGGCTTTTGACAAGCTAAGAGTGCCTGTCCCTTCATGGGGACAGGATCAGGATCTCCTGATCCCTTCGTGGCTGACCACGTTGGAAAGTCCAGTCTGACGTTTCCACACCTGAACTGATTCTGGCAAGATGGAATATCAGCTTGTGCAAACTGAGTCAGCTTGGCTTGTTAATTGCTGTTAGTTGCCTATAATCTACAAATTTGGGGAAGGATTGATTATAATCCTCATTTCAAGAGGCTTGCAGAATCAGAATTGTTTGGGGCTGTTGCCTGGGAACTTGTATATCACCCACCCACCCCACCCCCCGCCAAGTGATCTTAGCTACAGTAAAGTTTTACATATTGTCCCTTTAAAATGGTTAAATATGCTGTTGCATAAGGATTTTTTTTTTTTTTTTACTTTTGTCTTGTGTAAAGACAAAGATGCATGTTCTATAAATCTTAGCACCACTCCAGCCTTTGAATTATGAACTCCTAAGTCTAGCTTGAAAAAAAAAAATTGGGAGGGCTTTGTATCCAAATGAGTGTACCGGGCGGCAGGGAGCAACGGTGTGCCAGGGGGGGAAGGGCTGCTGGAGTAGCAGTAGCCTGGAAACGCGGTGAGTCGGCTCTTGAGTTTCAAGTTTTCTCCAGACATGCTCTCATTGCATGTCGCCTGTCTTTGGTGTGTCAGCACTACTCACTGATCCTTGATGAACTGGCAGTCAGCAGCTCTGGAATTGTCTTAGGTGGTTGCATACTGCCCCAATGCCCTTAGTATCTTTCAGGTTCTCCCGTAGTCCAGCAGCCTCCCATTTTGAATGGCCGGAGTATGGTAGCCTTAGGTAATGACTGGTATCCAAGGGACTGTGCAACTTAGGAAGATCCAAGTAGTGGGTAACTGCTGAGTGTTAATTTTCCCCTGTAAACTCTGTAGATTTGGGGGGAAGGAGGGCTCTAGGGCCTTGGAAAAAGAACCTTAACAAAATTATTGTGCTACTTGTAGAAGGTGAGGCTTCATATGAATTATTAGATCCTAAGGAAGAGCAAGGTGTTCTTTGGTAAGAACAGTTCAGATCAGTTACTTTAATGGTCATGAGAGGGATTCTTCCAGTCTTCAGAGAAAGTACAGATAGCTTTGCATAACGCATTAAACAATGATAGAGGTTATTGGGTTTTTTTAAAATTCTATTTTGAGAAACTTAAGTCATTTGATTGGAAGATCGTTTCCTTCAAGGTTATTTGGTGTACATTTTATTTTGTAACTGGATAAGCTATATTCTGTTTGCACTTAAGAATTTGAATGCAAGGTTACTTTTCTGGATCTTTTATTTCTCCCAAAAATATAATACTGGAAGAAACTTGAGAGGTCTGTTAATGTCAGAACCTAAAAGCAACATTTAACATGTCATGGAAGGTCTGCTTTGAATAAGTACTCGAGAAAAAAATTCTATAATTCCCCTTTTTTTGGTTGTATGGATGGCCTTGGGTTACACAGGGTTAATCACATTTTTAGAAGACACTTGACAATCTCACTGATGAAGTGGAACCCTTTAAAAAAAATTTGGAAGATGGTTCATTACAGTGTAGTTAAATTGGCTAAGGCAATAAAACTTTGAAATGCTCAGAAATTTGTTGTACACTGCTTCTACAATCACTGATATATAAAGCATGCTACTACTAGTCAATTAGTTTTATGTATTAAGACCTATCAGCATGTCTTTTTTTAGTATCTGGTTGACTTGATTTTAAACTAACATTTTCTCTGTACCACTTAACATTTTCAAGACCTTCTCCAGCAAATTCTGTTAGAACCAAGTGTTTCCATTTCTAGAAGCCTATTTTTAGTCTTCATATTAAGTTTATAGTGGGCTTTAGTGGGGTTTTAATTTGCACTAAATTTTCTTTTCTGGAAGATTACTTCTGTTCAAATTTAATGTAGTGCTTTTGTCTTACAATTAAACTCTTACAGCACTCATGCATTTTTTGCACTGTCTTTTTCTTTTCTTTCTTTTTTTTTTAAGTTAAGCTTTCCTCTCTTGGATGAATACCTTGAAATAACAGGTCTTATTTTCTTAGTTGAAAAGGTAAGACTACTATCATGTTTAAAATGTTATAATAATGTTAAATGATGGGATTCTTTTGAAAGTTAGGTTAGGCGTAATGGTCAAATAGTGCTTTAAGTTGAAGAGTCACTGGATTTAATGGAAGAAAAAGGGTAATTTCGAGTTTTCTCCATAATGTTCACGAGGAGGAATAGTAGGAGTAGGAAGACTCTCTGTGGAGATGCTCCGTCTTTGGTCTCTACCGGTTTCGATGTCAAATGTGAGGCACTGAGAGGGCTGGTGGGCATCTGCTGGTCATGCAGACGTGTAGATTTTTCAGAGGATGACATATTGTATTAGATAGGTGAAGTAGCGCTAACGTTAGCCAAGGTATTCACACTCCGTGTAAATACAGAGGAAGCCTAACATTGCTTCACTGTTCCATTTCCTATGTGTCCATTGAGCACTTTCTGAGGAGTATGGGTCAAGTCTTACTGCTGGCCTGTGGGAAGAGGTGGTCATTGTGGCAGGTCATGGTGTGGTGCCGAGCAGGTCTCTGCCACAAGTAAGTGGTCTATAGCCAGCTTGTGACTGGCCTTTTTTTCCTAAAGATCAGGCCAAATTAAATAATGGGTTTTGTTATTTTAGTCTCTGCCGTGATTCTATAATGAGATAATATGAAATTTTAAAACAAGTTAAAAATAATCCTTTTTAAGATTTATTAAGATGTGTGAGACATTCTATTTCAATTTCTTAGAAATTGAAATAATTAGTAAACTAATCTAGTCCATGGAACTAATTATTTCAAATGAGTGTTTCTGAGGTCCAGCTCTGTTATTTGCCCTGTGATGTTGGGCAAAGAAAATTTAACTTCTGCAAGCATCAGTTTTTTCAAGTGAAAACTCTTCCTCAGGTATGGGTGTTGGGTGATAAGCATGTAAAAGTCCTTTGGGGTTGGTGGCTCTTTATTGTGAGATTAGGCACCCACTTTGAGGCCATATCTCAGCCTTAAGTAGATACTTGAGGGGGTAGAGCCCAGGCATCTTTATCGCTTACGTAAATCAGATGATTTAGGGTTGAAAACCAAAGCTTCATATTTATTGCTGTGACTGTTCAAGAGCTGTGGAAATCATGCATATGAAAACGTATCAAGTATTAACACCTGTATGTGCTGGGTGACCTGAATATGAAGAGTGTAATACTGCCGGGCTTGAGACATACAGCTGTGCACTGTAAGGGCATGAGTGGCCTAGCCATCTGCCAGGACTCCCCAGTTGGCTTCTGTAACACTTCTGGGTTTCCTGAAATGAGCAGAAAATAGGCTAAAACAATGTGGATTATAGAATAGTGAGATACCCTTTATAGAGGTAAGAAAGTCATGTAAGCATGTTTGTGGGGAAAGGAAGAATGATAGGTGGTTGAGTTTTGGGATTTAAAATGTAAGGTGTTTCATGATACCCAGTAGAGAGAGAACAGTTTGGAATTCAAAAGTGGCTGTTTGCCGGAGAAGGCAATGTGAAGGGAATAAATGAAAGCACGGCAGAGAGTTTGGGGAATGAAGAGGCCACCGGATGGGCTCCGCGGCAGCCCCGTCGACGCAGGAGTGCGCGGCTGGAGGAGGCCACCGGCACCCCCACGGCCCTCGGTGTCTTCGATGGTTGATCGGTTTTCTTTTACGAGCCCCGTGGAATCAGGCAAGTGACACTGCTTATCCTTCAGTTTTCTTGACTGTAAATTGGAAATAACAGTCCCGACCTGAGGGTTGTGGGGATTGAGAATCTCTGAAGTACTTAAACAGCTACTGCCACATAGTAAATGCTTGGTCACATCACTGTTACTGTCGACTGTCTTTGTCGAGATAAATTCAATTTCTAATAAGATTCCATTACTATCTCACTTAGAACCCATGAAATTTTCCTCAGTGACTGAAGCTGGTGTTGATTATCTTTCTGGAATTTATTCTCTGCCATGCAATGTAGCACTTAAGTCGACATTGTTACTTTAATGTGTTTATGAGTTTTATTGGTCTTGCCTCCTCAGTTGGAATGTAAGCTTCCTTTGGGATTAGGTCCATTTCTTATACTTCCATTTATATAGCCCCTAATTTCTCAAACATCCGTTGTGCTATCAGTGTGACTTAAAATAAATCCTGATGTTTTAGAACTGTTTGGGTGCAGAGTAGGAGCTGAACAATATTTGAATGCAGAAGTAAATGAAGAGTCTAAGATTGCCTTAATATTTATCTCTTTCTACTCAGGCATTTTCTGACAAGGGAAGCACAGAGAGCAGGTAAATGCTCCTTATTAAACAAGTGCTTTTCTTCTTCCTAACTCTAAAGCTCTAGGAAAACAGGCATCATGTGGAACTCACCGCCTGGGTTAAGGGTGCTCCACGTGGGGAGCAAGGAGCCGGTCAGACACTCTTCAGTTCTAGGCTCCTGGGTATTGGCTTCCTACTGTGTGACACTGGGGAGGGGGGGGAGATGAGACGATCCTTGGTTGATGTCTGGTACTCACGATCAGCAAACAGATATATTTTTAAAGATTTTATTTATTTGACAGAGCACCCATGAGCTTGGGGAGGAGAAGAGGCAGAGGGAGAAGCAGGCTCCCTGACTAGGCGCTCGATCCCAGGACCCTGAGATCATGACCCGAGCTGAAGGTAGGCAACTTGACTGGCTGAGCCACCCACGCGCCCCCACAAGTGTATTTTCTACATGATTACAAATTATAGAAATGTTAGGAGACACTGTATAGGCCTCAAAAATAACAGCAGCCAAGTACATGACGATTCCCCGCCTCACGACCCCCTCTTACGATTCCTCTCTCTTCCCCAGCCTCCTCAAAACAACCTCCCAATCTGCAAAAAGCAAAAATACTCATGTCTTGTGTCTTATCTGGCCCACAGTTAACTTACGGCATGAGACAATACACTCTGAGTTCAAGGTAAGGGTTTCATATATGCACAGCTGGTACTTGAATAAGTGACATCTTCAGCTTTCTAGCTCTGTGACCCTGAACATGGCATTTAGCTTGGCAACTTTCTCATCTGCCAAATAGATGGCGAACAAACATTTACCTAGCACTTCTTTGACAGCCACTGTTCTATGTGCCTTACATTATATTTAATAGTTTCTACCTCTTTATGTCATTGTAAAATTAACGAGGGACTTTCTTTTTTTAAGATTTTTATTTTTATTTTTATTTATTTGACAGAGATCACAAGTAGGCAGAGAGGCAGAGAGAGACAGGAGGAAGCAGGCTTCCCCGCTGAGCAGAGAGCCCGATGCGGGGCTCAATCTCAGGACCCCGAGATCATAACCTGAGCTGAAGGCAGGGGCCTTAACCCACTGAGCCACCCCGGCGCCCCTAATGAGAGACTTCTTGCCCAAAGTATCAGAGTACATGTTCAATATATCACCTATTTTTCCCCCTGGATATAAATTACAGAATCTCTAAAGTTTCTAACATTAAAAATCCTATAAAAAGTATTTTGTGAATGGAAAGGTTCATATTCTGCTGGAGGAACAAGCTTGGTGCCTAATTAAAGTGCGGATACTTGGGCGCCCGGGTGGCTCAGTTAAAGGTCTGCCCTTGGCTCAGGTCATGATCTGGGATCCTGGGATGGAGTCCTGTGTCAGGCTCCTTGCTCAGCTTGGCGGTGTGGGGTCTGCTGCTCCCTCTCCCTCTGCCTGCCACTTACCCTGCTTGTGCTCTGTCAAATAAATAAATGAAAATCCTTTTAAAAAAATGCTGATACTTGATCATTATCAGAATTAAAATGAGTTATTTAGCAGATAGGAACCCCTGTTCTTTTATTCTTCCCTATGGATCAGTAAATGATTTTTATTTTATTTTTAATTTTTATTTTTTTAAAAGATTTTATTTATTTGTGAGAAGCGAGCACAGCAGAGGGGGAGCGGAGGGAAGGGGAGAAGCAGTGGTTGATGTGGGGCTTGACCAACCCCAGGACCCCAAGATCATGACCTGAGCTGAATGCAGATGCTTAACCAACTGAGCCACCCAGGCGCCCCCATAAATTTTTTTTTTAAAGATTTTATTTATTTGACAAAGAGTGAGCACAAGTAGGGGGAGCATCAGACAGAGGGAGAAGCAGGCTCCCTGCCAAGCAGGGGGCAGGATGTGGGGCTCAATCCGAGGACCCTGGGATCATGACTGAAGCAGACACTTAATGAATGAGATACCCAGGTGCCCCCCACTCCCCCCCACCCAAGAAGTGATTTTTAAAACCAACTTAACACTTCAAGTTCCTTCTTAGGAGATACAACTCATGAAGTGTTAACAACCGCAAATTGAAGTTAGATGCTTTGGTTGTTAGAAATCTTAGTGATTTGAGGTTATTGGATGAAGTGTATCATGTGGGGAAAGACAGCGGCTGTTAGGGTGGTAAAATAGGACTTGTGACTTCCTAGGGAAATAGTACAGCTTTGTAATTTAAAAATTTTTATCCAAGGAAATGTCTAGTATAGAACAATGTCTTGAGCTGTCATTTCAAATGAAAGAATATGGAGAAGAGATGAATGTCTGTTTCTGGACTGTGCACTCGTGTTAAGGCTCCTATTTCTTTTTTTTTTTTTTTTTTTTTTAAAGATTTTATTTATTTATTTGACAGAGAGAAATCACAAGTGGGCAGAGAGGCAGAGAGAGAGAGGAGGAAGCAGGCTCCCTGCTGAGCAGAGAGAGCCCGATGCGGGACTCGATCCCAGGACCCCGAGATCATGACCTGAGCCGAAGGCAGCGGCTTAACCAACTGAGCCACCCAGGCGCCCCAAGGCTCCTATTTCTAAGGAAATTAGAAGTTCACAGTCATTTTTTTCCTAAGAAGTAAGATAATAGAGATTTAATGCCACAAACGCAATCATTTTTTTCCCTAGGAAGTAATAGTTAACGCTCGGCGCTGACTATGTGGTAGATAAAGTGCTACGCAGTATTACTGTCAGCTCCATTTCACAGATGAGGAGACAAGAGCACAGGTTAAATAACTGGTCCAGAGTCACCCAGCTGGTATGTGGCCGAGTGGAGGGTTAAGCTTCAGTGATGTGACTCCACGGTTTGTGCTCCTCGTCTTGATGAAGGGGCAAGAGGCCGGGAAGTAGCTGGAAGTGGGGACAGCACACGGGACTGCAGCAGGGACGAGGCACGAGGCAGCACGTCCACGCCCCGCGCCCTGCAGGCTTCCTGCACCAGAGGATACTTTCGCAGTCGCTGGTCATGGACTCCTCTGTTTACGCGTAACCATTTATTGGTAATTGCTGGTCCGGGGAGGAAAGGGGTCAGGTTGGTATCACTTTCGTACTTAGAAGAATGATGATGATGGAGAGGAGAAGGGCCACAGTGATGATGATGACTTTTCTGAAGTGTTTCCACCACATCCTCCTAAGAGCCTTACTCGTGTTTTGGGATTCTTTGGCCTGAAATAAAAATGAACACAAACATCACGTTTTCTTTCTGTATGTGGATTCATGGGCACACCCCAGTCCTCCTCAGAGCTGTCTGAAAGCACAGACTGAGCTTGGTTTGACCAGTCTCAGAGTCTCAGTAAGTGTGAACAGCTTTTACAGTACGATTGATGCACCAAGATTCCAGACGCCCTCCCTGCTGTGTTCAGCTGGGCTTGTGTGAGCTTTGTTAAGTCCATGACCTACCTCGACCAGGTTACTCACTCTTTGAGCTTCAGTTTCCTCATCTTCACTTCATGATTTCACTTAAATCCCTTACAACCCTATTTAAAATCGCTACTCCCCACCCCCATGCTGAGCCTGGGTAGCTCGTTGGTTAAGCAGCCAACTCATGGTTTCAGCTCAGGTCATGATCCCAGGCTTATGAGATGAAGCCCCGCGTGGGGCTCTGCGCTCTGCACGGAGTCGGCTTGAGATTCTCCTGCGCCCTCTCCCTGTCCCTGTCCCTGCTCACTTACTCTCTCTCTAAACGTTAATTAAAGACATTGCTACTCCCCTCTCCATCCAGAAAAATAATATTTCCCTTCAATACATTATTTTTCTCTAGAGTACTTATCTCATATCTAGCATTATATAAATTTTTATTTTTTATCTTTTTTTTAGAGAGGGAGGGAGAATCTTAAGCAGGCTCTGCTCTCATCATGGAGCCTGACATGGAGCTCAAGCCCACGACCTTAAGATCATAACGGGAACTACCGAAATCAAGAGTCGGATGCTCACTGAGTCACCCTGGTGCCCCACGTTGTGCAAATTTTACTTATTGTCAAGAAAGTAAGCTTCATGAAGGCAGAGGTTTTGGTATGCTTCACTCACTGCTACATTACCAACAGTGCCTAACACAGAACATTCTTCTGCTTTTCTTCAGCACCTGTACATTGCTATTGAGAAATGTGGTGCTATTTTAATGACCAAGCCTTTGTGTTTTCTCTCTGAAAACACTTAAAATCTCTCTTCCTTTTTGATGTTCTTTAATTTCAGGATTACATACCCAGCTATGGTCCTTGTTTTGTTCATTCAATCTGGAAACTCGTTACTTAGTTCTAGGAATGTTTCTTGTATTACTCTGATTTCCTCTCCTTTGATTTCCTTCATATTCTTTTTCTGAAACTCCCATTATTTTTTTTTTTAAAGATTTATTTATTTATTTGACCGAGAGAGAGAGAGAGAGAGAGCAGAAGCAGGCAGAGAGGCAGGAGAGTAAGAGAGAAGGGCAGGCTCCCTGCTGAGCAGAGAGCCCAATGTGGGGCTTGATCCCAGGACCCTGAGATGATGACCTGAACCAAAGGCAGAGGCTTAACCCACTGAGCCATCCAGGTGCCCCTGAAATTGCTGTTATTCGGATGTTGGATCTCTCCGACTGATTTACTGTCTTCCTTCTCTTTCCTCTTTCTTTGCTCTCCTTTCTGAGAGAGTATCTCGACTTTATATTATAATAATTCCATTCAATTTAAAATTTTTACTATTGTTTTTATTTCCAAAAGATGTCTTTTGTCCTATGAGTAAGCTTTTATGTGGATTTTTTATCTTTGTTTCGAGGATGTATTACCTTCTGTTACTTTTCTGTAGACAGAGATTGGGGAATGGTCACCATATTCAAAATACAGATATTCAAGATCAGGTTTTTCACTTAATCCATCTGACTTATACGCTGGTCACTCTGGCCTCAACTGCACGTGGTGTCTGAGTTTAGAGCCTCTCTGATACTGTCTTTAAATAATATTTATTATCCTTTGTCAGGGGTAGGGAGAAGCAGCAATACGGCTATAAAACGTGGGAAAGGCCCTGCAGATGACACGTTCCTTTGAGAGCCTTTATACCCGGTCTGGTCTTCTCAGACTTACACTGCAGGTCCACGCTTACGAGTACCATGTTCTCCACTTTCTGAGCCCTTCCCAGGTTCTATGACCCGGATCGGCTTGCGTCTTAATGTCTTCTCTACAAATTTGCTAACGAGGACTCATAATCCATTTCTAGCTTCCAAATTGTTGACATTTCTTACCTGTTGTCTTTTCTCTTGTTTCTTTTCTTTTTTAGATTTTATTTATTTATTTGACAGATCACAAGCAGGCAGAGAGTGGGGGAGGAAGTAGGCTCCCTGCCGAGCAGAGAACCCGATGCGGG
The DNA here is from genome assembly GCF_022355385.1 of Mustela nigripes. NCBI lineage: Eukaryota > Metazoa > Chordata > Mammalia > Carnivora > Mustelidae > Mustela > Mustela nigripes. The sequence goes on along the minus strand of NC_081557.1, from coordinate 269,416,551 downwards.
GCTCAATCCCAGGACCCTGGGATCATGCCCCGAGCCGAAGGCAGAGGCTCAACCCACTGAGCCACCCAGGTGCTCCTTTTCTCTTTTTCCTTTTCTTTTCTTTTTTTTTTGAACTTATTTATTTTATCGTAGAGAGTGTGAGCAGGGGAAGGGGCAGAGGGAGAGAAATCAGGAAAGAATCCCAAGTAGACTCTGGCGGAGTGTGGAGTCTGTCACAGGACTCAATCCCATCACCCTGGGACAGTAACCTGAGCCGAAATCAAAGAGAAGGTTAATTGACTGAGCCCCCCAGGCACCCTTCTCTTGTTTTTTATACATTATACATGTATTATTATTACACATTATACATTGTTTTATACATTAAAATCCCTAATTATTGCTTCACCTATCAATTTATTAGAGTTTTGAGAGTATACCAAAATAAATGGACCTGTTTAATCAGCCAAATTATAATTCATGCCCCGTATTTACCTATAGAGTGACTGAGAGAAAGCTTATGGGCCTAGTTTTTATTAAAAAGCCAAATCTGTTTCCCAAGAACATGCAGTAGAGTCTTTTACATAAAGATCAAGAGAAAAGAGAGAACCAATTTTGTTAAAATAGAGGTTTTAGTGAGAATGATTATGTGCTGTGTGAAAATATTGTGAGAAAAACTAAAATACTTCAGTCAAATATTTTATTGAGCTACTTCTATTCAGTTGGCTTCAAAGAAAAAGGAATTTTTTTTCATGTAATCAGGCATGCATAAAAGTGAAATTTGGAAGATAAGGCCGTTGGGTGAAATAGAATCTCTTAAAACTTTTTTGGGGGGTCATATTTTCATAGTGTTTAGATGTTGCCACTTTCCCCAAAAGAAAGACATGTAATCTGGGAGCCTCGGTGGCTCACATGGTTGAGCGTCTGCCTCAGCTCAGATCATAATCTCAGGGTCCTGGGATTGAGCCCCGAGTTGGGCTCTTTGCTTGGGGGGGTGTCTGCTTCTCCCTCTCACACTGTCTCTCCCCCTGCTTGTGCTCTGTCTCTCTCTCTCAAATGAATAAGTAAAATCTTTTTTTTAAAAAAAAGACATAATTTAATGAGAAAAGATCTAGCAATATGGTGATTAGGTAACCCCTTAACCCTCCTGCCACTATTACTACTCAGAAGTGCTAGATAAAAAGAATGTAAGGCCTGTTGCAGGAACCTAGAAGAGCAGTGAAAAATTGCACTTATGGTGCAGCTCCTCTGTATTTGGGAGGGTGAGGATGTGGCTTCTGTCATCCGGGGCTTAGGATTTCACTGTTCATCAGTACAGCAGGCTAAACTCTGGGCTTACATGAGCCGATGGAACTATACTGAATTCTCCTTCCTGTTAACTAAGCTCAAAACTTGGGACTCCTCAGCTCTTTCTCACCACACATTCAGTCTGTCCGCAATTCCAATTTGTGGCATCTTCAAAGTATATTCAGAATCCAAGCACTTTTCACCACTTGTACTGCAGTCAATGGTCATTTACTGTTACCTAAACCTTTACTGCTTTCTCCGCTCTTTAATTTTTTGCTGAAACTCAGACTTTTTCTCTTAGGTAATTTTCCAACTACCAAAAAACTTCCTTTAGAATTTCCTTAGGGCAGATGGCATAAAGGCAGCCAGCTGTCCACGGAAGACTTGACTCCCCTTCTAGCATGTGGAATTGTCGCTGGCAACCATCACTCCGATCACAGGCCACATTTCTCAGGCTCCTCACCCCACCCTATGCTGCGCCCTCTCTGCCGCTTGCACTGAGGCAAACTATCAGACTAATTCTTACCAGTAGGTTGTGGGTAGAAGTGATGGGTCTCACTTTGGGGCTGAAGTGGACGTAAGTGAATGTGCTCCCTCCGCTCCCTGGTTAACCATCTGCTACCGGAAACTGAAAGACGCCGAGCTCCAAGGCAACGGCAGAGTCACGAAATGGGAAAATGAAAATCTTGGGTTCCTGGATTACCATGTGAAAGTATGCCCACCAAAAACCTGTCTTAGACTGTTATACAACCAAGAAATAAACCTCTGTTTAGTTAAAACACTGAAAGCTGACATATGTTGGTACAGCTAGTGTTTCTCTAATATTTCAGTTGGTCGGATGAGATGTTATTACAAGAATCTGAAACGTGGCATTGGTTTAACCAGGGTTGGTAAACTGTGAAGAAACTGCTGTTTGGGGCTGGAAAGATAAAGACCTATGCTCTTCAGAATAAAATATCTGATAGTTTTATATCTCCTATGACAACTTGGAAGGTGAACAAATTGCCTATTGAGTCTCACTTTGGAAGAAACTTTTGGAAAACAGAATGGTAGTGGTGTGAGTTCTTGTTTCTGACTGCATTTATCAAGGTACCAAATGACCGATTTGCAAGAAGAAATGAAAAAGGAATAGAGAGGGTGCCGAAATGTGGAACACTGAAACACTGGATAAGCTGATGTTTTTTTTTGGCCCAAACAGTAGGAAATAAGATTAAAAAGGTGGTTAATGACAAACACTTGTCATTAACCACCTTCTGCCCCTCCTCAATAACAAAAAAACAGAAACCTATTCAAAATTGGGCAAAGGCTTGAATAGAGTTTCTTCAAAGAAGATCTATAAGTGGCCAATAAGCATGTGAAAAGATGCTCAACACATCATTAGTCATTGAGGAAATGGAAATCAAAATGAGATGCTAATAAAAAAAATGAGATGCTAGTTCATACCCAGTAGGATGGCTGTAATTAAAAAAAAATTGTTGGAGAGGATGTGGAGAAACTGGAACCCTCTTAAACTACTGGTAGGTACTTTGGGGTACCCTCTTACACTACTAGGTTCAACCACCAAGGAAAATAGTTTGGAAGTCACCTCAAAAAGTTAACACAGAATTACCATATGACCTAGCAATTCCACTCCTATGTCTATACACAGAGGAATTGAAAAGTTTTCAAACAGAAGTTTATACACGAATGTTTGGGGCAGTATTACAGTAGCCAAAAGGCAGAAACAACCCAAATGCTCACCAACTGACGACAACTGGATAAAGATGTAGAGACGTCTCTGTACAATGGAATATTACTCAGCCACAGAAAGGAATGGATTACTGGTGTATGCTGTAACATGGATGAAGCTTGAGAACACGCTAAATGAAAGAAGCCAGACACAACAATAGATCGTATGATTTTGTTTACATGAGATAGCCAGAATAGGTAAATCCGTAGAGACAGAAAGCAAATTCGTGGTTCCCAGGTGCTGGGGAATAACTGATGAATGGGTATGAGGCTTCGTTTTGGGGGACGAAAATGTTTTGGAACTAGTAAGATGTTGGGTATACACTTTATGAATATATTAAATGTCACTGAATTATATACTTTAAAATACTAATTTTACCTCAATTAGAAAAAAAAAAGGCTCTGGGGCGCCTGGGTGGCTCAGTCAGATAAGCATCTGCCTTCACCTCAGGTCATGATCCTGGAGTCCTGGGGTTCCCGGGTAGGCAGGGAGTCTGATTCTCCCTCTGCTCCTCCCCTAGCTGCTTCTCCCTCTCGCTTACTCTCTCTCAAAGAATAAAAAATTTTGAGAAAAAAAAAAAAAAAAAGATTCTGCCCTGCAGGAGAGATAAGATTAAGGGTATAATAAGGTACCTACCCAAGCCTTATGGCCTCAAGGTACTTGTCTTTAAATTGAGAGGGAGGCATGAGGGCGCAGAAGCAAAGAACCAGGTTTCAGAATATTGTCCAGAAAAGAACCTTACATGTGGCTACAGGCATTGGAAAGAACTAGAAGCAAAAAGATTAGAAATCATCAAGTTTCGAACAGAATTAGAAATAAACCAAAATCTGTTTCTTTGAAAAGATAAAAAAAAAAATACTTGATTAAAAAATTAAGAGTTTAGGAAGGAGGAAATCAAACCAACCATAGGCACTAGATAGATTATAGGAATTCTCTAAGAATACAGCCTCACATGGCATTTAGTATACAGCTTTTATACAGAGTCTTTTGAGTCCACAAAGGTAGAATTATAAAACTGAATCCTACAACACACACGTTTAATGTGCAATGTATCATATTAACAAGTTTAAGAAGAAAAATCATCTCAATGTAAAAATAGCATTTGATACAATTCAACACCCTTTCATGATAAAATTTCTTGGCATATGAGGAATAGAAATGAAGTTGTATAACTTGTTACAAAATATCAAAATCTGAATGTAAATGTAATACTTTATTGGGAAGCGTTAGAAATAATCATTTTAAATTTGAACAAAACAAGTATTTCAGGTGTCACCATCTCTATTCATCATTTTCCTGGCATTGCTAGCTAACATAGGAAGACAAGCAAAATAAAAAATAAGTAAGTAAGTAAGTAAATAAATGGAATCTAGCTAGCTCAGTTGGTAAGGCATATGACTGTTGATCTTGGGGTTGTGAGTTCGAGGGCTGTGTTGCGTATAGAAATTACTTAAAAATAAAATCTTAAAAAATATGTATATTGGAAAGGATGAAAAAATACAGTCATTATTTATATATGATAAAATTTCAATGTAGAAAATGCAAAAAAATCCCTAAACAATACTATCATGAAAAATTTCACTAAGATTTAGGATACAAAGGCAGAATATAAAAATTGATTATGTTTCTATTAATCAAAAAAAGCTTTTGAAAGAGACCTAGAAAAATGAAGACACATAGCATGTCCAGAGGTGGGACAACACTATTTTAAAGATGTCAATCCTCCCCATATTAACATAATTCCAGCTAGCACCCCAACAATTTGTGTGTGTGTAACCTGAGATGTAGGTTCTAAACTTTGCTGAAAGAGAGAGTAAGACTTGCCCACACAATTTTCCCAAAGTAGAAAGTAACTTGCCCTATAAGATATTAAGGCTTCTTATAAAACTTATAAAAACCATAGTATAAAACCATAGTAACTAAAACAGTATAGTACTAGTCCAGGGATAAAGAAATAGACCAGTAGAATACTTACATATAAATTAAAAGGATGAAAATGTGATATATGGTAGGGTCGGCATTACAAAACCAAAGAACGGCTGAGCTAGTCAATAAATGGTGTTTGGGCAAAACTGGTTTTTCCAACAGAAAATAATAAAATTTTGATTACTATCTCATACTATGTGCAAAAATAAAATTCCAGGTTTTTTAAAGATCCATGTTTAAGGGGCACCTGGGTGGCTCAGTCAGTTAAGCATCTTCCAGGGTCCTGGGATCGAGCCCTGAGTCTTGCTCCCTGCTCAGTGCAGAGCCTGCTTCTGCCTGCTCCTGCTCTCGGCATTTCTGTTGCTATCTCTGTCTCTGTCAAATAAATAAATAAATAAAATCTTAAAAAAAAAATCCGTGTTTAAGAAGCAGGATTTAAAACTTTTAGGAAACAATATGAATATCTTTATAACCTGGGAAAGGAAGAAGTTGTGTTATTTTTTTTAACATATTTTTATTCCCTTATTCATTTTGGACTATATTCAAAAGAATGAAACTGAACCACTGTCTTACACCACACACTCAAAATGGATTAAAGACCTAAATGGGAGACCTGAAACCATAAAACTAATAACAACAGCAACAACTATAAGCAATAATTTCTTGGATATTAGCTTTAACAACCTATTTATGGATATGTCTCCTTAGACAAGGAAACCAAAGCAAGCAAACTATTGGAACTACGCCAAAATAAACTGTTGTTTAGGAAAGGAAACCAAGATACTTGCATTTTTAAAGAATAGTTTCAGTGTGGAGGATGACTGGAACAGAATCAAACTAAAAATAGGGAGAACGAGGGGCGCCTGGGGGGCTCAGTGGGTCAAAGCCTCTGCCTTCGGCTTGGGTCCTGGGATCGAGCCCCGCATCGGGCTCTCTGCTCAGCAGGGAGCCTGCTTCCTCCTCTCTCTCTCTCTCTCTCTCTGCCTGCCTCTCTGCCTACTTGTGATCTCTGTCAAATAAATAAATAAATAAATAAAATCTTTGTAAAAAATTAAGAAAATAAAAATAGGGAGAATGATTAAATAGAGGGAAGGCAATAGACAAGAAATAATCGAGCATGGAGTGATACAGTGAGTGGCACTGGGATGGGCAGAAAGTGGAATTTAGCCATTCCGTGGGTTACTATCCAGCAATGGAAAGGAATAATATAATAACACACACAAAAACATGAATATCAGAAAACTATTAGTAAGTCAAGAAGCCAAGCACAGCGTGTATCTTATAATTTTATTTATATGAAATTCTAGAAAAGACAACGCTATAGCGGCAGAAAGGCTGTGGTCAGGGGAGGTCAGCTGCCAAGCACAGGAAGATTTTACGATGGAAGAGCTATTCTGTGACTTGACTGTGGTTACACAATTGTACACAAGTACCACCGTTCATCAAACTCTGCTTAAAGTGGGTGGATATTATTTTATGTAAACAATATCTTAAGTTGTTTCTAAAAGTGAAAAAGTGAGACCAAGAATAGAAAAGATTTCAGGAGGTAGAACTGATAGGACTTGGTGAGTAGAAAGTATGTGTATATTTTGTTTTACATGGTGGCTGTGTTTCTCAAAAAGATCTATAAAATTAAAATTTAAAATGCTCTAAGGTATTCAACCCTTATTGATTGCCTTAAAAGTATTTGCTAATAGAGAATTTTGAACATATGCAAAAGTTGACAGAATGGCATAATGAACTCTATATACTTGACATCCAGGTGTTTGGTTTTTTTTTTTTTTAAGTTTTTATTTATTTATTTGAGAGAGAGAGCATGAGCTGGGGAGGGGTGCAGAGGGAGAGGGGGAAGCAGACTTCCCCCTGAGCAGGGAGCCTGACTTGGGGCTCAATCCCAGGACTCCAGGATCATGACCTGATCCCAAGTCAGACACTCAACCGACTGAGCCACCCAGGCACCTTCAACATCAAGTTTTAACAGTCACCCATTTATGGACAATTTTGTTTTCTTTATACCCCATTCTACTCCTGAACTATTCTGACGCTAATCTCAGACATTACATAAATTCACTCGAGATATTTTAATATGTATCTCTAATAAGTAAGGACTCTTTAAAGCACAATATCATTATCACACCTAAGAATTAATGATACTCCTTAATGTTATCTAATATCTGGTCAGAGTTCAAATATCTAATTATCTTATGAAGTTGCAAATTTTCATTTTTATAATTTGAGTCAAATACCAAATAAGGACCATACACTGCAATTGATACACCTCCTCAACCCATTTTTTGGTAAAGTCTACTTCCCTTGCAATTTATTTGTTGACTAACCTGTGCACGTCTTAATGTAAGAAATGCATTTGTTGGGGCGGCTGGGTGGTTCAGTGGGTTAAAGCCTCTGCCTTTGGCTCGGGTCATGATCTCAGGGTCCTGGGATCGAGCCCCGCATCGGGCTCTCTGCTCAGCGGGGAGCCTGCTTCCCTCCCCCTCTCTCTGCCTGCCTCTCTGCCTGCTTGTGATCTCTGTCTGTCAAATAAATAAATAAAATCTAAAAAAAAAAAGAGAAATGTATCTGTTATGCCGATAACTACTTACTATTTTAATGGGCTTTTAATTTTCATTGTTTTATAATTAAAGAAATTTTAGTTGCATTCCAATAATTTTTTGATAAAGCCATAATTGGCAACATAGGATGATCTCACAGTATCCCTGGTATGTACTTGCTTTTGGCCGTTTGTTTTGAGCACTACTTAGATACCAAGACAGGTGGGCATCACTTACAGTTGTCTGGAGATCATTGGTTCTATCAGTGAAGATACTCAATCTGTTTTCACTTTCCAAAATTTCATCAATATTTTGGGACATAATATTTTTTACATCAGTTACTTGACTCCTCAGTGTAGATATCGGGGTATTGTCTTGATTTTTATTGTATTTCATCTACAGAGAAGTGAAAGATAATACAAATATTATTTTCTATAAATGAAATCTATTACAATATATTGTACAAATTGAACAAAAGTGTCAAAAGTACATTTCACTTGCTTTTCAGCATAAGGAATCAACCAAGCTTCAGATTGTCCCACCTTAATCTTGCTGAGAAAAGGGGCTGGGGGTTGGACGGGAGATCGATATTTCAATGTATACAATCAGTGGTGGAAGCCTTTTTTAAAAAAATTATTTATATATTTATATAGTTTTTTAGAAATATGTTTTACGGTCACAGTAAAATTGAGTGGAAAGCAGAGTCCTCAACCTACTGTTATCCCCTCACCCCTGCCCCAGCTCCCTATGAACTTCCCACACCACAGCGGGGCGTGTGCTGCGACGGATGAGCCTCCGCTGAGGTCTTCTCATCACCCCGAGTCCGTGGTCTACATCACCATTCACTGCTGGCGCTGTGGCGCTGTACGTTCCCTTGTGTGGACAAATGTGTAATGACAGGTGTTCTCCATTACAGTATCACACAGAACAGTTTCACCGCCCTATTTGACAATGATTTACTTTTTAAAAAAGATTTTATTTATTTCTTTGTCATAGACTGAGAACACAAGTAGGCAGAGAGGCAGGCAGAGGCAGGCTTCCTGCCCAAGCAGAGAGCCCGATGCGGGGCTCCATCCCAGGACCCTGAGATCATGACCTGAACAGAACGCAGAGCCTCAACCCTCTGAGCCACCCAGGCGCCTCAATGGTTTACTTTATTGATTCTCCTTTGTAGATTGTATAAACTGATGTGACCTTACCTTTTTTCTGCTCTAAAAGTGATGCTGCACTGGCTCATGTCTCCCTTCTCCCTAAGCCCTAGCAACAATCGGTCTTTTTCCCGTCACCGTAGCTTTGTCTTTTCCAGAAGGTCATACAGTTAGAACCAAGTAGCCTTTTCATATTGGCTTTTTTCACTTATTAATAAGCACTGAAGATTCCCCCATATCTCTTCACGGCTTCCTTGCTCATTTCTTTTTAGTGTTGAATAAGTCAGTTGTTTGGATGTACCACAGTTTACCCATTCACCTACAGAAGGACAATCTTGGCTCTTCCATGTCTTGGCAATTATCAGTAAAGCTGCTCTAACACGTGCATGCAAGTTTTTGTGTGAATAGCAGGGTTGTGACTGTCGGAGTGCAAGGTTAAGAGTGTGTTTAGTTTTCTAAGAAACTGCCAAACTGTCTTCCACAGTGATTGTTCCATTTTGCATCCCACCAGCAGCGAGTGTGAGCTCCCAGTCTGCAGCAGGTGCTGGCCCAGGGTGAATTTCAGCCTTTCAGTATGTGCGTAGGCTATCTTACCGTCACTTCGATTTGCGATCCCCTAATGATGCAGGATGTGACCATCTTTTCATGTTTATCTGCTGCCTGTACATCTTCTTTGGAGGCATCTATTCAGCTCAGTGGCCCATTTATTTTTAAAGACTTTATTATTTATTTATTTACTTTAAAAAAGATTTTATTTATTTGACAAAGACAGAGATCACAAGTAGGCAGAGAGGCAGGCAGAGAGAGAGAGGAGGAAGCAGGCTCCCCACTGAGCAGAGAGCCCGATGTGGGGCTCGATCCCAGGACCCTGAGATCACGACCTAAGCCGAAGGCAGAGGCTTAACCCACTGAGCCACCCAGGCACCCCAAGACTTAATTTTTTAAAGTAACCTCTGCATCCAACATCCAGCTCAAACCCACAACCTCAAGATCAAGAAGTCGCATGCTCTACCAACTGAGCCAGCCAGGTGTTCCCCTTGGCCCATTTTTTTATCAGCTTGTTTATCATCTAATTGTTGAGTTTTCAGAGTTCTTTATGTATTTTGGATAACAGATGTATCTTTTGCAAATATTTTCTCCCAGTCTGTAGTTTTATCAGATGTGTCTTTTGTAAGTATTTTTTTCCAGTCTGGGGTTTGTCTTCTCATTCTCTTGACAGTTTTTTGATCTAACCTGATAATCTGTGTCCCCAGTTAAGAGCAATAATGAACTGTATTTAGACCATTATTTTTTTTAGACCGTTAATTTTTAACGTGATTATTGATATAGTTGGACTAATATTTACCATAATTGTTACTGTTTTCCTTTCATTGTTCTTGTCCTTTGTTCCTCTTTATATCTTCCATTTTATCCATATTAACAAAAATGATCTCTACAAGAGAGTGTTACATTAAAAAAGTAAGCCGTAGCTGCAGAACAATATCAAATCATAGCTTATTGGGCACTTAATATGTGCTAGGTACTGTCTTAATCACTTCACACATATTAACTCACTTAATTCCCAAACCACCTGATAAAGTAGTATTTTTGTCATCTTTTAATTTCTAAAGAAGAAAACTGAGGGGTGCTTGACTGGTGCAGTTGCTAGAGTGCTTGACTCTTGATCTCAGGGTCTTGAGTTCAAACCCCGCATTGGGTGTGGAGTGCACTTAAAATTTAAAAAAAAAAAATTAAAATTAAATTAAAAAACATTAAAATGAAACAAAACAAGACAAAACTGAGACTGAAAGTAATAAGGTATCCAAATTGTTACACAGCCAAACAAGTCAAGCTCCAGAGATTAAGCCTTTAACCCACTGCATTAATGACTCAGTTCTGTGAATTTAAAAGTTATATATAAACGTATGTTATATATATTATAAACATATGCATATAAAATGTATATTCTCATACATTTATTATATATTTATCTATATGCATATTTATATATAAATAATTCTGGAAGGTTACACATTAGGCTGTCTGTTAAGAATGCTCACTTCAGGGGCACCTGGGTGGCTCAGTGTTTTGGGCCTCTGCCCTCAGCTCAGGTCATGATCTCCGGGTCCTGGGATCGAGCCCCGCATTGGGCTCTCTGCTCAGTGGGGACTCTGGTTCCCCCTCTCTCTGCCTGCCTCTCTGCCTACTTGTGATCTCTCTGTCAAATAAATAAGTCTTAAAAAAAAAAAAAGAATGCTCACTTCAGGGGATTTGATTGAGCTTGTTGAAGACATTCATATTTTGCCTTATATATTTTGTGTTATTTTACCTTATTAATAAGCCTTATTTTTAAACTCAAAAATATTAAAAACCTCTGCTCTTTGGCAAGTTATCAAATTTACCTTTTAAAAAATATTTTATTTATTTATTCGAGAGAGGGTGAGAGAGAGAGCGAGTGAGCAAGCAAGCATGAGCAGGGAGAGGGGCAGAGGGAGAGGGAGAAGCAGACTCCACTGAGCAGGGAGCCCAACTCAGAGTTCAATCCCAGGACCCTGAGATCATGACCTGAGCCACACAGGCGCCCCTCAAATCCACCTTAAACAGAACTCTGATCTTGCTGGTTACTGGAGCGTGCAATTTACAGCTGATGGTCTGTGAGGCGCTCGCTAGGTAAGTGTAGGAAGACGAGGTTGCTAGTTGAATTGTGTCCCTCGCCCGAAGATATGTGCAATTCCTAACACCAGTTGGCTAGGAATGTGACCTTCCTGGGATATAACGTCTTTGCAGATATAATCAAGTTCAGATGAATGGTTCGTCTTTTTTCTTTTTGTTCCTTTTTTCTCTTTCTCTCCTTTTAAAAAATGCTTCATCTTTTAACCCGAGGGAATCATTTAAATTTTGTTAAGATAATGTATTCATAGTCCACTCATTGGTATTCAGCTTCTACACACATTTACACACACACACATTTAAATCTCTCCAAACTATTTTTATTTTGTTAACTACTGTGTAAGAAATTCAACTTTTTTTTTTTTTTTTTTAGAAATTCAACAAGTTTTACAAAACAGCCTATGGGAAACCCAATGCATCACATTCTTGAAACCTCCCCCCACGAGTATGACTTGTTTCTAACTAATAGCAAAGATGATGGGGTGTCACTCCTGTGACTATGTCCCATATAAAATTTAGTAAACTGGTGTAGGGAGACTCCTCTGGTGCCCTTGAGAAGGAAGCAGCCATATTGAGACTGGCAAAGTGGCACGGAACTATTATCAGTCTCTAGGACCTGAGGGTGTCCCCTGGCCAACAGCCAGCAAAAAGCTGCATCCTTTAAGGAAATGAATCCTGCAACAGGCTCTAAATGAGCCTGGAAGCTGAATCTTCTCGAGCTCCCAGATGAGAGTACAGCTTGGCTGATGACACTCACCACAGCTTTGGGAGACTCTGAGGGGAGAACCTGTTAAGTGAGGTCTGGATTCCTGACCCACATGAACTATCAGATGGTTAAGTGTGTGCTGTTTTAGGCTACTGATTTGTAAGATTTATCATAGAAAACTAAAAAGGTATACTTAGAATATTTTATTATGGAAAATTTCAAACAAACACAAATGCAGAGTGAACAGTATAATCAATCCCTATGTACCCATCACCTAATATCAACACAGTCAATCTTGTTTCATCTGTACTGATTCCCCCTCCCCCAAATATACTATTTCAAAGCAAATCCCAGACAGTATATTGTTTTAATCTGTAAACACCTCAGTTTACATCTCTAAAAGATATGACCTCCTTTTTCTTAAAACAAAAAACAAAAAACAAAAAACAAAAAACCACAACATCATTATCACATCTACAAAAATTCCTTAATATCATCAAACATCCAGTTTGGGTACAAATTTATAAAAAATCATAGTTTTTAGTTTTTTTTTTAATGTTTGTTTTGTTGATCCACATTCAGTGGACATGTGTCTCTTTTAATCTAAGAGTTCTCCTGAACTTTTTCACTGTTGCAATTTATTCGTTGAAGAAATTGGATTCTTTGTCTTGTAGATTTTCTCATATTTTGGATTTTGCTGATTGTACTGATGTGGTATCATTTAATGTGGTCCCTGATCTATTTTCTGTAAACTGGTAGTTGGGTATAAAGGCTTGGTCATATTCAGGTTTGATGTTCTGGGCAAGCATACCTGCCCACACAGACGTGTGCTGTACACGACTCACTGTGTAACATAGGAAGCATAACTAAAGATCCATCGTCTCCCTTACTGTGACCTTAGGAATAATCAGTGGGTTTGGGTGTCTTGAGCCCATTTCATCTGTTATGAAGTTCTTCATCAGCTTTTCACCTAATTTTTTTAGTCACTGATGATGACTCCTCAGGTCCATGATTTCATCAGCAATTATAAAATAGTGAAATTTATCACCTCTTCTTTGTTTATTAGCTGGAATATGTCTATAAAGACCAAAAAAACCTTTTCCCTACCAACTACTTGTTTTCTTTGAGGTACAGTTCAACTAGGAAAGTCAGAACAGATTGAGTCTTTTATTTATTGGTTTCTAGAGTGATAAGATAGATCCTTAGTATCTTCCAGAGTTGACTGGTGAGGAATTATTTTGTCTTTGATAGTATCTAGAACTCATGGAATTTAAGACATTTGACGTGTTACAACCCACTGCAGTTACTATTCTTTTCTATGTTCAAGTTATTCCATCACTGACCAGTGTTAGCCTCTTTAAGTTGGTTCCTAAAGCCTTTTGACATGAGCACAGTGAACTTTGGTAGCTTCCTTGTTTCTGGTATGACAAAGTACTTCTGGCTTACATGTTTCCTCCCTGATATCTGCAGTCAGGCCTGGTTCTTCTCGTGTAAAATGGTATTTAGAGACTATAATCTAGATGCTAAGGGGGCACATTGCTCCTGGGTTGCTCATTATTTCTAATGCTTTGCAGTAGATAGGCTAGAAAATACTTTTTTTGAGAAAATTCAATGAAAAAATTCTTGGGGTGCCTGTCTGGCTTAGTTGGTAGAGGATGTAACTCTTGATCTTAGGGGTCATGGGTCTGAGCCCTACATTGGGTGTAGAGATTACTTAAAAATAAAATCTTAAAAAAAAAAAGAAAAAAAATCAGTATTTAATTTTCAATTAAAAATTTTCACAATTTGATTTTCTTTTAAAAAATATTTAATTTTCAGTTAAAATTTAGGATTAGAAGGTTTCACTTAATTCTTTGACTTTATATTTGCGACTCTTGCTGAAAATCTTGATTCCTAATGACATTAACATGATTACACAAAGTAACAGATCTATATAAACCAATTTTAGAATAGCAACACCAATGTTTTCACTAACAATGTGGTACTTGAAAATAAATACTTTAAGATTTATTTTTAGTTCTTCTACCATTAGGGTATAATCTCACTATGAATACACAATCAAATTATAGTGTTTTAAAGTCACTTGAAATAAATTTTCACTGTCTTTCAAGCCATCAGCTCAATACACAATTAGGTTCTTTTTTTTTTTTTTTTTTGAGTTTTCGGGATTACTTTTTAAAATTAAAAAATTATGGTAAGATATACATAACAAAGTTTATAATTATAATGATTTTTAACTGTTTAGCTCAGTGGCATTGAGTATATTCACATTGTTGTACAATTACCACCCCACCCCCACCATCTCTGGAACATCTTCCATCTTCCCAAACTGAAACTCTGTGCCCATTAAACACTAATTCCTCCTCATCCTTTCCCCCAGGCTCTATCAACAATCATTCTACTTTTCATCTCTATAAATCTGACTAGTTTAGGTATTTCATATAAGTGGAATCACACAGTATTTGTTCTTTTGTGACTGTCTTATTTCACTCTGAGGACGACTATTTAAATACTTAGTAGTATTTAAGAATCATGTAAAATATTTTTATGGTTCCAAAGTCAAATCTCCAAAACAAGTTTCATTCAGGGAGGCCTAGTTTCTATTCTTGTCCCCTATCCCTAAATAGGCAACGATTAAAATGTTTGTGGTTTATCCTTTTCTTGCTGTCACCCCTTTTTTCCACTATAACCAAACAAAAACACACATTTGTATTTATTCTCTCTTTCTTAAATGGTTGCAAATAAGAATGGTAAACAAATAATAGTATACCGTACAAACTTTCTCTCTCTTGCTTTATCCACTTATCCATATATCAAGGATGTCATTCTTTGTCATTATATAAAGATAGAAATTCCCAATTCTCACTCATTTTTACAGCTCTTATCTCCTAATTCCAAACTGTTCCGTCAGCTTTCATACAATGTTGAGTACAGCTGGAGGGGCGCCTGGGTGGCTCAGTGGGTGAAGCCTCTGCCTTCGGCTCAGGTCATGATCTCAGGGTCCTGGGATCGAGCCCCGCATCGGGCTCTCTGCTCAGCGGGGAGCCTGCGTCCCCCTCTCTCTCTGCCTGCCTCTCTGCCTACTTGTAATTTCTGCCAAATAAATAAATAAAATCTTAAAAAAAAAAAGGAGTAGGTTACCTACCATATACTTTCCTAATACTTGTTGAAAATCTGCAGCAACTGCATTTGAAGGAGAAAAATGTTCTTGCGACATCAAAGGATTTCTCAGAAAAGTATCACTAACCTGGGGACATTAATGGAAATATTTAACCTATATAGATAATTTCAACTGGCGAATCACAGAGCAAATGTTTATTTGAAGCAGAGTCTGGCAGAAATGTGAAATAAAAGAATATTCTATTGCCACACCATTTCTAGCTTTTTGGTCCTTTCCAAAAAGGAAGGGAGTCCTTTCCAATCGAAGATGCTCTATGTATGAAACCTGTGCTTGCCGGGTCTTCTCTGCGGCTCTGGCACAGATCACAGGCTCAGGCAGTGGGGCTGCAAATCCCACTCTGAGTCTTGGGTATGCCTGCGGACTCAAAAGCAAGAGCAGGTGCTCACCTCCGGCACACAAAGAAGGAGTCCATGATGTTTTCTAAGTACGTTTTTTTCATTTCGCCTTCCTTCTCCCCCACTCCAAAGCCATTCAACGATGAAGAAACAATCCCAGCGGAATGGTACTATCTTTCAAACCCTTATGGTTTTTTTTTTCTTTTTCCAAATGCTTATGGTTGTCATAGGACATTTCAAGATCTCAAGAAGGAATTCTTGCAATTGTTCGTACTCAGTGTTGCATTCCCAAGCAACGGTGGTAAAATGTATGTGGTTATCATACATTTTACCATACCTGGTTTTAGGTAGGTGGTAAAGTTCAAGTGTTTTGTCGTAATAGGAGAGAGGGAGGAAAATTTGGATAATTTTAAATAGTCACTTAAATCGCTAATAGTGGTTAGTATCTACACTCTAACAGTTATTCAGGTGTATCTGAAGAGTGAATTTCAGTATTTGTCCTTATAATCCTTGATTCTATATGTGGCTACAGTTTGAGTTATGTTAAAGCAAGACAGTATACTAATTAAATGTATGCACATTTCATGAATTTGACTGGAGAAGATCTGTTAGTCACTATAGTGTTGCTGACTTATTTTTTCCATTAACGTTTTTTACTTATTTTTTATTTTAGGAAAGATCTATTTACTTATTTTAGAGAGAGCATGCATGATTGAGGGGGAGGGACAGAGAGAGAATCCCAAGAAGACTCCCCGCCCCTTGATGTGAGGCTTGATCCCATAACCCTGAGATCATGACCTGAGCCAAAATCAAGAGTTGGAGGCTTAACCCACTGAGCCACGCAGGCACCCCATTTGTAAATTAAATACACATGCTCTTGAAATGGTAAAATAGGGGCGCCTGGGTGGCTCAGTGGGTTAAGCCACTGCCTTCGGCTCTGGTCATGATCTCAGGGTCCTGGGATCGAGTCCCGCATCGGGCTCTCTGCTCAGCAGGGAGCCTGCTTCCCTCTCTCTCTCTGCCTGCCTCTCCATCTACTTGTGATTTCTGTCAAATAAATAAATAAAATCTTTAAAAAAAAAAAAAAAGAAATGGTAAAATAAATATTAGTAAAGTTTAATTTCTCTCTTAGTTTGAAAGAACAAGATAAATACAAAGAGAGCGTCTAATGGATCTGTGTGGGCAGTCTTTGCAGACCTTGCTTGAGGGTTGGGAGAAGTGTGGAAACAGGGCCGATGACGGATAAGGGTAAGAAATCTCTGAAGGTCATTAATAGCTCTGCTTTATAGACAAATGATCTGCTTTTAGTTATTGACACTCTTACTAACACTATAAAACAGAGACCTCATAATTTCAATCACTGAGAAAGTCCTTGAAGTAGTATAAGAAATTACTTACGTTTTTAAGAAATGCAGATGGTGTTATGGTATCCAAGGCATTGTCTGTAGCACATAGGTAAGTGATTCCATCAATAAAGAGAGTATGGTAGACAAAGCTTTGAAAAGAATACATTAATTTATATGATAACATTGAAGAAATTAAGTACCTTTACAGAGATTCTATTTTCAAGCTCTCAGTAGTATACAAGCTCTGTAGATAACTTTTTTTTTTTTTTTTAAAGATTTTATTTATTTATTTGACGGAGAGAGATCACAAGTAGGCAGAGAGAGAGGAAGGGAAGCAGGCCCCCTGCTGAGCAGAGAGCCCGATGTGGGACTCGATCCCAGGACCCTGAGATCATGACCCGAGCTGAAGGCAGTGGCTTAACCACTGAGCCACCCAGGCGCCCCTGTAGATAACTTTTTATGAGAACTAAAAAAGCTTTCATATATATGAAAGATTAAATTATGTTAAATAAAAGCTATAAAATTAGACTATATATTTAGGATGTCATCAATAAAATAAAATGCAGTCAAGAGAAAACTCTATTCATTTATTTATCTATATTTAAAATGGCCTTGGTAGGGGTACCTGGGGGACTTAGTCAGTTAAACATCTGTCTCCACTCAGGTCATGATCCTGGGGTCCTGCAGTACAGACCCCTGCTCGGCAGAGAGTCTGTGTCTCCCTCTGCCTCTGACCCTTCCCAACTGCAGGGCTTGTGCTCACTCTCTCTCTCTCAAATAAATAAATAAAATCTTTAAAAAATGGCTTTTTATAGATAGCACTCATTCTAAGACTGAATAAAGATTGTCATAAAAAAAAAAGATTGTCATCAAATAGAAAATGCTATGTTCACTGATTTTTACTCTCCCTGTATCTTTAGGTAGACACATTTAATTTTGGAGTTTCTTGACTTTCTATTATGATAGATTAGAATTTAAAAGTTATAAACCACCAATACTAAATATTCTGAGGAACACGATGAACTGGAGAGGGGGAAATTAAACTTCCTTATAGCATGTGATAGTGTATCTTACCTGACCTTTTATGCCTTCTCAGAGTCACATATTAAGAAGCTAGAAGACTCTTGGAAAGTGCCTCCATTTTTACTGCCCAACAATCCAGAAAATTTAAAAATATGGCAACAGAAATAGTTGCTTGGTGCCTAGACTTTTAATCTCATCATTCTGAACATTCTATATCCAAATGGCTAGCAGGTAGTAGACCTGGAAAAATGTTAAATTGGATATACACAAAAATGACGAATCTCAGAAACAGGGAGAAAAGATAATCCCAGAGGCAGAAAATTTAAAGTATGTGCCTGCCCTTACCATATAAATCCTTCATATCATATCATGAATATAATATGCTATAAATATTTTTAATGAAGATATTGATTGATACACATAATCTCCACTTGGAAAATATTTTTATTTCTAAGCTGGGAGGAGACTTTTTTGAAAAAGAGTTGCTAATTCTATCATCTGTCTGAAAGTTATATATGTGATTTGAGTAACTGGATATTGGATGTGAGAGAGGAAATATTCTAAATTTATACTTAGTATGTTATTAGTGAGTGACGTTCAAAAGCCATCTTAAAGTTAAAAAACTTGAATACCCAAAGTCCAGGATACACTGTAATTAACAAAGGTGTGAGGTAGTACCATTTATCTATCATTCTCACATGCTCCCGGAAGAGAAATGCCATATATGCATGTGTCTCTTCTAGAAAGGAAAAGAAAGGAAAGGAAAGAAAAAGGAAAGAAAAAGAAAATGACAAATTGAACTTTGTCAAAATGGTTACCTTTCTAGGGGGAAGGGAGAACAATGTGGAGAGGAAAGGAATGAAAATTAGACTTCCCCTTCTCCTCCTTCTTCTCTTCCTTCTTTAAGAAAACTTGTTTTTTTTCAGTTTGACTTTGGAACCACATGCTTATTTTGCTTAATTACAAAGGCTATTAAATCAAGGTTTGAGAGAGAAATCCTTGAAAATAAAAAAACATGATGACAAAATGAACCTAACTTTGTATGGAGAAACCCAGAGAGATGATGGTGGTGTGGCTCCTATAGTAGGGCTGGAGGCGGTCAGATTCTGGATATTTGGAAGGGAGAGGCAACAGGATTTGCTGATGGATTGGGTTTGGATGTCAAAGAGCCAGAAGTCAAGGGTCACAAAAGTTTCAGGCCTGAAGAACTAGAAAAGTAGTATGTGGAAGACTGCAGCGGGGGCAGTGGGGGCTTGGTTTTGGACATAAGTTTGAGATGCCCATCAGACATCCAACAGAGACACAGAATAGTCAGGTGGATATATGACTTAGGAATTCAGGAAGAGATCTTCCAAAGATTCAAATTACAATGTGCAATATAGGAAAGCAAATAGTAGACGAGAAAAGAATCTCCTCTGGAAATCACGCTGGCTAATAAGTGAGAACAAAACTAGAATGTCAGCATTTTATGTTCCCCAATCAATGAATGGCTTTAGGGTACAGGCAAGGAATATCACTGGCTGCTAACAAGTCAGAAGGAGACAGAGGCAGACACATGTGCCATCTGATGGAAAAAAACACCTATCATCTTGTGAAAGCCACCCAGCCCGTGGACCCTGCTGTGTGAAGCATGGTGAACTGCATCCTGGATATACAGTCAGCAGAGCCAGACAGTGGGAAACTACGCTCTGCAGGTTCCTCAATGGTAAACTATAAGGAAAGGAGAGGGATGGGAGAGGAAAATAAAGATTAAAGAGATTTAAAAGACACCAAAAGAGGGGCGCCTGGGTGGCTCACTGGGTTAAAGCCTCTGCCTTCAGCTCAAGTCATGATCTCAGGGTCCTGGGATCGAGTCCTGCATTGGGCTTTCTGCTCAGTGGGGACCCTCTCTGTCTGCCTCTCTGCCTACTTGTGATCTCTATCTGTCAAAAACAAAACAAAACAAAACAAAAAAACCCCAACCAAACAAACAAAAAAAAACTCACACACACACCAAAAGAAAAAAACAGGCAGGATCAGGCTCTTGTACCTGAGGCTGCATGTTTAGGTGATGAGGCGATGAAGACCCAAGGTAAGTGACAGCTGTCGATGGCACGGGGCACATGGTGGGGGTTTTGGGGATAGCTGGCACTAGTCCGTATTTTTGGCTGAGGTGGTAGTTGGTGGGGAGACTCCCTTGTAAAGCTTCATAAGGCTATACTTTCGCTTGATGAGTTTTTGTATTTTGTCCTATTTTACAACATAAAGGTTAAAACAAACCTGCTCTTAAAAAAAGATGAGTCCAGAAGTAATAAATGCTCTTATTTCCCACCTGGTGTTTTACTAGTAAAATGGTGTCAAGATTGGTTTAGGCCATACCTTGTAACGTCACAAGTGTAGCTTAGAGTGGTCTTATTAAAGATTTCTCAAGTGGAAGTTTCCTTTTTCATTAATGAAATATTCTGGGTATACTAAAAACAGTTTGGAGAATAAGACAACAAGAATACTTTAGACCTACCAATTGTTTAAAATGTTATACATAGGATTCATGTCCCATGGATACCCTTCCCCCACTTCATTTTTTCTCCCTTCCCTTTGGAGAAGTACCACTACTTTGAATTTGGTGTTAATCACTCTCATTTGATCTTACACTTTTACATACAGTTCTCCTTTCTGAGGGTTCGAGAGCATGTGCAACTGACCTTATTTTCCGTAATGTCATTACTATTGTTAAAAAGCAAGCTGACTTCGATGAGAATAGACCTTACCTTCCCATCTGCATTATGGTCTTTGGCTCTGCTCTAAGAAGCACTAGTTTAAGCACGGTCGCCACTGCTTCCTAAAAATAAATGATCAGCATTAACTTTGTGGAACAGCAGAGTGTCTTTAATTATTCTCCTAAATTTACCCATGGTCTGATTGGTTTATTAAAGACCAAGTGTTCACTAGAACTAGTGGTTGGTTAGTCATAATGTGTGGTAAGAAGCAAGTTATCAAAGTCATTTGAATCTGAAGGAAAATATGAAAATTACACAAATATATATATGCTTGTGCGTATAGTTATATACGTGCAAATACAGGTTACACGAATCAATCTTGAGTCACATCTGACATGTGGCTTTAAGGCTGGGTAGTGCTATCTAATCAAACATCTTTTCAGTGACCCTGGCCACTGAAACTATACCTAAAAATGTTAATGGATTAAAAGTATTCGGTCCTGGGGGTGCCTGGTGGCTCATGGTTAAGTGTCCAAGTTTTGATTTTGACTCAGGTCACGATCTCAGGGTCATGAGATCGAGCTCTGTGTTGGGTGGGGTGGGGGTTCCATGCTCAGTGGGGAGTCTGCTTGCGATTTTCTTTCCCCCTTTGTCCCTCGCTCTCTGTCTAGAATAAAAACGAATCTTAAAGTATTCAGCTTTCTCTGAATAACCTGAGCATCCCTGCCCTTCCCACCCTCTTTTTTCTTCAGCATTCTTCTCCATTTTAAGATAAAAGTTTTTATTCAATATTATTCACGTTTTTCTTTCTATAAAAGAAATAATCGTCGGGGTCCCTTATTTCTGTTTCTTGTAAGGCTCCCTCTCCGGGGGGAAATGCGCAAGGTGTTGACGATTACCCAGAAGATCTCCAATACGGTGAGTTTTCAGGAGTCCCATTAGTTTACCTTAGACGTGTGAAAGGAACAGGAAGGTCACCTAGGAAGATCGGAGAGCCACATTCCCCCCCTCCTTGTTTTGTAAAGAATTATTTGTTTGAGAGAGCCAGAGAACCAGCGGCGAGCTGCGGGCGGGGGCAGGGGCAGGGGCAGGGGCAGGGGCAGGGGCAGGGGCAGCGGGCGGGCCCCCGCGCGGGCGCCGCACCCAGCCGCAGCGCACACCCCTGCTCCCGGAGGCGGCGCGGAGGCACGTGCGCTGGCAGGCGGCGAGGGGAGGGGATCCGAAGCTGCCCGCGGACGAGCGCGAAGCCCGACGTGGGCTCGACCCCACGACGGCGGGATCCGGAGCCGAGCGCGAAGCCCGTCAGAGGCTCGGCCTCGGCTGTCCCCGTCGCCCTCGCCGCCCGCCGCCCTCCTCTCCGGCCTCCAGCGTCCGGCCTCGGCCTCCAGCGCTTCTTCCCAGCCGCTACCGCAAGTCGCCAATCGCCTTGTTTTTTTAAAGACTTTATTTTATTTGCGAGCGCGAGAGAGCGCGAGAGCGCGCAGGGGGAGAGACGGGGGAGCGGACTCAGACTGAGCAGGGAGCCCGGCGCGGGCCTCGATCCCCGCACCCTGAGCTCGTGGCCCGAGGCGACGGCGCAGCCACCATCTACCGTCGGGCCGGCGAGCACCGTGTAGCCCGTCCAGCTGCTTCGGCACAAGCGCATTCGCGGGACTCTGCTCTGCGCGCGCGGGACGCCGCGGCCCGGGGCGAGGTGGCCGCTGTCCTCTGCGGACAGTCTCTGCTCCCGGGGCCTCTTCTCCCCGCACTCCCGGCTTCTCGGCGCTCTTCTACCGGCTTCGGCCGCCGGCCGTGCCCCTCTGAGCGCGACCCAAACCTGCGGGGACGGACGTGGACAGACACAGACTGGCCACTTCCGCGGGCAGCAGAATTCAACTGTCCCCTGCACCCCTCACCTCCTCCGGACCCGCCGGCCTTGCCCGGGCCCGAGATCTCCCCCCGCAACTGCGAGGGCGCCGTCCCGGCTGCGGGACCGTGAGGACGCCGTCCCGGCTGCGGGACCGTGAGGACGCCGTCCCGGCTGCGGGACCGTGAGGACGCCGTCCCGG